>NC_087069.1:29196813-29625813 GCF_963678635.1 Symsagittifera roscoffensis | reverse complement strand
CTCCTTCCCTACCTCTACGCTATAGATCCATTACACCTTGAAGCTAAAGTGCTATTTGTAATATAATAGTCTGTGTTAATATGCTTAGCATTGGCAGTACTTAATAGCTAGTTATTGATCAAAATGAAGACTTCCAAAATTAAGACATTTTGTCGCAACAATATTTGCGACTTAGATTAGAAAAAAAGAGTTTACACTAATACAAAACAGGTAGCTTGAACAAAGTATTACAACATTTTTTTGGTGAAAGTTACTTTTTATGAACAATTTTTGGCCGTAAAAAGCGAATTCCAAGGTTATGGGTGCCAGCTGAGCGAGATTTATTTAGCCTACGCTGCTTTTTTCAACTGGGTGGAAAAATCTTTGAACTGAAACTGGAAGATTGGGGAAAAAATCTTAACCATTGCAATATACGATATAGTTTAAATGTGAAAAATTCTTTCGTTAATTATGAAAAAATATTACGTTAAAAAATAAAGATAACAAGCCTTTCAATCGCTAATGAAATCAATAAAAATTTAAATGCCATTTAGAATGATATAAGAAATCCAAATAGAGAATGTCAGAAAATCTATGGATTCAACATAATATCTACTAACATCTCAAATTCAAACGTTATATCTCTAATAACACAGGGAACCAGTAAGGGATTTAGGGGTGGGGGGGGGGGCGAACGCTCTCTTACTCTAACCCCCCTCAGGGCCTCGACATTATCGTGCATTAAAGAAGCCTAATTGTGCAAATTGATTGATCCACATTACTGGTGCAAGGTGGTCTGTGTATTAGTGGTAACGTTGAAATTCTGAAAACTATAAATTCAAATTCAAATTTAAATTTTGATTAAGTACGTCTGTTTTTTTTCTCAAATCGCTGGTGTTTTAGCTTTTAAATTACAGACTGCGTTACGGTCTTGTAAGGAACATTAAGTTCTATGATTGTTTATCGATTGAAAGTCTAACTCCTGAAATATTAACAAAATTCAGGTTTTGAAGGTACCTTATAACTCATACCAGAGGTCACCTGGCTGCACTGATAGAACTTCAAGTCATACCAACCCTTCATTTTTCATGGACTGATAGGTGTGATTTTTGATGAACAATGAATAGTATGGCTGACTTGAAGTTCAATATATGCAGCCAGGTGACCTCCAACATGAATACCATGGTCACCTCAAAAGTTACAAATTCGCTCAGGAACTCGAGTTTCACAAATTGTATATATATGGTACTGTCAGAAAGAAATTTCTTAGTTTTACAAATAAGTTCACAATTTAAAAAAAAAAACAAAATGTTTTAAAATTCAATTTTAATTTTTTCAAATATTGATAAAATTCATTATCATCTTTCGTATTCCTCCCCCCCTTATGTTGCCCAATGCCCAATTACCCACCCCCCCATAATGCTGCCCAAGTAACCCCTCCTTACTGAAAGTGGGGGTTTGCCTAGTTTCCTGGTTTCCTTTAACTTTTTAATTATTGGCTTCAATTTCTAAAACCAATACAATTTTTTCAGAATTGGTTGAACACTGTTTGAAGAAGAAGAGAAGAGAAACATACATACAAACATACATACAGACATACATACAAACATACATACAAACATACATATAAATAAACATGCAAACTTACATACATATAAACTATTTTAAACAGTAGCATTATTTTAAACTGAATAGTCGAAACGTATCATAATGAAGCAATGTAAAAAAAACCTTAGCGGCGCGATTGATTCTGAGAAAATCTAGGAAGTAGTCAACCGGAACAAAAAACACCTGAAAATGGGAAACTGAAAATGGGAAACTGAAAATAAGGAGGATTGTGCGAGGCCAAATATTCAATCAAGGAGCGGGGCTAAGTTCGGACTGGAGGAAAAATCGAAGGACTAGATATGACGGTACTCAAAAAATATGACAGTCTAGAAAATCCGCCCCTACCCCTCGAGAAAACCACTTCTAACGACTCTTATGATTAAACATAGGCAACAGAAAGTTGGAAAAGAAACAATGACGTACTGAAGCATGTTAAAAACCTTAGCGGCGCGATTTTTTCCGCAATCTAGGAAGTAGGCAACCTGAAGGGAAAAGTCAACCCCCAGGTCGTGGCCCCCTGAACTATGACTCAGAAGCAATCACAGGGTGGGATATTATTATCTATAAAAGGAATCATTGGAGCAAAATCAGTAAAAACTGCGAGTTAGAATTACTGTCAACCAATCAGGAAATAAGTAGTTGGCAAATAGCAAAAGTGGTTACGTCACTATAAAAGATGAATGAAAAAAAAAGAAAAGTCGGGAAAAAATTCTGAAAAATTATGTTGGGAAAATCATAGGGTGTGATATTATTATCTAAACAGGCATCATCGGAGCAAACTCACTGCGGAATAGAATTAGGCTCAACCAGCTAGAAAATTGATAGACGGCAATTCGTAAAAGTAGTTACAAAAGAGTTTTAAAAAATTCAAAAAAGTTTAGATGTCGGAAAAAATTTCTTAAAAATCTATCTTAGAAATGATTACCAAAAAAATGCTTCTAAAACTGTCAAATTGCTGCCAAAATGCGTTTGCAAAAAAACGACAATCTACTTAAGCTTTTCAGTGAGAAAATTGCAGCTTGAACTTAAAAACGGAAAGAAAAACTTTGAACTTAACACATGGTGAAATTCAAATTATTGTGAGCCATTTTTTCCTTAGAACTAAGACTGGTTAGAACATGAACGACAACTGCGCTTCATTCGCTGTGATGTTCACCTTAACGAGGTGCTCTAGATGGATTATACATCCGCCTGAAATCTTGGAGCATGATATGAGCGACAAGAAAGCTCCTGCATATCAATCGTCAATGCAAAAAAAATATTCTTGCCATCCATTCTGAAAATTGAAGGTATGCTTGCCTTCCCTCAAAACTTCCTTTGCACGTGATCTGAGATACAAAGGGGTGTTTAAGCTTACATGTAGTGGGTGTAACTCCACCTATGTCGGCCAGGCAGTCCGACATTTAGCCGCGAGGGTCGACGAACATCGCAAAGGTGACTCCCCCGTAGGGCAAGACTTGTTAGAATTCAATAAGGAGGTAGACGGTACTGCTAAGTTGAAGTCAGAGATTATATACCAAACAGCCAACAATCATAAGCTACTAACACTAGAGGCTTTGTATATTTTGAGGGAGAGGCCGAGGATCAACACACGCGATGAAATAAGGAGCTAATTATTTTAGATGATTAACATTAAAATTATATTTTTATGTATAGCATGGCTAAAAACTCAAAAACTGACATTTCAGAATCAAAAATAATCCCAAGTCGAAACTTTATAGTCATGAACGAACAAAAAAACTAAAAATTCACAGAAATTTACAGGAAAATGTTATTAAGTATTACGTTATTTTTTAAATTACGTTTGTTTAAATTTGTTGGTCAGAAAGTTTCAGAGCATTTTTAGACATGTTTCCCAGATCTTTTATCGTTTTGTAAATATTGTAAAAAAAATTTAATCCTGATGATGCACAAAATGTGCGAAAACGTTTGTATTAACATTTTAAATTTCTTATAAAACTATTCCTGTTAGCTCCAACAAAACTGCTGCTATTGTCCGGCCAAAATTTTTAACGAAGTTCTTCGCCCAGAGAAAAAACTGTTAAAAGCCATCACCCATTAACTTGTCATCACAGCTGGAACCAATTCAATGCGCGGTGCAATGCCTTAAGCAATAAATTGAAACCCGCAGCTTTTCTTGTAAGGTTGTCATAAAGCTTAGTGAAAATCTTCAGAAAAGCCAAACCAACCCGCAGTTCGAGAACGACAGTTGGCGTGATCGAAGCGTTGTACTGGAAAAACAGATATCATTGACTCTCAATTTTCGGCTGTGCGCTTTCTACGTTCTCTATTTCAATCACAGTTAGTGCAGGTATCAACCGTAGTCGACGAATAAATGACCAAATGGAATGAAAGTATTGACGCAGTTATAGCCTAGCTTTACACGAGGAAAGCAGAGAATCAACCGGGTTTGTCATTAAATATATTATAAATTAATGTATGTTGAATTTCGAAAAGAGCCGCAAAAAAACGTTTTTTTACTCAAAAAATAGAACAACTAGCAGAAGCATTGAAAGTCATATAAACGCCCTAGTGTTAGTTAAATTGCCCTTTAGGTTCCTCTAAGAAAAATATATCACAGTTAGGACAAAAAACATAACAGTTTTCCTCAAAAAATGAACAAAAAACAAAAAAAGGAAAAAACTTCATCGGAAAACATTTGAAAGCAAATATGGAAAAAATACTTCTGTTTTTCTAGGTTATTTTTAAATGTTCTTTTAAAAATGATTGTCACCCAATTGTTCTTTGAAGCTTCAAAATTATGTCTTTTTGGTATAAAAACTTGCTTTTCGGTGTTTGAAAAAAAATTTAGGCTACTTTCTAGCAGGTAAAGCGAGCGAGCAACCCCTTTAAGACCTACTCATTAGAAAACAGACTCAACCTGAGAATTTCCGGCTCAGTTTTTTCTCTATAGGGACAGGTTCTTAATTTTCGAGCTGGTTTGAATCACGTCCCAGAATTGTTCAAAAAGAATGTTCCCCGAACCATCCTAATGATTATTCGTGATACAAGATTTTTCCTGAAAAAAATTTAGAGTACATCCAGAGACAACACTACTCCTTAATTTAAATGGTCGCAGACAAACCGCATTGTCTTTCAATCCTTGCTAAATTAAAACCAAGAACGCCTTCTAGAAGTAGAACCTATCAAGATTTGTCATTAATTCTCGGAAAAACACCCGTGTTTTTTCTGACAATTTTGATTCCTGACAAAGTCTATTTTAAACAAACGAGTCATTGCAAACAGTTCACATCAAGTTCAAAAAAATGATGTGCTGATTTACCTACCTACGATCTGGAGTTTTTGATTCTTTTTTTCAAATTTGTTTTTTTTTCTAAAAAAAACGCTAGTCATGCAATTTTCATATATGGAAATTGTATGACTAGTGTTTTTTTTTTCAAAAAACAAAAATAAAAAAAGTCAAAGTTTTCAGTTGTAGCAGCCCAAAAAACGCTTAAATGCTTTGCCAGCAGTCGAATTGATTGTTCAAAGCGTTTTTTTTACAAAAAAATTTTTTTAAAAAATGCTAATCATACAATTTTTATATATGGAAATTGTATGATTAGCATTTTTTAATGATTTTTTTTCCTTTTTTTTTATGAAGAGATACCAATTTCGATACCAAAACAACAATAAAATACCTTTGAAATTCGATTAAACTAATTTTGCAAAAAAGTATGAAAATTCTATGATTAGCATTTTTCCATAGACTAAGTGTATGAAATTGTATGATTAGCATTTTCGGTCTATGGAGGTCATCCCGGGAGACCACTACATTGTTTAGTGTAATTTAAAAGGAAGGACGCGTCGTCAGTGTTAGCAATTTGAACCCCCGAACTGGTTTTGGCCAAACTTAAGTAGGTTGACCTGAATCCGTTATAATTAATGAAACCAAATTGTATATCTAAATGAAAGACTGACGATAAAAAATGAAAAATCAATATGGCTTTGAACTTTTTTACTATCTTTTATTAGCAAAAGCTAAGCCGTGAATTACATTGTAATTATAGATGATTATCAGCTGAAATAAGCTGTGACTGACTTCAGTTATGCACTAACCTAATCGCTAATCTGCTGGCAAAAACAAGAAGTAAAAAGGTTGATAGCATTGCTGATAGCTTCAAGATAACAACCCCAAACCAGCCTATGCCTTTGGTAAGGGGAGACTTAAGTTCAACTGACTTGGAGAATTGTCAACCGTGGAAATGATCTAGGTCAATCGGATGGACGCGACAGAACTTGATTTACTGGTAACAGAGCAGGGGAGTGCAAATGTCAACAGAGAACTGTATTGCCTTTTTGTAACTCAGTTTGACTTTTATTGGGAACATCCTGACTTAGTTTCGAAATGTAGCAAGCTCCAGTTAAATTCAAACTTGATTAAGACTTCAAATTTTAAATTATCAAGCTACTTCTTAAGAGTTTGCCTGATTGCTCACAGAGATGCTCTTTATTTTTTCAAAACATAATCTCCAACTAATTGAGTAAGTATACGAAACTTTATCAAAATTTACCAGATATCTGAATAATATAAAAGTTTGTCATCTAGATTTCACAAAAAGAATTAGGTGCAAGATAATTTGAGATAAAAAAAGATAGTTTTTTCATTTGTCGCTAATTGTCAGTTGAAGTAGACACTAATATAGATCATGTTTTTTCGCTTTTGAATTCTCCCAACACTAAGCAATTTAATTTTCTTCTTTTTCAGGTGCTTTCTCATAAATTTAACTGAATTTTTTCGCTCCTGTTCGTTATGAGGCTTAAGACTGCAAATTTTCATATTTGATTCAGCTTTTCCATTTTTGACTTTTTCACTATCTTTTTTGGTTTAGGAGGGTTAAGAGCATCAAATCTCATTTCTTTGTCAACTCTAGACTAAAATTATTGCGACAGAATATTTTATGTTGTTGGCGTGTTTAAGCAGAAGAATTTGAATAATTGCAAAGTGTAGTTCACTTCTGCGAATAGTTGAGCTACACTAACACAATTGTCGGTGAACTTTTCTATAACCTAAACATCATAAGAAATCCATCCTTAAATCTCAGCGGTGTCAATTTTGTCTTAAGGAGATAAGCCGAAGATTTAACCAAACGAAACGTAAGGTCCGAAAAAATTGGATTCAGCAGGAATCATGTATCGTGTCCTTTGTTATCAAGCTGAGGTGAGCAAAATCCTAAGTAGGGTGGTTTCCTCTACTTTGCAGGTGACTAATTACGTTTCTCTAGAAAATCCAAGGTTAAGAGCCTTTCGAAAATTTTCTAGGTTTGCGCTGCACCTGGGGAACCCGCTTAGAATGCTCTAATTCAGATTCGAAATAATCTTTTTCAGAACTGAAATGGGGTGTGAAATGTTAAAATAACGCTTGGATTATTTATGAATGGATTATTTCAGATCTAATTTCAGATCTGAAGTTTTATTTTTCTTGGCTATTTCAGATCTAGTTTCAGATCTGAAATTTAGTTTTTCTTGGTTATTTCAGATCTAAAGAGTCATTGATTTTGACAAAATTTTTGCTATTTACGATACTTTCGTATTTGATAGCTTCTGCTAGCTACCAGCAGTTAATCAGCAAAGTCTCAACTTGGAGGCTGCTAAAAAATGTTTCCTCAAGCATGAGAATAACGTTGGAATTGAAAGATAAGAAGCAAATTAAAATTCAGTTTGACTTTTATTGGGAACATCCTGACTTAGTTTCGAAATGTAGCAAGCTCCAGTTAAATTCAAACTTGATTAAGACTTCAAATACTAAATTATCAAGCTACTTCTTAAGAGTTTGCCTGATTGCTCACAGAGATGCTCTCTATTTTTTCAAAACATAATCTCCAACTAATTGAGTAAGTATACGAAACTTTATCAAAATTTACCAGATATCTAAATAATATAAACGTTTGTCATCTAGATTTCACAAAAAGAATTAGGTGCAAGATAATTTGAGATAAAGAAAGATAGTTTATTCATTTGTCGCTAATTGTAAGTTGAAGTAGACACTAATATAGATCATATTTTTTCGCTTTTGAATTCTCCCAACACTTAACAATTTAATTTTCTTCTTTTTCAGGTGCTTTCTCATAAATTTAACTAAACTTTTTCGCTCCTGTTTGTTATGAGGCTTAAGACTTTGCAAATTTTCATATTTGATTCAGCTTTTTATTTTTGACTTTTTCACTATCTTTATAAGTTTAGGAGGGTTAAGAGCATCAAATCTCAATTCTTTTACAACTCTAGACTAAAAGTATTGCGACAAAATATTTTATGTAGTTAGCGTGTTTAACCAGAAGAACTTGAATAATCGCATAAGTGTAGTTCACTTCTGCGAATAGTTGAGCTACACTAACACAATTGTCGGTGAATTTTTCTATAGCCTAAACTTCATAAGAAATCCATCCATAAATCTCAGCGGTGTCAATTTTTGTCTTAAGGAGATAAGCCGAAGATTTAAACGAAAGATTTGACCAAACGAAACGTAAGGTCCGAAAAAAATTGATTAAGCAGGAATCATGTATCGTGTCCTTTGTTATCAAGCTGAGGTGAGCAATATCCTAAGTAGGGTGGTTTCCTCTACTTTGCAGGTGAGTAATTACGTTTCTCAAGAAAATCCAAGGTTACGAGCCTTTCGAAAATTTTCTAGGTTTGCGCTGCACCTGGGGAACCCGCTTAGAATGCTCTAATTCAGATTCGAAATAATCTTTTTCAGAACTGAAATGGGGTGTGAAATGTTAAAATAACGCTTGGATTATTCATGAATGGATTATTTCAGATCTAATTTCAGATCTGAAGTTTTATTTTTCTTGGCTATTTCAGATCTAGTTTCAGATCTGAAATTTAGTTTTTCTTGGTTATTTCAGATCTAAAGAGTCATTGATTTTGACAAAACTTTTGCTATTTTCGTTACTTTCGTATTTGATAGCTTCTGCTAGCTACCAGCAGGTAATCAGCAAAGTCTGGACTTGGAGGCTGCTAAAAAATGTTTCCTCAAGCATGAGATTAACGTTGGAGTTGAAAGATAAAAAGCAAATGAAAATTCAGTTTGACTTTTTTTGGGAACATCCTGACTTAGTTTCGAAATGTAGCAAGCTCCAGTTAAATTCAAACTTGATTAAGACTTCAAATATTAAATTATCAAGCTACTTCTTAAGAGTTTGCCTGATTGCTCACAGAGATGCTCTTTATTTTTTCAAAACATAAACTGCAACTAATTGAGTAAGTATACGAAACTTTATCAAATATTACCAGATATCTAAATAATATAAAAGTTTGTCTAAAATTATTGCGACAAAATATTTTATGTTGTTGGCGTGTTTAACCAGAAGAACTTGAATAATTGCATAAGTGTAGTTCACTTCTGCGAATAGTTTAGCTACACTATCACAATTGTCGGTGAAGTTTTCTATAACCTAAATTTCATAAGAAATCCATCCAATTTTAAAAACATTTTCTGAAACTTTCATTTTTGAGCATTGCTTAAAAATTGAAATAAAAACTGAAACCTAGACACACCAAGATTGGACAAAATTGCAAAAATCATTACGGTCAAAATGCTAACTTTCGCTGAGATGCGTTTCAATATTTCAAAAATGAAATATCAAATCTTCAACATGTAAGATTTCTACATAAAAGGATTACAACCTCAAAAAGTGGAGGAAGGTTTTTTAAAAACAAAATTTTTTTTTGAAATCACTTAAACCAAAGAAACTATGAAGACACTTTTAGCTTTTGCACCTATTTTTTTTCAATTTTCTTAGAAAAAAAACCTTTTGGTTTCAATACTATTCTAAAAAAAATGAAGTGGTAATTGACGATTTCAGCGTTCATACTTTGAGCAGATTTATATATAACTCATTATTTTGTTTAATAACCATGGTTGTTTCTCTAAAAGGTCCCGAAAGATTTATCTTAATTTTTTGTACAAGCTCAAACTTTTCTTTGATCTTGAGGGCTTCCAATGACTCTGATGTTTACCCTCATTTCAAAAAAAAACGATTTTTTTATTTTCAAACTTAATGCATTTCGAGAACAACTTCGTGATCATCAAAATTTTTGAAGTAAAGTTATACCACAAAACAGAGTCACTTCAAAAGTTTTCATGATCTGCAATTCTGATTTTCCAAACAAAAAAACTATTGAACTTTAAAGTAGCTCAATTTGCCGCTTGAACTAGCTCAATCAGTGTTTTGAATTTCTCAGAGAAAAGGACAACTTGTACTCAGAGGAAATATTTATCGTTTGTTGACTTCATAGTATTATTATCACTCTCCTCAATTCTGGATGCCAGATTTTTCCCCTTTTGGTTCAATTTACAACAACCAATTCTTTTTTTGCATTGTTTAAAAATTGCCCGTGATATAATGAATCGATAATAGTGATCTTACAGTAAATTGATGAAAAAACATTCTGTGGTCCACTAATTTGCTCATAAATTAGTACTGTTAAATAACTCCATTGTGTAGCTGATGTCACTCACACTTTCAACATCTCGCATAACCATTGCGAAAACACTCATCTTCAAAAAATATCAACAACCGCAGAATAAACGATTAAATTCCTTGATTTAATTATTAAAATTTAGCAGCAAAACTTTCCGCAATTTCAAGCGGGACGTCCGAAAGTCGTTTTGTTAATGATTGGTTCGACTTATTAGTCCATCGGTTCTGATGCCTCTGCGGCCGATTACTGTGTGGTCCAGGAACTCAAGAATGGACTGTTGATCTGAACTTTGAACTTTCTCCGAATGTCTGGGAAGCCCCAATAGAACCTCTTCCTCATTGTGGAGCTAGTGTCCGGCGACATCTCTGGCGACAAGCCTTCCAATGATTGTCTCGTGTAATGTCCTAAATGCGCAATCGTAAATTGAAAACTTTAGTGAGTGGAAACTCTATAGTTAGATAATCTTTCTCTGTGTAAATTAATTTTTATGGTCAGGGGCGGATTTAGGGGTGGGGGTGACGCCTCCTTCTCAGAAATTAGACCCTGTGCCGACCCAAAGGGTTTTGTACTACTTTGAGGTATTCAATTTTTATGACGGACCCGAAAAAATTTTCTAAAGGCGCCTTTGGCACAAATATTTAATAATTTTGAGGGGAGCGCACGCCTACAAAAACGCGATTTTTGGCCTGTTTCCTCAAAATTTTGCCTGCGGCGCAGAAAATTTGGAAAAAAACAGGGGTTTTTTAGTGCTTCAGGGAAGCTCGAAAATTCAATTTGGTCGACCTAAGAAAGAGTTCGACAAAATTTTCGAAATTGTTTTGAAAATTCACCCCCCCTCGAGAAAATCCTAGATCTGCCCCTGATTATGGTGGTCAATATTAGTTATTTCAATGATTCTATTTTGGGCTCTTTTCCAGCTCCCCCGCTTTGATATTTTCCGAAACTTAACATAAAAAATCCTATTCAAAATTAATTTTTCATATTATAAACTGCGTTAAAACATGTCAGCGTGAACAAGTGAACAAATTTGTTCGATTTATAACATTCAAAAAGCCGTGTGAACAATTTTAGAAAAATTTTATTTTGCAATTTTACGAGGAAGGTGGAAAACTGGAAAAGAGCCCTATTTTGATTTAAAAACATAACCAAAACAATGTTTTGATATAGTTTTTTTTCTGTTATTTTTTGACTGCTTACTCTAAGAATCATAGGTCAAAGCAGTAGTGGATTTAGGATGGAGGGTTGTTCGCCCCTTTCTCAGGGATTTGACTCCCTGACTACCCAGAGGCTGCTTTAAATACTATTTTAAGAACTCCATTTTTGGCTAGCTGACATTAAAACTTTTCTAAAAGCGCCTTCGGCGCCAATAAACAATAATTTTGAAGGGGGAGCGCGCGCCGAAAAAAAAACGAGATTTTTTTGTCCAAAAGGCCCAAAACGGCCTGAAGAGCTTTTTTTGGCCTGATTTTCCAAAATTTACTAGCGGCTCAAAACATTTAGCCAAAACAGGGATTTTGTAGAGCCTTGGGAAAGCTCGGAGAGTCAATTTGGTCGGCCTTAGACTAAAAAACCGCAAACCCCTAGAAAAAATCCTAGATCCTCCCCTGAATCAAAGTATTTCAGTACTGAAAATGGAATTGATTTCAAAAACATATTAATCGGGTTTTAAAAGGTTGACTTATTTTAGATGATTTTGAAAGTACTTTAGAAAATTCATTACTTTTTTGGGCATCTCGGAATACAATTTATGTTTCTGAATTTCGATTTCCAGAAAAAAATTCAACTGGAATTGATGCCATTCTCAATAATTCTGTGGAAATGAAAATGAGTTATAAAGACGTTCTCCATTTATGAATACTTTTATCATTTTTTTTTCAAAAAAAAAATGTCTAGTTTCATTACAAGTCCAAACTGTTCATTTTTTTTCAGCGGATTCCGCAACAAGGCAGCTCCTTTTGTTCTTTTTGAGTTCTTTCATACTCTTTAATCATTCCGACAAAAATTTAACATGTTTAGAGATTTGTTTCTGAAATCCTGGAACATACACACAAAAAATTGTTTGCCTATCTAGTGCACAGTTTGGCCTCAAAATATTTTGAACTCAAAAAATGGTTGATTGAATGGTTTCATGGAAGTCAATCCATTTTCTGATTACTATTTCAACTGAAGTGAAAACCTTAAGATCTATAAACAAGCAAACCAACAAACAAACAGCATCTTGGAAAAAAGGAAGGGGTTGGGTTGTCTTTATCCTCAAGCTCTCCTATGCAATAATTTCCTCAAAAAAATCCGTTTGAGGAGATTAAGTATCTAACGATCTACTGGTGTTTTATTTATACCTGAACCTTGTGGATTGATTTACTATTCTTCAACCCTTGATCTCAAATCAAAACACCAACTAAGTAAGATAAAATTTTACTTAAATGTAAGTATACACACTCGAGAGCAGTATAAAATCATTTTAACGATTTGATATACTCTCTCCCCAACCCCCCGTCTATTCAAAATTAACGACAATCTACCCCGAGGATTAAGATAATCTCACAAAAACTGTAAGATCTACAATTTAGAAAATAAAAAGTAACACCCGGATTTAGCATCAAACTGAGGATAATTCGTCTTTCAAAGTTCTTTGTGTGCTTAGCTCGGGTGGACAGATGGAATAAAGACATATCACAAAGCTCATTCAAATGGTCTCCTCGCATTTAACAATTGCATTCAGTTTATAGATAATGCTATTTATCGAGAATGAACAAATAATATTACATTTATCATTTGTACAATAGCTTATCTATAAAACACCAGCACTTTTATTTCCTACGCAAAACTGTTGTGTTTAGTAATAAATTTTTTCGAGTTCATTCGCTACTTACAAAATGAATTCAACTGTTTATACATGTAATACAAATAACCTCAGATTGTATTTTGACCCAGATGCAGAATCTCGATTACCCCGACGGTGCAGTGTCTTAAACTTTCGCCAAGATTTCCTCAATGAGGTGAAACGCCACACTAGATTCAATGAAAATATTGTGGAAGTTACACTCTACAAAAGTCGTGAAAATTGTGTTGGTAACTCAGTGCAGAACGCGACGAAAACGTTTGCAATAATTGCATCAGATGGTCCCTGGAAGTTCTGGTCCCTGGAAATTAACTCCGAAGATGGGATTACGATTCAAAGAAGCACTAACGAAAAAACCCTTGCATTGACTTATCGCGGTAAAAGGCGACAGGATGAAATTTCGGGAATTGAAGTCATTCTATTGGGCTCCAATTGGCTGCAACCTTTCTACCTTGGAAACATGTTTACTGTCTTGGACTGGCGGAAAACAGTTTGCAATGAATCATCTTTACAACTTTCAAACGACTACCTAAACCTTGCAGAATATATGGAAAATTGGATAGATAAACAAACTTCACCGATTAGTGAAACTCACTCTAAAACTCATTCGCATATCAAAAGTTATCTGATTGAAAAAACAACCATAGCTCTATTAGATGAAACAAATCGTCAAGAAAAGATAACTGAAGCTTGCCATCAGTATTACTGTGAACTAGTCAGGTTGAAAAATGAACAAAAAGAGTTGATAGGTAACCTGCAGAAGATATTATTTGCCGTAGGTATATGTTGTTTTGGGCTTTTTTGCTTTGCTGTTCGTTTTGGAATTTGTTGTGCGTTTCAATAATCTGTAAAAACACTGTATGGCATGTGAGGCGGGCTCTTAATGATGAACTGTAATCTAACATATTCTCATTTTTTAATATTAAAATTAATTTAGTCTTATTATGTCCATTTCAACGTCAAATGTTCGCTTTTTTTATTAACCAGATAAACTAGAAATTTCTAGATAACAATTTTGACAAACTTTTTTCTACCATTTGAGAAACGTCGATAAGTTAAACTCAGAATGAAAGCAAATTTGTATCCACTTCTTTCGTAAAGTTATGGTGGCGTAAAAACTGTCATAAAACGTTATTCATTGGATAAATGAATCGCGCATTAATAGCCCTTTGTCTCTTATTGAATAATGAAACCCTCAAATTTTTGAGTGCGGAAAGTTTTTAAAGGGTGAAAATCTAATTGATTCCATTAAAATTATAATAAAATATACCTATTCCTTCCACAAACATTAAAATTATTTTGTCAAAAACTTTATCCACTTAGTTTTAAACTGATGCTGACTGTGTAAACCAAAAATTATCAAAAAAAAACAATAGTCAATATTAGATGAGCGAGAAGAGCTGCGGGTGCGAGGCAGACCCCATGCATTAGGTTTTTAGGTCAGCCTCGCTATGTATTAACATCAGGAAAAGAGTTTCCAATGTATTGAGATAGGGAACAAAAGTGGATAGGTTTCAGTGTTTGTGTAATGGCAAGATAATACAGAAATGATTTTTACCAATTAGATAACGAGTCCGAGATGTTTTGCGGAAAAACTAAAAATTTCTACACAAAACCACAAAATTACCATTTTTCTCACCATTCTCTTACCATTACACAAACACTGAAAACTTACCATTTCTATTCACTATCTTGATGCATTGGAAACTCTTTTTCTAATGTTAAAACATAGCGAGGCAGACCGGAAATTTATAACGTATGTTAAAACATGGGGTCTGCCTTGCAACCCCCCCCCCGCGCGCTCTCTTCACTCATCTACTTCTGTAGTCTTTGCTATGACAAAAAAAGTCTTGTAATGATGAATGTGAGACAAAATATTTCTGATCGTTTGAGTTTTTTTCCTGCGCTCAATTGTAAAAAAATATCTCGTCTGTCAATGATAATCCCAATTTTGCTCAGATGATGATTGTGCTCTTCTTGTATTCTGTAAACGTTGTCTATTGTTTTCCTGTCGACGAATTAACCTTTCAAAACATAATTGAAAAGAGTTATTTGGTTCTCACAATGAGATATTTGATTATGCATCGAATGTGGGCTGTTGAGTTAGGTTCGAGGTGTAACTCATAGAGTAACGTCACGCTATCTTATTTTCGGCCGGATAGATTCGTGCAACCTCTTAGTCTAATACCGATCCTAATCTTACTCTTATATCTACTAGTCTCAGGGTGTTTAACTAGTCTCTGCTAAGCTCAATAGATCTAGAGTACACTGGCTTATTGCGATTGCTAAAGGTCTCTTGGAGAGATAATTAATTTCTAAGTTAATTTCAAATCTCTCTGGTGCTGAAATTACAAGTAATTTCAGCAGTTACAAATAAGTAGGTTGTTGGTTAGGTGGATCGTGATTGGTTAATAATAAATTTTTATAAAGATAAAATATCCAATTTATAATCAATAATAAATATAGTTTATATCTGGTTCCACCCATCCGGGGTTTACAGAGTTTTTTAATCTTATATCTTCTTTCTGTAATGGAGGATGGATGATGACCGTTGATATTTGGCGAGCATCATTTCTTGTTTTGTTCTTGGAGAAGAGAGCTCCAGGAAGTTGGAGTCGTCGATATGAAGTTGTTAGTTATCGTTTGACAAAGACTGTGACAAATTTTACTGCTTTCGGGGTTGAAAAGTATAAATTGATTTTCATCTTATTTAAATTTACTACATTTGGGGAAATAATTTAGAAATGATTTTACTACTTTGAATTGACTTTTACTGCATCATTTAGTGCTGTTGGTTTAATAGAGTTTAATATGAAAAACAGAGTTTATATTTTTATTTGTCTTTTCTTGTTTTGAAGGTGATCGTGGTGTGAAGACTAAAGAAAATGCAAATTACTAAATAAAATGGTTAGTTCTATTTTAATTAGTTAGTTTGAAAATTATTAAATTCATAGTTACCTTAACCGTCGGGGAAAAAACCGTGAGGGAAAACATCGTGAATAGCGTTTGATGTAGTTAGTAATTTTGCTAGTATGCGTATGATATTTTTAGTTTGGAGCAGTGGCCACAGCAATTGTAGTGCTTGTATGGTTTTTAGTTCTTCGGTGCCTATTGCAAATTCATGAGGTGTATTCTGGATTAGATTGTAAATTTTATTATTGTACTTAGTGTTGTGGATGAATTCTGAAATGGCTAATTCTATTGGTTGAATATATTCATGCGGAATGATCAGGGGTCGGGATTCTTCGTCGTTGAAGGTCTTCGTGAGGGGACAAAATATAAACATTTGAGTGATTGGGTCATAACTCCGGAGGAGGCCTTGGAAGTTAGTATACTTAATGCAATACGTGAAGTTTAGGAAAAACGGTGAGCTGTATTTGGAATTGATGAATTGAAATCTGTGGTGAGGTTGTCGTGATGGTGTGTGTAAATGAAAATGATTTTGGTTAAAACGATAATAAGAATAGGTGTGTGTTTGCTTAGTTCTCAACATGATGTCGTGTGAGCAGTGCAAATCACGTTCTTTTGGTGTCAGGAAGTGAAAGGTTCGTACGCTTGAATGTCTGATAGTGCTTCTGAATTAATGTGATCATGCTTTTTATCTATTGTGGTGTTAAGGAGTGGTAGCGTAAGAGGGTTAGTGAAATTATAATAAGAGGTCCAATGAAGTGTGAGTATTAATGCATGTTCATCTACGAAATGATGTGGCTCAGGGTTAAGGTCGGATTGGTTTAAAGTGTATTGGGGAAAGATGGGTAGGTTTATTTGAAAGTAATTTCGAGTGATGGTGTGGTCTGGATGGTTAACATATTCTCGGGCAGTTCCGGGTTTGGATTGGAATGGGTGATTTGGGAATTACCGTGTAAAAGTTCTAAAAGTACGGCTAGTACTATTGGATGTTTCTGTTGAAGTGGATGAATGAGCTAATGATGGAGTATAATTTGAAATTGGTGTAGGTGTTGGTGGATTTGATGATGTTATTGTTGATGGTAATTGGTGAATAGTTAGAGTGTGCGGAGATAGCAATTGTTGTTGGAGTGTTATAAAATTATCTAGTTCTTCGGAAATTTGAATATTTTCTGGGGAGTTGTTGGTGGAGCGTTCATTATTGAATGGGGAGTAGGTTGGGGTTACTTGAGATGGAGTGTAGGGAGATGTATGTTGGCTTTGGGGTTGGATAGGTAGGAAAAAGGGTTTTGAGAAGGTTGTTGAGCTGGTCGGGGTATGAGTAGAAGGGGATGGTTCGGAATCTGCGAACTCATCGGGAGTTTCTATATCAGAATTATTGAATTGTGAAATTGTTGTATAAATTGTGATATCTGAGTTAGTGTCAGAATTCACGCCTGATGATGTACTTGTTTGTGTTGAATCAGGTGGCGGAAATGCAAAAAGTGGGATAATAGGGAGTGGATTTTGGAGGTTGGCAGGGTGGGAGTTTGATCGGTGGAGTGATCCAACTTGTCTGCTAATCGTGGGCTAAAAAAATGATTATTTTGAGACTGAAAAGTGGTGGTATGGGGCTGTTCAATGATTTGTTTGTATGTATTGTCAATTGGAGGGTGTTATGTCACTATATGTTGGATGGGGCTTTGTATGTGGCTGGGTCTTAAGGTCGAAGGGTTTGTGATTGTAAAGTTTCAAAAATTTCGTGAGACTAATGATAATGGATGATTATGATGTAGATTTGGCAAATGAGGTGCTGTAGGTAATACGTTTGTATTGTTATTTGAGTCATCGTATGTGTTGGGATTTATTGATAGTTTTGTTTTATATTCTTTAATTTGTGCATCTGGGATGATTTTGTTTATTGATGATGAAAATATTCCAAAAAATCCTGCAAATAATATGCGTGCTACGCTAGCTTGTCGATTTACTTGTGTATGTATTGCGAATGTGTTATAGATTCCTTTTAGTAATGAGAAAAAAAATCCAATAAAATTAAACATTGCGTATAAGATAGTCAATCTTTTTAAGATGTAATATGGCCATCCTAGAAAGGCTAAAACTTCGTTCTTGAGATTAATAAAACTAAAAATATTGATTCGTGATATATATCTTGTGGTCGCTACTTTTCACCATTTAGGTAAATGTAATCTTTAACGTATTGAAAATATCCGCTGTAATCTTGTGCGTAAAAATCTGAAAACCCTGCCGTTTCTGCAAGCTTACGTAAGTTTTGGTCTATTGATTATCGTTGTATCGTGTCCATTTTTGTAATTAGTTCCTGAAACTGCTGTGTACGTATGTGATGTTGTATGTCTGATTTTGAATTTAAACCTATCGATTATAAATCAATATTTGGATTGCGGGCTATAGCTCGAATGCTTTCAGGTGAAAACTTTTTCAATGGTGGCATTGATGTTGGGTATGGTGTTAGTAGATAGTTTATATCTTCGTCGGGATTTAATTGTACAACGTTGCGGCTGTTTTCTGATCCGCATGGTACTGCTGTGTCCCAAAAATATGTTCGTCTTGAGAGTGTATCAACAAAATATTCTTTATTTTTGTAGAATATGGGGATTCTTTTGTAACATCTTTTATCTTCAAAAACGTATAAGGGTGATACTTTTTTGGTACAAGTGTAATACCATAAAACATTTCCTTCATAATCAAAAAAATTGATCTTTTTCCGGATAACAAATATACTGCATATGGTTTTTTTAGAACTGCTAGTGCTAGTGACTGTAGAATTTGTGTTCTTTCAATTTCACATAATTGATGTAGTGTTTCTAATTCTGAGAGTGACATTTCTTGAAAAATTCTGCTTATTGTAAAATCTAATTTTATATCTGTGGTATGTATATTTAGGTATATTTTTGGTGAAATTTAATCATTCTAGCGTGTATCCTTGCTACTTGAAAAACTGTGCAGGTTTCTTCAGGAAACCAAACAATGGTTGCTTGTGTTCGTGTTGTAGGATCGCAAAATCCTTGGTCATTTTTGCAAAGAAGTCGAACGCCTTGGTAAAGAATTGTGTCGTCTTTTAAATCTCGTGTAAGTAGTACTTTTTCAAGTTGTATTTTCCAGTCAAAAAACATTATTTCTTGATATCCTTCATTTTTTGTATCTGCTTTGCAATTTGAAGGATCATTTATACCTATATGTGGTATCCAGTGTTTATCATGTAGATCGTATGTCAATCTTCCGTGGAAGGGGAAATTTGTGTCTAGTCTTATGTGACCTGGGTGTTTTTCAAGTACTGCTTGATGTTCTAAATCTGGGAAAACTTGAAATTTTGCAAGTTTTTTATTTGTTCCTACGTTTTGTGTTAAGTTTAATCGTCTAAGTTCATTCTTACAGTCTTGAGGGCTAAGATGTAGTAATCTTTCTATTTTATTCTGATAGATAGATTCGTGGTCTAGTCGGTTTTTATTTCCGTTTGAGACTTGCGAGCAATGTACTTTCTTTTCGGAAAATGTTGCTGTAAACTTGTATCCTGTTAATGTAGTTGAACGGGCTTTTGAGTATAGTGTGGCTACTATATTTGTTGTTTCTATGGCTTGTGGTTCGGATTAGCATTGTGTGACTTGATTTATAGCGTATTTGTGTAGTGTTTTTTGTTCGTTTTCTTCACAATCATATTGTGTTACTAACAAATCCTGAGGTCCTGTGCAAGGAGATGGATTTGTATGTTGTTCGGAAAAATTTAGAAAAAGCAGGTGTTGAAATGTGAATACTTTTAAAATATACGTGTATGATAATCCTGAGATGGGTTATAAAAGGTAATATATCCAATTGTGTTTTTGGTTTATCTATCGTTTTTATATATAACTTCAGCTGTTATAAATGGGGGAGGTAGTGATTGAGCTGTTATATTTGGTGGGCTCAAGGAAAAGGGGTGTTGAACAATATTGTTAAGTCTGACTGTGATTTCCAATTTTAATTGGAGATTATTTTGTTGAAGTATTTGAATGTTATGTTCTTGAATAACTTTGTGAATATCTTGTCTATATTGTAATCTACTTAGTGCCCAATTGTGGAGTCGGCTACTTTCTTGATGTTGTCCAAATAATGGGGGAGGTGCTACGAAGGTATTCCAGTCCAATCGTAGGGGTGTTTGTTGAAGATTGTTCTTGGTATCTAGCGTCGAGGTTAGTGGGAAAATTTAGAGGGAAGAGTGTTGGTGACATTTGACTTGAATATGGTGTTGATGGGAGTGAAATTGTTTCTGACAGGGATGATAACGTTGTATCAGAAGAAATATCTATTGGGTCATTTACTAAATTTGGTTCACCTTGAGTATATGAGGGTGTTGTCCAATATGGTGGTCTTTCGGTGATGTCTGGGGGGTTAAAAGGGTTTTTTCGAATTTGTTGTGAACCTAGGTAGTCTGAGGGAAGATTTGAAGTGCTATGTTGTGAAAGAAGTGTGGGAGTTTTTGGTAGTGGGCTGCTTGAAAGTTCTGAGGTAGCTGGTGTTGGTGATTGGGGTATATTAAAATGAACTCTGGGGGTTTGAAAATTTCTATTTCTTCGCGAATGTATAATTTGTCTATGTAACTCAGATGTATTTTGATTTTGGCCAATGTGTCTGACTCGATTGAGATTTTGTTGCAAGGTGGGATATAAGTTATAGGTTGGTTCACTCATAGATGCTTGGCGATTAACTGGTTCTAATAGTTCAGATAGTTGTGCGTTTCGTTCTTCAAAAGTGTATGGGTTGTCTTGAAAAGAAATGCGTGTTGATGGTTGGGGATTGTTTGTAGTTGTAGGTGTTATTGGACTGTCTTGGGCTGTAGATGGTGGGGGCTGGTTTGGTGGTGGTTGATTAGCAATTTTGGAAAGGTATCTGAGTTTTTAATTTTTTTTTGGAAAATTTGTGTTTATTGTAATATTCTTCAATAAAAAGTAGCAAGAGAATAGTTGCTAGGGCAAAGGTGACTATTGCTTTTTTTATACATTTGCACATTGTCATGATGAGGAAGATCAAAAATGTGAGGAAAATTATGAATAAAAGAAAAATATCTGTTCGACTGAAAATAGTTCGTATCATTTAAATAGATCTTACGTATTCGTACCTGTAGATGTGGTCAAAGATTTGGGAGAGTTGGAGGTATACTTCAAATAGGGAATAGAAACTTAAAAAAAGGTTACAAAAAATTATAGAAATGATTATTAGAGACTCAAAAGTTTCAATGAAAAAAATATCAAAAATTTAAATAGATTGAAAAGTTTTTTGGAGAGGTTTAGAAGTTTTTGTTTTATGTGATCAACTGTTATGGAAAGAAGCATTTAAGAAATGATTTGTTCGCCAAATAAATTTTAAGTTTTGAGACAAAATTTAAGTATGGTCGGATTATTTTTTGATTTTTTGACAAGTAGGTTGAGTTTTATCAAAAAATGTTAAAGGCTATTTTTTCGGTGTTCGGGAGGTCTTCATAGTATTGTTTTCATTTGAGGCAATTGTTTTCATTTGCCTCAGTAGTCTTCATCATGTGTGTGTAAGGGTAGATTATAACAAATTGAATCTTTGTTTGGTTGACAATAACCTTTTGTATTTTTATGAGCATTTGCTGTAAGCATGATTTGTTTTCGTGGTTTTTGATTAAAAACCATTTCGTATGGTGACATTCCTCGAGTTGTTGTGATTTGTGAATTATAGGATAATGGGAATAGTTTTACATCTGTTGACCATTCAGTATATCGTGTATAATTTCCATTAAAGATGCATCTAAGATATTCTTGTAGTGAACGGTTCACACCTTCGACTAATCCATTTGTCCAAGGTGCATGAGATGTACGTGGCTTATGTTTAATATTATACAGGTGGCATAATTTGATGATTTCGTTATTAATGAATTCTGTTCCATTATCTGTGACTAGTATTTCTGGTAGTCCGATTTTAGCTATCCAATGTTCGTAAAGCGTTGTATATGCGTAATAAGCGTTACAATGTGGTACCGGGTTGAGTGCTACGTAGTGCTTAAATGCATCAACAATTACCAAAATATAAGAATTTTGTTCGGAGAATGGTGAATTTGGTCCTTTTGTGTCAAATGAAATTCTATGATTGAAATATAGACTTTGTCCTTTAAAATCTTGTTTTGGTGCTATTTGTTTTTGATTTGGATAAGGTTCCTTTAATTGACATCTTATGCAGTCGTTGCATAATACTTTAATCCAAATTGGTGCAAATGGAAAGTAAAAATTTTGTGTGAAACTTGAATATGTCTTAAATGCTGTTAAATGCTACCAGCATCATACTGACGGGGAGACAGGGTACTTTAAAATCGGGTGTCTGATATTCTAAAGGTCTGTTATTTCAATAATAGTGGTATTATTATTTTTTCTAAAGTATCAGAGGAGTGTTTTATTACCTAATATTGTTGTATCAGCTTTTGTTGAGTTCGTTTTATACTTGTGCCATGATTTGAGTTGTCGAATTACGGGATCAAAGTTTTGATATTTTTGTATTAAAGGTATTGTGTCGAGTGGGTCATGAAGATCAAAAACTTGATTTATTGTGTATTTTAAATCATTTATTGGTGGTCCTGATAAATTTATTTTGTCAGTTAAATTTTCTTTTTGTATCAATGGAAAGGGGTCTTTTTCGTGTGTTTGTTGTTTGATTGTATTTTGTTGGGTATTGTTTTTAACCCAATGTGAATAAGGAGTTGGTTTGAATGTGGATGTTCCTAATAGATCTACTTCATAGTGTTTATTTTGACAATCTAAATAGAGTGGGAAACGTTGTAAGTTATTTATTTGTGACTAATCTATATCAGTTTTTACTGCATATTTGCATTCTAATCTTGGTGACGTTTCATTTTTTGCAAAATAGAATTTAATATTTTGTGGTATTTCAACTATAGTTTTTCGTGTAAGTAGTTCAGGTGGTGTATTTCTACTCAATGTATCTGGTGGTGCAAGATTTTTTCTGCTATCCAAACTATATGTAAGTTTGAGAATTTCATTAAAGTTAATTGAAATCTGTAAACTCTATGGTTTGGGTTTGATTTCTGTGTGTTGATTTATATGGTTTGATATTATAGGTTTGTGATCTGTAAATAGAACTGTTGGATGTTTTGATCCAAGTATTAGAAATTCGTATTCGGTAAGTGTGTATATTATTGGTAAGTGTGTTCATTTTGTTTGTTCCACTGTGTGATTGTAGTAATCCTGCGCCGATGCCAAAATTTGAAGCATCGCACATTGTGTAAAATGGTTGATTTGGATCTGGGATTGTATTTGCTATTTGTTCTTTTAAAATTTTTTTAATTTCTTCGAATCTTGTTTGATGTTCGGTAGTCCATTCGAAGTTATTTTGCTGTCTAAGGATGTTATAGAAAGTTCTTAAGTATAATTGCATTTTGTATACATATTTACTTAAGAAGTTTAACATTCCAAGGAAATCTTGGATTTTCCTTTTATTCGTGGGTGGCTGAAGTTTTTGATTTGCATGTATTCGTGATTTCAAGGCAGTTGTAGTGTTTTTTTCAATAATGTGGCCAAGAAACTTTACGCGTGTTAGGAAAAAATGTGAATTGTCTGGGGCTGCTTTCATGTTTTCATTTTTGAGTATTTGATGATATTGTTCTAAAATTATAAACATTTCGTCTTTCGTTTGTGACTGCATAAGAACATCGTCTAAGTATGTTTGCAAGTTTTTTGAGTATAAGTGGTCTAAAAATTTTACTCATAAAAGCTGAAAAAGCTGCTGGTCCTATGGAAATTCCATAAAATAATCTATTGAATTCGTATTGTTGATTTCCGATAACGACTTATGTTAACCGTCGTGATTGTTCATTTAGTGGCATTTGATTGTATGCGCTATTCATATCTGCTGTTGTGAAGTATTTACCATTTATTTTTGTTAGAAATACTTGAATAGGTTCAATGGGCCAATTTCATTTAGATTCGTCAATTAGTTAATTGAGGTATCTAGCATCTAGAACGATTTTTAGTGATTCTCCTTTAGCTAAGATGATAACTGGTTTGATAAAAGTTTTACCTTTTGGTTGTTCTTCTTTATTTACTGGTGATATTTCATATTGTTCTAAAATGTCAAGTTGTCTGTTTACTTTATCTTGTAAAGGTATCGGTATTTTACTTGCCCTTTGCTTTTTGAAAACTGCGTCAGCTTTTAAAGGTAATTGTAGTGGTGAACTAATTTTTCTAACATCAAACTTTGATGTTGCATAAACTGTTGGATATTTTATTAATAGTTCAGCTAATTTGTCGAATTCTTTTTGTGTTATTTGAGAACATTGAAAATTAAAAATTGTTAGAAGCTTTTGTTGTTCTTCCGTATAATGTGATAGTTTAAACGTTGGTTTAAAATATGGTGTTTTTGTGAAGTAGTCAGTGTTTCTTTTTTTCATGCTTATTATGTTGTTTATTGATAATTCTTCATCTAGAATTGTGGATTGGCATATATCTAGTAATTGCAATATGTTATTGACTCGATATGCGACTTCATTTGTGGTTAAGGTTGTGGCATTTGTTTCACAGTATCCTAAGAGTCCTAAGGGTAGTGTTATCTGGTATGGCGAATTGTTATATACGTGTAATGAAATAATATCTGACTTTGAATGTTTCATACATTTTATGGATGAAATTGTGATTCGGAAAAATTTATGGATGGGTTTAAATTCAATGTCTGACATAAAGAGATGTTGATTGTTTTGGTCTTTATCGTACTGGTGGACTTGTTTGATTGAAAAGTTATATACATTTCCTGATAGTGGTTTCAGGTATTTTCGTTCCTGGTTGTATATAGGATAAAATTTGGAGAAAAGTCGTGGTTGTTTGTTTAATCTTTGAAAAAATGTTAAGGATGTGTTTTTTGTTCTTGTGTATTTATCTTTTATATGAAAGTTTACTATTTAAAATGTTTTTTTGTGGGAATATACTTAGTTATAAATGGTATGCCAATGATATTGTGTTTTATGTCTGTAATGTGAAATGTTTGTTTAAATGGTTTGTTTAGTATTTTATTTTGTTCCATTGTTCTAGTGGGAACAAGGAAAAATTGGATTTTTCCATAATTTACAAATTTTGAACCTTGTGCTGTTGCTAAGTTGCTGGCTGTTTTTATAGGTGTTAGGATTGGATGTAACGTTTTGATTTCATTCCAAGTAGGGATGTTAATAATATTTGATTATGCTCCTGAGTCAATTAAAAAATCAATTTCAAGATCTGGTGGTTGAAACTCTTTACTTTTTGGGCTTTCTAAGAGAAGTGGGATTGTCCAAACTTTTTTCTTGGCTGTGTTTTTTTGTATATTTTGGTAAATGTGATTTGTACTCGAGCGTTGTTTTTCGTTATTGACTACTGTGTTTATTTCATTTACATTTTGATCAACTGGTACAATGTTTCTTTTGGGTCTAGTATAGTAGTCTTGACGAATTTCCGATTGATTTTCGTAAAGGTGTGAACTGAAGTGTTGTTCGTAGACAATGGGTTTGTAGTCGTTTTCGAATGTGATCATATTAACTGAGATTGTGTTATTTGTATCACTTTCGCTCTCTGTTGACTCACAATTAATGTGGTTTAATTGTAGTTCGGTACTTTTTGTGTTGTCAAAACCAGGGGGATCTGAAGTTGTTTCTTCAGTTGCTTGTACCTGATTAATTTTTCGCTGAAGTTTCGGTCTGTTACTTCTATATTGGTGTTGGGAATCAGGGTAGCGATTATTGTTTCTTTAGGGGGATTGAGAATAATTCCTTCGATTGTTACTATTGGAATTCCTACTTTGCGAGTTGTTTCGTGACCTATTATAGTAATTGTTATTGTTTCCCTGATAATTAGATCTGTTGTACGAATTGTTTCTTGATCTATTGTTTTGGTAACGTTGATTTCTATTGTTTGAATAACTTCTATTCCTATTATTTGAGTAGTTTCCATTTTTATTATATGATAAATTTTATGATCTATCGTTTGAGTAGTGTCTATTCCTAGAATTTGAATGAGAATTGGTATTAGATGAACATTCTCTTCTGTTTGAATTTGAACGTGAATAGTTGTTTCTATACTGATTATTTTGGCTTTTTGGTCAACTATATCTATTTTGTGGGAAATTTCGTGAACTTCTTTGTTCTGGTGATCTACCTCTATAACCAGAGTTATAGGGTGATTGATTTCTTGAGTAATTTGAATTATTTGGGAGTGGTTTACCAGAGCTGTTATTACTATGTATATTTTGTTTGGTAAATTTTGATCCTTTTTCATGTATTGATAGAATGATTTATTTGGTTCTTTGTACTTTTGTGGTTTGTTCTGGTTATCTTGTTGTTTTTGTCTACATTCGTATCTTCGGCAATAATTACACCATATCTTGAAAGGTGGTTTACCTTTGAAATTGGGATTTTTCTCAGATATGTAATTTCTGTTAGGTCTACATCTGAATCGTGTATGTTGTTTATATGTGTAGTATTTGTTTTGATTGTATTAACGTATTGTAGTTTGAGAATTTCTGTTCCTTCAAGTTTCATTGTATTGTCTGCTTGTTCTAGATTGTCAACTAGTTTCCTAAAATCTGAATCTGGTTCTCGAATTGATGAAGGATGTGATGCTCTTTTTTTAATAGCTATTTTTCTTAATTGCGGTATTAGAGTCATCAATAAAATTTTTGTCATTTTCGTGTTTTTATTATCATGAGTGTTCAGTGAATATGCTTTTGGAACTAGTGCCAATTGTTCTTACTGCCAATTGTTTAATTGTCAGTAAGAACAATTAAACTGACAATTCTTACTGCCAATTGTTTAATTGTTTCGTTTGGTAGTCTGCGAATTTCATTGCATAAAACTCTTTGGTGTTGTTTATTTCTTTCAGAATCAACTATTTTTGAAAATTCTTGTAATCTTTTCCAATCTGTTTTTGTGTCTATTGATGATCCACCTATGAGGTATGGATTCATAGTCATCTGTAGTGATTCTGCGGCATTTGGCATTTGTGAAAATTTTGTCAGTTGATTTTTTGTTGTTTCATGTTGTTGTAATAATATAGTAATGGTATTTCTTTTTGCATTTGTGTTGGTTGATAAAAATCAGTGTTTACTGGGTTTTGCCTTTTTATTGGCTGATATGATGGTGTATAGATTGGATTTTGCGTTTGCAACGGTTGGTGATTTTGTGTATTAGCTAAGTTTTGTGGAGAAAAATTTGTATTTTGGGATGCTTGATTTGGTCGGAGTGGTTTTGCACGGTATTCTTGTCTATATGGTGCAAAAATATCTGGTTGATAATGATCATCATCATCTGATGATAAATAATTAGGTGCATAGTAAGGTGTTTTTTGTTTATTTTGGTATGGCTATTTACTATTTTTATTCTGTTGAAAAAATGGATAGTTTTCACTTGGGTCTGTTGGATTTCGTGGGTTTTTATTAGCTTTTACGAAATTTGATGTTTGTTGTTGGAAATTTTGTTGTTGGGAAAATGAACGATTATGCGGGTTTGTACGAGGAGGTTTAGATGTTTGTGATCTATTTACGTAGTTATCATTTTGTTCTGCAATAATAATTCTGGTGAATATTCTTTGTTTTTGTGGTGGTTTGGTCATTGGTCTAAATGTTTGGTAATCCATTAGTGAATATTTGGGAGCAACAGAGGGCTTAACCGTAGATTGCAAGGTTACTTGTGATAATATTGAAGTCTTTGGTTTTGGCGTTGTGAGGTTTGGATGTATTGGTGAAATACTTTGCTGTGTAGTTGTTACAATTTTATCAGCTATTTCTTCATTTATAAAATGTGATGGTGTTTGAAAATCCTGTTGTGTAAGATTTCTAGTTCAATTTAAATTTTCTTGTTGTACAAGAGTTGAATTTAAACTATTATTTCGTCTTCTATCGGGTAAAAATGAATTATAATTTAAAGGTGTTGCATCTGTTGTGAGTGGAATTACTTTTACATAATCTTTGTGAATAGTTATTGTACTGATTGCTTGACTTGAGATGTCTATTGGAATGTTCAGGAATAATGGATGAGACCAATCAGGGCCCCAAATGTAATCTGATTGTTCGGCAATGACTGTGTCATCATTTGTACTTTGGGGTCTAAAATTCTTTCTTGCTTGTGCAATTAAACCTATATTGTAGTTAAAATAGTCAATTATAAACCATGCTAAGATTTTTTTGTATATCGTGTTTGACATTTGATGAAATTTCATTTTTTGAAAATTTTTCACAATTGTGTTTAAAAATGCTGAGAATGCGGCAATTTCATTTCCTACATTTGTGTGTCTTGATGTTTGAACCGGTGATGTGCTTCTGGTTTCTGTTCTTTCTAGTAAGATAAATAATTATGTATTATTGCAAAAACATTGTTAGTGAAAATTGAATTAAATGTTGTATGTTTTCAATGTATTCTGTGAATACTTTTGAAAATTCTATATCGACATCATCTCTTTGGATAACATATTTGCCATGAAATTTACTTGCTGTACTGAGTTCTATGGTGTAGATTCCATATTCTTGTGTTAAGTTACATATTCTTTTTATATAAAGATCGACAATTTGTCTTTTGATTTTTATTTCTGGAAATTCTGCTTTACATGGGCTAATGCCTTGTTCAAATATATATTTGCAATTAGATTATGGCAAAATTGTATTTGTCCTCTGTCTTGAGTGAGTGAAATGATGATAAATGGGAAAACAGAGTCCTCGTCTGGACTTTCTTTGCCTGGGCTTTGGCTCATTTTTTCGTTTTATGACTGTTAGTGCGTAATGTTCAATGTGTCTGATTGGTTGGTTCCAACTATATAAACGTACTGGTTTGTTTTTGTATATCTTTTGTTTTCTTATTTTTCCTTGTTTTGATGAATGTGATGTAGCTTCTGAGTCGGAAAAGTATAATTGATCGCGAACTGGGTGATTTTATATATCGTGTCTTTGAGTTTGCAAAGTGCATCTAAATTGCTGACTTCTGATTCAGAGACTGCGTTTCTACGCTTTGAAAATCTTTTTCGTGTGATTTGTCTTTGTTTACTTAAAATTTTTCTTTTTATTGTTTGACTTTTTGTGCGAACATATCCGATTGTTTGTTTGTGCGGTGTAATTACAAGGTTGTAAGCTTCGTTATTTATTTCACAATTGTGTAGTACGATTGTTTGTTTATTTCCTAAATTGTTCAGTGACATAAGGTTCAAGATGAAGGGTGCAAGATTGTTTTTAGTGATTTTAATATCCTAGAATGTTAGTCCTTACGACTTTTTGGTTAGCTTAGATTGGGTCTTTTATGTAGGGTTGGAGAGAAAAGTATATATCGATTCTGAAGAATGATTTTTACTTTCTCGAGGCTATTCTAAGCAAAGGTGTTAACTTACTTAATCTTACTTAAGGGTAGTGATTGTGTTCAAAGGTTGGAGAATAGTAAATCGATCCACAAGATTCAGGTATAATTAGAACACAGGTAATTCGTTAAATACTATTTTAATACTTACTAAGGTTTAAGATTTAGCCTGGGTCAGGTAAGAGGAGGGATTAAGTGAAGGATGAATAACCGAAGTTCTTCACTGTTTAGCTGAATTTGAATGGTTAGCGTGATTGAAAATTTTCTATTAGTCCTGGGTCTTTGAAAGGGTTGGGTAGTGAATCGATGTTTGAGGTCGTTAGACACTTTATTTATTTGGTGGGGGAGAACAAAATTGTTCTATTTGATCCATGGATAGGCCTTGATAATCAGGATGTTAATTTTTATGGTGCAAAATGGGTTTAATTTTAATTATTTAATAGAGATCCAAGGAAAGCCTTGATGATCTAGTTTAAGATTGAACAAGTTGAAATTAAATAGAGGTAAAAATTTGGATAAGCCTTAAAGATAATTTAAATTTATCTGATAGAAAGGCTTAGTATTTTATGATATTAGTGGTTTAATGATTGCTGTTATGATTTAGGTGATAAAGCTGGGGATACCAGGATGATTTATATATACTAACAATTTATGATCATGTTCACTAATTTTTATTTTTAATTTTCAAGAAATATATTTGTCAGACATCTTTTTTAATTTTACTTCAGTTTTAGAGGAAACATTTTGAGTTGTTTTTTTTATAAATCGTTATTGTACAATAGTTAATGGGATTTAGCGCCTGAAATAATCAGTGAAGACTTTTCTTCGAGGTTCCTATGTTTGCAGATGAAAATCTAAATTCATTGCTAGTAAAATTCTAAATATAAAAGATTGGTCTGGCTTTTGCCGTACGACCATGAAACTTAATGGTAAGTTTCTTCGTAGTCGTAGATCGTCTGTTGTCCGAGGCCTTCTTCCAATGCCTGGTATTTCTCGTTTTGTACGGAATAGCGGTTCTGGTCTATTAAGTCGTAGAGACATTTCAATTAAATTATTATCATGTAACATTTTTGAAAATGTTTTTGTCTAATTTTAATCTATCTGTTAGTTCTAAGCTAATTTATTTTTTAAGGTCTTGTTCGAGACTAATGGTCGCACCAGATGAGTTAGGTTCGAGGTGTAAATCATAGAGTAATTTCGGATAGGATACACCGTCTGCTCGTCACGCTATCTTATTTTCGGCCGGATAGATTCGTGCAACTTCTTGGTCTAATTCCGATCTTAACCTTACTCTTACATCTCCTAGTCTCAATAGATCTAGTGTATAGTGGTATTTGCGAGATAAGAATACAGGAGCTGTTCTGGATAAGAACGACTGTTGGCTATGTTACATTTATTTTGTTCTGTTGCTGAAATTATGAACAGTTTCAGCTATACATTTTATAGTAAGTGTTAGTTATGGATCATTATTGGTTATTTAGAAATATTTTATAGAGATTTTATAAAAATATTTGGATATAAAATCTAATTTTAAACTTCTTCACCCATCCGAGTCTAGAGAGTTTTAAGTTGAATATTTATTGTATTAACATCAGGAAAAGAGTTTCCAATGTTTTGAGATAGGGAGCAAAAGTGGATAGGTTTCAGTGTTTGTGTACTGGTAAGATAATACAGAAATGATTTTACCTAATTGATAACGAGCCCGAGAGAAAAACTAAAAATTTCTACACAAAACCACAAAATTACCATTTTTTTCACCATTCTCTTACCATTACACAAACACTGAAAACTTACCATTTCTATTCCCTATCTTGATGCATTGCAAAATCTTTTTCCAATGTTAAAACATAGCGAGGCAGACCGGAAATTTATAACGTATGTTAATACATGGGGTCTGCCTCGCAACCCCCCCCACCGCGCGCTCTCTTCACTCATCTACTACTGTAGTCTTTGCTATAACAAAAAAGTCTTGTAATGATGAATGTGAGACGAAATGTTTCTGATCGTTTGAGTTTTTTTCCTGCGCTCAATTGTAAGAAAATATCTCGTCTGTCAATGATAATCCCAGTTTTGCTCAGATGATGATTGTGCTCTTCTTGTTTTCTGTAAACGTTGTCTATTGTTTTCCTGTCGACGAATTAACCATCCAAAACATAATTGAAAGAATTATTTGGTTCTCACAAGGAGATATTTGATTATGCATCGAATGTGGGCTGTTGAGTTAGGTTCGAGGTGTAACTCATAGAGTAATTTCGGATAGAGTACACCGTCTGCTCGTCACGCTATCTTATTTTCGGCCGGATAGATTCGTGCAACTTCTTAGTCTAATACCGATCCTAATCTTACTCTTATATCTACTAGTCTCAGGGTGTTTAACAAGTCTCTGCTAGGCTCAATAGATCTAGAGTATACTGGCTTATTGCGGTTGCTAAAGGTCTCTTGGAGAGGTCACTAATTTCTAAGTTAAATTCAAATCTCCCTGGTGCTGAAATTACAAGTAATTTCAGCACTTACAATTAAGTGGGTGGTTAGTTAGATGGATCGTGATTGGTTAATATTAAATATCTTAGAGTGATAAAATATCCAATTTATAACCAATAATAAATATAGTTTATATCTGGTGCCACTGTAGTCGAAGTGTGGATAGAGTGAAAGTTACAACAAAAAAGGACATTTTTGTTCTATTTTCAAATGTATATCGAGCTTTCAAAATTTCAAAATACAGATTTTAAGGGAAGTCGAGCACTTAAGGCTTTGCTCCGATTTGAGCATTCCTTTTTTATTTTTTACTGATCTTTTACGCGCCCTTCGACTAGACTTTGAATGGATTGCATCATTTCTTTCATTTTTTTTGCTTTTACGAACTTGCTTTTATAAAATAATCTTTTGCAGGGCAGTTGTATTTTCATATAACCAATACTTTATATTCTAAGATTTGATAAGAAAAAATGATATTTGACTTTTTCAACACTCTGAATAAATATTTGAAAAAAGCTAAATTAGAGACGTAAAACGATCAATCTGTTCCTTCCCATAAAAGTTATTCCTCAGCAGTATATTTTCAATATGCGAAATGGTACTGAGAAAAAAAAATTAAAAAATTAATAGGTACAAGAAATCAATCTCTTTTTGAATGCCATCTTTCTAAAACTTTTTTGTTCAGAAAATTTTTCATGTTGACAGCTGTTTCAAACTCTTTTTCGATAAAAATCAGTGGATGAAAGCCTAACTATAATTGAAGCCTTGAGCCTTGTTTTTTTGTTTAACTACAAGATAATTTTTTGCACTAAAATGTTTTTTATTTGAAATGCCGATTTCAATGTCACTCTTTTTGTTTTTTCTAATCAAATGCTTGAAATTCTAAGAGAAAAAACATCAAAAGACAAAAACACTAGATTTCTTATTCAGGATTGTAACTCTATCAACGCCGCACCCATCACCCATGGGTTTTTTAAATATTTTTCTTAGTTTGTCCTTTCACAGCTTGTTATTGGAATGGAAAAGATTTGATGACGAGCAAAAACTATAGAAAAATTGTGAGTGAACAAAAAGCTGTTTTACCTATGAATTACTAATTTTTCAATTTGTTTTGTACAATTTGAACCATTTTACCCAGACAATTTTGTGCTTGCTAACATATTCGATTCCTCATTTTAAATTATTAATTAACTACTATTTATTTAACTTATTTCTGTTAAACCTTACTAACACTCTAGTTGCAAAAAAAAGTTTTTTTCTTTTTGTTTCTTATATGTACCTATAGAACTAATCAAATTAAGAGTGAAAAACTGTGGTTATTTTCCGATTGTGATAAAGTTTTCGTATTGTTCTGCGGAATGCAAAAATGTGTAAAAAACAACTTGGAATAAACCGTAGCTGATCATCGAAGAGGTAAGCATCAATGAAGTACACAAATAGCATAGCATACGGAAACATTGAATAGTAGACCAAAATGAACAAAAATTTCCGTATCATGTCGACACCATGAGATTCAGAGTGCCCACAAACAACTATGGAAGAGTAGCGTTCAATTAAAGAAAAAATGGCGATTTTTTTTTAAGTTTTTCTTTCAAAAATCCTCCTTTTGCCTTATTTAAAAAATAAAATCTTAATTTTAGCATATGTTAACGTATTAATTAGAATCAATAGCTTCAATTTTAGTTGCAAAAATTTATCAGCCAGATTTATGAGCCAGCTTAATCGATGCATACACTTTATTAACCACGAAATATATCGCGCATTAAATATCTCAATTTCGCCAAGTTGCCAATTTTAAACTCATAACTTTGCGAAAATAGCTTTTCAAACTTGAGCTTAGAACGCTATAAATTTTTCTGATGAAGTCAAAAATCCGTCAAAAATGGCTGGTCAAATTTTTTCTGAAGAAAAACTATCCCGAGCACAATAGTTCCGTCACTTTATTCGAAAGACGGAGCAAAAGCGATATGCATTTCTAGAATCAGAACAAATACCAAATCTTGCCAAAAAAGCCAATTTATCAATTAGACTATTTCAAATACTGATCAATTATAGTTATTGTTATTACAGTGAGTTCCTAGAAAAGGGCCAAACTCAGAAACTGATATTCAGTTACAAGCTTTCTAAGAGAAAAAATCCAAAGTTAAGAAGATTAAAAAAACTGAAATTAGCGCGGAACTTGTTGAGAACTTTTCTATCAGTCTATCAGAATTTGAAAATGGATGAAACAAAATTATAAAAAAACCTTTCTTTTCTGTTAGAATTACTCTACGCTTTTGCCAGCGACTTTCACCATCTTTCGGTTTGAAGAGCCCTATCTTGTTTCTACCAAGTGAAAGTCCTAAATTTTCGAGTTCTGGAAACCCGGGTCGCTGTTTCCGATTTATGTTATGACCAACTCGACCAAAAAGTGTATATTTTGACCGTCTCGACCCACGCTCGATATGTTTCGATCGACTCGACCCAAGCTGTCTATGTTTTAACTATGTGTCAACCGAGGAACCACATCATTTTGACCAAGTTCGACCGAGGAAAAACTTTTCGTACGAGTTCGCCCGAGGAGTTTTTTCCACCGAGAAAAATTTCGACCGAGAAGAGTTTCGACCGAGAAAAAACAGTTCGACTGTTTTTGACCGAGGAAAAACGTTTCGACTGAGTTCGACAGAGCAATTTTTTGACCGGGAAGAGCTTCGACCGGGAAGAACTTAGACCGAGAAAAATGTTTCGACTGTGTTTGACCGAAGAAAAACGTTTCGACCGAGTTTGACCGAGAAGTGTTTTCGACCAAAAAAAAACACATTTGTGTTCGACTCTATGTTTTGACTTTGTGTTTGATTTTATGTAATCTCGACTGAGATTAGTTTCGACTGCAAAAAATATTTGGACTGTTCGACCGAGCGAAAACGTTTCAACTCAAAAAAACCTTGACTGTTGTCAATGGTCGAATACATTTCGTGCGCTAAAAAAGCAAGTACTTAGGTTTAAAGTTTTAATGTATGTATGTATGTAGGTAATTATGTATGCATTTGTGTATGTATCTAAGTATGTATGTAAGTATGTATGTATGATTGAATGCATTCCTGTTTTTATAATGTATGTATGCATAAAAAGATGTTTGTATACAATTATGTTTTTATGTAAGTATCAATGTATGTATCTATTTATGAATGTATGCATGTATGTATGCATGTTTGTAAGTTTATATGTAAGTATGTATGTGTGTATATGTATGCATGTATTTACGTACGTTTGTATGTATGTATGTTTGCATGTATGCATATATGCTTTTTATTTTCCGACATTGTGTTCGATTCTATGTTTCGACTTTTTGCTCGACTTTAGGTTTAGACTTTGTGTTCGACTCTATGTTTTGACTTTGTGTTTGATTTTATGTAATGACTTCGTGTTTGACTTTTTGTTTTGAATTAATGTTGGATTTTATGTTTCAACTTTGTGTTCGACTTTATGTTTTGACTTCGTGTGCGACTTTATGTTTTGACTTTGTGTTCGACTTTATGTTTCGACTTCGTGTTCGTTTTTATGTTTCGACTATAGGGCCTTCTCGGCTATAGATTTTTGGTCGAACTCTGACATGTGTTAATTCCGCCTCGTTCATAACATAAATCGCAAACCTAGACCCGGGAATCAATGATCATCGTTTTTGGTCTTTTCGTATGGATGGTTTTTTTTTGCCGAACGTTCAACCTTGTCGAAGTGCACTAGAGCCAAAGTTTGCAATCTAGGCTCTCCAACACTGTTGTATTGTGTCGTAACTGTATTAGTAAGCTGGAATGATGGAAAAAAATTGTTAATGATAGGGAACTTATTCTAACTAACCTTCGTATGGTGACAGTTGGTAGTAGTAAACAGGTTCACTTCTCGCCATCGAACTGATAAACAGAAGCAAGCAGAAAACACTTACAAATTTAGGAGGCATTTTAGAGATGTTAATAGACGAAGTCTTAGCAAAATTGATTTGATTTCACTATGGTCAGAAGTTGTATTTTTTCTTTGAATTGAAATGTTATTTTTTGGTAAAATAAGAAAAATATCTTCAAGCAGCCAATGGTGAGGAAAAATTGATTATCAGAGAGGGAAATTGATTTCGATTGGCTCAAAATAACGCAGTTTGACAGGTTAATTCAGCAATAAATTAAAGCCGTAATCCGTCCGTTTTTGCAGTGCGCCTTTAAATTGAAAACACCCTCAGTATAATTTCCGGATAAATGTGTGAATGTTTCTCAACCTAAAACAGGAAAAATTTCAGCTTTTCAATTCTTGGATTAGAGACTGAAGGTTTTAAATTGAAAAAAGTAAGAATATACAAGATAATCTTGGATTTCACTTCACAAAAGCTCATAGAAAATTATAATATGCTATAATTCTGTAAATGTATTGGTCTGTTCACAATGAAATTTGCCAAAAAGGACAAAAACGTTTCGGGTTCTCAAACCAATTTTAAAGAAGTAGTTTAGTTATGCACGAGTAAAGTTAAACATGATTTGCTTTCTAATGAAAAAGCTTTTATTTATTCTGAAAGCTTTAATATCCTTTAGGATATTTGACTGCAAGTGCTTCAGGGAACGCCTGAATAGCTCGTTAGTGAAATTTTTCTTAATTTTTTTCAATCACTCTTTCGATATATTTAATTAGTGCAATAAAAGATATTACCGCATTATTGAAAAGGGAGTTTTGTTTCTTTTGAAATTTCTATTCCTTTTTGGGAAAACGTCAAAATTTTTAATTTTTCCTTAGCCTGTCACCTGATCTGATTTTTAATTTATTCTTGCAGATAATCCGTCAAAATGACGTTTATAGTCTCAGGCTCCAAAGTAAAAGGAAACTGCTTTAATCTAATCCACAATTCGACGCTCGATTAATTTCAAGACAAATTAATCGTCCAAATCAACCACTGAAAAAGTCAAATTCAGGAATCATGTGACCTTTTTAAAGTTGGTTTTGCATTTTCCTCCCCTGATATGGGTAAAGAATTTCTATTAAAATAAAAGTTTAACAAGACTGCTCATATCAGGGGGAAGCCCTGAATGTTCCGACTGCCTTTTAAAGTCTATGCAGCAGTGATAACAAAAAAAAATATGTAAAAAAAATGAAATGTATATATTTTTTAATTTGAGAATTTTTGAGAAAACCATTCCCCTATACGCCATATACAGTACAAAGTGATAGATTTCACTCCTAGTAGCAAATCAATTATGCCAAACAAGCTTCCTTGAACCAATTTGGAACGATTTCTAAGATTAAATCTCCGCTTACGCGTTAATTGCGCGAAATATATCGCGCGTTAATTGTCCAAAATTGGCCAAAACGGCAATCTTTAAACCCCCATAACTTTACGAAAAATGATCACAGGTGAAGCATTTTTCTTTCAAATTTAAGCTCAGGACAACAATAGTTTTCGAAAGTTATGAAAAAATTCAGTCAAAAGTTCCGCTAGTTAAAAAGTCGAAATTTGTCTGAAGAAAAAAAAATCACCACGAGCACGCATAATCCGTTATTTTCGTTACGAAAGTCAGATTAAAAATCGAAGTTTATGCAGATATGAGTTACGTACCTATTAACGATCGCGATCTCTTTACCCCTCTGAAGTGGAAGGGTAAATATAGTCAACAATATTAAAAATTGAAAACTTTGAGCCCTTGAAAAGATCTAGTTCGGGGTCACTGAGCTAGCAACGACTTCCTAGGACCAGTAGAACAATGTCGAACAGTAGATTTGAAATTGTTATCGGTCACAAAATCTCTCACCTGAATCAACTGATCGTTTGCAGATAGATTACTGATTCTGACCACCCGTGGACTGAAGTAGGAAGATATGAGAGTAAAAACGAAGCAATCTGAAGGAATTAACTCTGACCAGTTTCCTTAAAATGGAGAATTAGCCCAGCCAGGTTCTTCCCCCTTACCGATGTGATACCTTTGTCAAAGACTTAAGCTCACAAAGTAGACCGGGAAAATTGCCGAAAATCAAGTAGTAGGAACTTTTATCGGCGGAGCAGCTTTTGTTAAACAAAAGAAAAAATTAGATTTACAAAAACTGAGTAATTGTGGAGAATTTCATTCAAACTTTAAATTATTCGTTTTTTTAATCGGTATCTATTCTGCTTGAAAAATACTTTGAGCATTTGAAAAGAGAATTGTTCCTTTAAAAGTCTTTGAAAATTCGTCCAGTCGTTCGCCAATTTTTCGACCATCTGCACTTTCGGGCAAGTCAGCTATCAATTGGTTTCGCAAAAATGCATTAGCAGATAACAATCTTGAATTAACATACCAAAAAAAATTACTGCCATAAGTTAAGCCGCAGATCTTATTTTTTTCACTTGAAAGAACCCAAAAGGTACTGCAGAAAGTGCACTGGACCTGAAATGAACTTCTGGCATTTTAGTAACATTGTTTGAGCCGTGAATTAACCTCATTTGAATATCCAAATTCCCCTGAGCAAATTTAGCTGGGGCAACTGCCCTAGGGTAAAATACACACAAAAATCAGATATCTTTATGATTAATTAAACAAGAAGGTAAACAAAAACATGGAACAAGATGTTACTTAACACATTATATTTACGATCGAGCGTTTGCTAAATCTAAAAAGTTTTCATCTCAAATTTCTACATTTAAAGATTCTTGGGTATTTGGTTCGACTACAGATTTTTTATGACCAGCATTTTGACTAGTTGCATCGTATCTGCAGTGGAAAAATTTTCAGCAGTTGGTAGTTATAGAGTTGTAGCTAAGTCCACATTTTTCAGGTAAAGTTATTCTACCCAATACTGGTTTTATTCTTTCAGGCTGCCATTAAAAGGGCTGAGATAAGATAAACTTGCTCGCAAAATTAAGAAACCAGAGCTTTTGATTTAAAATGGAAATCGCTTTCATTTATCCCGCAAAAATGTAATTTTATCTTCAATTGACCAGTTTATTCTTTGTAATCCTTCTTGATGTTTTCATGTTACAGAAGAATAAATCATTTCAAAAAAGGTCAATAATATCAACATGATCAAGGATTTCTTAAAAATGTCTTTAAACTTGGGTACCGCGACAACTCTCAAGAAAAGACAACCCGTAAAAAAGACCAATAGCAAAAATTAAGGAAACAAGCGACAACTCGGAAGCTTTCAAGTAAAAGCTGAATTTTGGTGTAAGGTCTCTGATAACTGGCTGTAAATTTAGCTTTAGGCCATACCCTTTTGCAACAGGTTTGCGCAACTGCGGTGCTGATAATTTGCGAGTTGTCTTTTATTGCGAGTTATATTCTATTGCAAGAGGTTTCAGTTAGGTAAGCTAATACAAAAAAGAGCATCACAGGCTGATCTACAACTTTCTCGAGCAGGTTTTTTTTTTTTAAATCATACCGATTTGATTTTCCCAGCTCTCATAATACCCGGGTTGACCAAAAAAGCTAATCATACAATTTCTATAAGGGAAATCATAAAAATGTGGAAAAATGCGAATCATGCACTTCTCATGCTTTTCATACACTTTTCATGCATAATTGTTACCCTGTATTATCTGACAACCAATTCTCACCATGTAAAAACCCTAATTGTCACCATGTATTCTTTTATAACTAATATTCCTCATGTAAAGTTTTGATATATTATTGAGTATTACCACTGAACGTTGTGTTTACATGTTTGGTGTTAGAAAGGATTTGGTTCTTCTTCTTCGACCGCTTCATAATCGAAAAACGAATCGTTGAAAAATGACGACTCGTTCTCATCGGAAGTATTGGCCTCCAGATCGGCGATATCCCTGCTATCTATATCACTGTCGTTAGTTTCTGCTGCCCGAATCAGACCGGGGTCTGGAGTTTGCCAACTGCTATTCACCTGCTCCATCAATTGTCGAAGCGAACGATGTGGTTGTGTAGTTTCATCAGCAAAGCTATCCTCAGAGTAGTCATCATCAATTTCCGGGTGGTACCAATAATGTTTCGAGTGTTAGCGAATTCTTCAGACACCCCATCTAGGAATCCTCGCAATCCCAAGACACTGGCTGTTGACCATCTTCAAAAATTGACTCCAATTTTCTAAATTGTCATCATCAGTTGGATCCGAATTTGCATTGGCGGCGTTGTCATTGCTATCATCAATGCCAATCGCAGTTTGACCCACGATGTTTTTGTGACATTAGGGAAGAGTCTGCTGGCCATCATCGATGATGTAACGTTTGTCATCAGAAGCTGATAACGATGTTCACGTCAAAGTCACAGTTTGCAGATTGTAAGACTCGGATGCGATTCAAATGTATTCAGTTTTGAATAACGAGCCAGAGGTCAAGGTGTCGCGATATCGCTGATGAGTCAGCGATTTCTGAGCAGCTTTTGATACACCCATAGTTTTCTGCAGTCGAAATCTATAAATAGATGATTACAAACCCATTTAACGACGATCACTAAAGTGTGGTGAAAAAATAATGGAATTATTTTTTGTGGCTACTACATCAACTTCAAGTCCAGGGGCACTAAGAAGTGACCTGATGGTCAAATGTGGCCTTAAAAATCAGTCATCACAAAAAAATTTCCAAAAACTCAAAAAAAATTCGCCGACAAAATAATTTTTTTTCACAAGAAAATCCCCGACCAAAAAAATTTTTTTTAAAACAAAATTAATTTTTTCACCGACCAAAAAAATTCACGCTGAAAAAAAATTTCAAAAAAAAAAACAATTTGTGCCAAAAAGTAAAATAAAAATTAAAGGCAGAATAAAATGATTATGATTACCTCTTGACAAAACGCAATAAAGCTTGGATTGGAGAGATATAAACTCGGTTATTATGTCCCCTGGAAACTCGTCCTTGAACTTAGAAACAACCCTTTTGTTTTTGTTTTTTGGATCGAAGAGAGGTTGGTTCTTCGGGTAATTTGACAGGTCAAAATCTTTCAAAATGATCTTTTTTCGTAAATTTTGCGCTATAAATCTCCACTTTTGATTTCGTACATGAGACTGTCCGTATCAGAATAGAGAAGTTGACATTCAAAACTTAATTTCATTATATCATAATTAAATTTATACATGTGAAACTTTGCTAATTCAAGAACACTAGCTCGTACAATTGTCGGCACTCAAATTTTTGTTGGATTCGAAGTCAACACTGCCAAATTTTCCCCAAAAATTTTGTAGAATTTGAACTCGACTGCACTAATTTCTTGCAAGGCGGCTTGATAATCTCTGACTATGCGAATGAGCATCCGTTTGCGCTTTGACTCGCATATTTTTCCATAAGCACAGTTGTTTAAAAGTTTGTTCAAATCCTGCTCAAACTTGTTTCTAGCTTGTTGTCGTTTAGTCGTGTTCAGAGTGATATATGGTTCCAACCATGCTTCTTGTTCAAACTTCAGCACACGGTGCTCTTTTAAAAACTTTTAATTTTAACCAAACATACAATTGCGAATATTTGTAATGCATTGTGTAGTTTGACTTGTCATGCAATGTCTGTAGTAACTTCTTGGTCTTACCAATTGAACGTCTTGCAGTTTCTTGATTTCTCATCTGCCCGATTAAATTTGTTTGGTAGGGACTCAACCAATTCTGGGGTACTATTTTTTTGGCAGGAGCTAAAGGGTTAATCTTGATGACTGTCATGTAAATATTCTGGGTACTCGAGATCAACTTCTAATATAAATCCAATCAGAGAGTCTTCAGAATTTTAAAGATTTAATTCAAAATTACCTTGTCTTCTATATGCTCTATTAATTCGAAGTTTGGCACCGGTTTTTTTTTCTGTTTGCATAGCGCCACCATAGAGGTTGTTCGCGTCGATCATAAGCCCGTAGGTGCTAGGTTGATCTGGGTTGATATCGGGACAATCATTGTTGTTTGCTTTGAAAACGCGACTATGGAACACAGATACAGTGCCACCTCGCATCACATTCTCGACTTTTTCGAAATGCCTGCGGTCTGATATGGGCTGAACATTTGAGTCTTTGCAAATACGTTTGAAGCCGCCTCCAGTTAAGTTGGAAGCACTAAAAAGGTGCGTACAGTCCAGGCCATAAGTTTGGTGATTAATTTGACGAAACTCTTCAAGGACGCAAGCAAGAACGAGTGTGTCACTCTTGAAATACAAGTTGTGATAATCCTCCAAGCTCTTACAATTAAACTCTCTAAAAAACTCCTTGTTTGTTGCAGATCCGCATCTGAAACTGCAACTTTTCCTTTAATCAAAACATCGGACCAATGCTGCAAGGGAGGCAGCTTCTATTCTGCAAATTTTTTTCTATTAGCCATGTACGAATAAAGGTAGAAACCTTTTTGTCGTATCAGACCTTGTTGCTCCACCGTTTCGTTTGCAAAATGCTCGTTTAAAAATGACATTTTTGCAGTGGTACATTATCAACCAATTCTTACAAGCAAAAATTTTAGAACTTGCATGAGTCAATGAATCTGAGGTACTCGAAAACTTTTTGATCACTTCCGTTCTTCCTTTTTATAGTTTTAATTAGGCCTCCAATGCTTAAGGATAAAAAATTTCGTCGGTGCTGGGTGTAACACTCAATGTACTGGTTGGCTCGCATTCATGCAATGCGAGACAAATAGGGTGAAGGTCGTAGTTCTGGATGTTATGTCCAATGGCTAGGGTAAAATTCACATTTTGTCTTGCTAGATTGCTTTTTTCATGTGCCCATATCATAAATTTTCCAAAAAATGACAATGGTCAAAACATTTTTAGTGCTTATTGGTAAAAATGTATACAGCAAATCCAACATATTGATGTGTTTTCTGTGTTCAACGATTCTTGACTTCCAAGGAGTTGAGGAAATCGTCGCGTTTGATCATATATCTCTCTCGCTAATTGATGCAACTGGTTGAGAAACTTTTTCTTGCATTGATCAGAGCCGTCATAGTCAAAGAAATAAGCCAGTGAGTTAACGTGGTCAATTACAGATTACAGCAAATGAGTATCCACATGCTTCATGTTTTCGTACAAATTGGGTTATGATCACGAAGGATTATCAGGGCAAGTATGTACAGGTAATAAAAATAATTCAAAGTCGAAATAAATTACAAGTGGTACAAACCACAAGGCCTGAAGGTTTTTGAACTCGTTTGTTACCTTTTTCTGCTGAAAGCATGACAACTAGGGCGGGTTCATGGTTCCTTCAAGACTGGATGTGTTGCTCATGAGTTTCATCACTATAACTAATGTGAAAACAGTTTCTACATAAGTGCGTGAATGCGCGATGCTTATATCCTTTGACTTCACAGATGAATTTTGGCAAATTGGTTATAAGTACATACTTTGTAGTCTCATAAAAGAGAAGTAGGTCCATTTCAAATATCTCAATTTCGGTGTTGGTATCATTGTTTGGTCGTTTTGATATATACATAGGCAGCAAGTCTCCCTTTTGGTACTGGAACACCTTTACCCGCACATCATTGAGTTGTTCAAAGATTCCAATTGATGTGGAACTCATGGGCAAATCAAAGTTACCTTGGGCTTTGTGTGCACTTTCAGCATTGTGTGTATCAGGTTGTGTTCACGCAGCTGCTGAGTTCGCTTTTTGCTGATCAGTCAGAAGTAGGTCAATACCATGCCTCAGACTATAAGCAGCCGTTCGAAGCAAAGTTCGAAGCAATTATGATCGTCGTGATTTCTAATGTTTATCAAATTCTGGGATTCACGAATTCGAAAAGGCTAGTCAAAATAAGATGATCCAGGGATTGGAGGAACCTTTGCAAGGTTAACAAAAATTTTATATTTATGTTGCAAAACTCAACTGCTTCCATAAGATGCAAAATTATCAAAAACTGCTTGCTTTTTTTCGAACTTTTCGAAAAAGTTCGTCATCTTCTAATCCCAAGCCTACCACTGGTTTCATGTCGGAGTTTGCTTAAATTTCAATACCCCGTCGGGTTCTAAATTACTAGAATCGATTACTGCTCTGGGTTTTACAACACTCAAATTAGCGCTGAACTGAACTTTTCTAGGTCCTTCTGAAACACGTTCCACTATGGTTTTTTGAATTTGATCTTTTTTTGTCTTGCCTAATATTCAAAAGATCAATCGACTGAATTTCATTCGTTCGTTGGTTCCCGCAGATCACATATGTCTCATGAACACCAAAAAAAGTAGACTCACTTTTTTGGAGACTTGCGCCATTGATTTCGTCTCCATCAGCAGTACGCACATCACCGAGAGCAGCATCAGCAGCGGCAGATGTAGTAGCTAAGTCAGCAGAGGTAGCTTCTATAACATGTAGACAATAGGTTGTTAGTAAATGAGTTGACAAATTTTTTTTGCCAAAGAAAGCCCAAAAGGCAAAAGTCACGGATACCTCCAAGATGACCATGAGTGTAATGATTATGTTTTTTAAATTTGAGGGCATTTGAGCTGTGAATTAACACTAATTTTATCGATAAACAATAAGGCTTTTTTCAACAAAATGTTTGTCACGCTCAAAACGACTTCTATTCCTCTTGTTTGCGTTTGTCAGTGAGCATATGAACATTTTTCGAAATCTTTTAGGCAATTGGTTACTCGAAACAAGTAGAAAGGAATAATCTCATCATATAATCAAATAAAACAAAAAGTAGAAAAACATAATTGTTCGTTTAGCATTTGTTGAATAAATTCAAATTTTCCGCCCTAATGTACGGGCTGAAATACTATTGGTTGTAATAGCTTGATTAAGGTGAATTATTTAGGCAACTTTACTGATAAAAATTAATTAAAAAAGACTGTATCAGAGTTACTTGCTCAGGGAAATGATTTCAAAATCCTTAACTTAGTTTTGAGTTTCACATTTCAAAGTATAAGTCACGAAGTAGTAGGGAATACTTAAAAATTTCAAATCTAAACTGAGCAACTTTTAATAAATGTACTGACCTTGTGGTCATACAGTTATGTCTAAAGAAGCTAGTGCGTTGTTTGACCATCGACTTTATTATTTGAAAATGTCGAAACACTTAATCAAGTACACATAGATTCGTTGAGCCAATTAGTTGTTGTTGTTTGTTATCTTTTTTTTTAAAAAAAAAACTCCAACTATCACTAATTTGGTTACTGAAAATAGCGGAGGTTTCCAAAAACTCCGTGTTCAAATAAACTGTGCGACTGAAATCTATCATCCAGGAAATTTCATCAAAATTACATAATATTAACAAAGATGGGTTTGTTGTTTTAAGGAGGAGTAAGGGTTTTAGTGTTATCCTCCAAACTAATGAGAAATCTTGTCATTTTTTACAAGCCAAAGAACGTGAAATTAGGAACAAATTGTATTTCAGGCTCTGTGCTAGTGATTTTCAACTTACTACCATTTTCCAGTAGAAACATCCAATTTTCTTTACTAAAAAAGAACTATCAAAAACGCTGTTTTTTTTGGAGTTGAAAAGTTGATCTTTGCAAAAAATTGCATTTCGGGTTCTGAACCCTGGCTAAAAATTGCATAGCTTGGTGATAGCAGCACAATGAGAAGTCGGAAGCCTAATTTATTCGGACCTCTTAACAAAAAGTCATAAAATTGGTATAGGGTGAGGCTTTTTCAAAAAGTCAAGTCTGTATCTTTTCAATGGACGGTCTGAAAATAGTCGTGCGACATATCAAAATGCTTCTCTCAACCAGTTAATCATTTTTAAGCAAAAGTTCAAAGACTATAGGACCTCAAGTTTATGAGATAAAATTTCAAATTTTTTTCCGAGATTTGCAAATGTTAATTTTTTTGTATTTTGTTTAACGACTGGCCCAACAATCGCTTATAAAGTCGCTCATTGTGCTCTCTTTTTCCTAGCAACATGACGAGTGAAGCATTAAGAGGCACAGAACTTTAATTAAGAAGCTGTTTATACACAATAAAACCAAATGAAAGTTATTAAAACTCACTCTCATTTTTAAATTTAGATATATATATATATATATATATATATATATATATATATATATATATATATATATATATATATATATACAAACTCAAAAATTGAAAATCAAACAAAAGCAATCCTAGTTTCAAAGTTAAACAGGATCCAAATACTTTTGAGCTTTTTCTAGTGCTGTCAGCTTTCGCTTTTTCTGTGGCACAAGACATAGAGAAAGAGTCATGTTTCCCAAGTGTTTACCCACTGTCGCTACAGGGGTGCGCGTTGGAGTTGAACAATCTGGCTCATCAAGCCATGGTGAGCCTGTAGGAGAAAGACTAGCTTTCGGGGTATTTAAAAAATTGTGACTCACATTGCTCCCATCCCCAAAAACTGTCAAAAAATCATTTTCTTCAAAGTTATATAACTGGTTTTCACACATCGGAGTAACATCACAACCGTATTTATACCAAACTTTTCTTTACTGATTTTGATAAAGTTGAATTAACAATCTGAAGAGCAAGAGGCTCGTCAAGATCCTTATTTTTTCCAGAATTTGTAGGGTAGCTCAAATACTTCGATTTGAGTTCCACGTCTTCCTTTGACATCTTAAAGGAAAGTTTACTGAAAGAACATAAAAAGTTTTTGGATATCATGATGTGATTTGTACAAGTCCATCCATCAGAATTAAAGTTTTTTTTGCTTCGTGAAATTATTAGACAAAGTCACCATGAACAGCTTCATGAAAAATAGTTCTTTCGTGATTAGAAATTCCCGTAAGAATATAGCAAGGCATTTTTGAAGTAAATTTAAAAGAAATTATCAAACGTAACGCGGAAAAAAATGAAATTGAAATGAATTGTGAAAAATTCCTCAAGAGAATAAAAAGGGATTATTTTTCTAAAACTAAAAATATTAGGACCTCCAATGTAGTTTCCTATCAGTTTACTAAAGGAGGGTGTGTAAGTTATTTAGGTTACATTACACTGCATTTTTTATATATCTAGTTTGCATTCAAAAAAAATAGCTTGTATAAAATACTACGTTTGAACATTGCGACCTATGACGCCCATTAAATTTTGTATCAGATGCGCATGCTTAAATCCCTAATCCAATTGAACCAAATTGCAATCGAAAACACTTGCGATATAGAGCACTTGTGTGCTGATGTTGAAGTAGGTACAACACTTTTTTTGCAAACTTATTCAATCGATTGAAATGCTTTCTTACTTATCAATTTTTAAGTCAATTTTTTTTCGAAATTTACTCATTAGAAAAATTAAAACGAAAAAAAAACAACACAGCAAACGCAGATAAGGAGTTTGGCGATTGCTATTTCGATATTTTGGAAAACTGTAAAATTTTAGTTCGTGCTACATTGAAAACATATGACCAAACTATTACTTATGTCTTCTTGAAAGTTTTCAAAAAAGCAATTGATAGCGCTGAATTCGAATGTGTACAACAACTTTCCTTAACCAACGAAAAATTTTCAAAGTTATTAAAATCGGGAAAGTGAATCCGAGCGCAAGTGAATGAAAATTTTAAAACTGTTCAACCAAGGACAAACCACAGTCTAATTGTAAACGTGCAAGTAAATCTCAAATTTCCACAAATCAAGCACGATTCGAATTAATTTTTTTTCTCAAAATGGCAGAAGCTATGTTCGAAGTTAAGTTACCTGATTACTTCAAAAAAATTCAACCAATTTTCAAATTTGTTCTTTGTGAAAAACTTCCTAATATATGTTTTTCCAAAAACTATGCTTTAGGAAGCCACTTCAGATCTGAATATTGCCCTTTTTTGCAGTTGAAAAAGAATAAAAATCCCATTACTTTATATTGATTCACGTAATTTTATAGGAACAATAAAACAAATTTTTACTTCCCAAAATTGTTTCAGTGTTCCTTACATTTTCACTTGCGTCAAAACTTTATTTTCTCCTGCTAAAGATGTCAAAGGAAACACTGAGTTATTTGACGAGCTTAAGCTAGCTCTCACTTATTCATCACAACCTGCTGCAGCCAGTCTCGATTTGTTAGAATTTACAAAAATCAAAAAACGTTTACCCAATTTATTGGTTTCTTCAACATCATCTAACACACAAACTTCACCAAATCAAAACGTCAGCAAAAAAAATCTCCTGCCGTTGGAGGACAGAAACGAAATGATAATACAGTTACGCCTGCTGCATCATAGACATCAAAAAAATCCGCAAGAGTTTTGACTGCAGTTTCAAAGAATTACATATAAAGCAGACAAACTCAAACAGATGAGATGAATACAGAAACACTGGAAAGATACGAGAATTTATTATCTGGACCCCATTCAGCCGCTTTTCGTAAAATAATGGATATTTTGACTAGTGGATATTCAAATATTGATGTGGAATAGACAATTTGTTGCTCAAAAACTTTCAAAACAAGTCAAATTTCTTAAATTACATGCAATATTGATCCAAGAAAAAAATCATACCGGACTTGGGTACACATATGTTTTGCCTTTTCAAATAAAAAACCGTTACCTACTTCACGTGGCAGGTTCTGCGTTTTGCTTATTTCTAAAAGCATTCAAACCAAAGTTTTTTCATTTGTTGGAATGGTGAGTGAAAATCATGTTAACCCAAAGAAAGAAAACTAAAAATTTGTTTTTCAACCGTCCCATTAGTTTAGATATTGAAGAATTTAAATGCGACAAGAAACCTTTCATCATAAAAAACTTTCCTTTTGCTCTGCTAACACAATTATTAAAATTCATTTTCTGCCACCAGTTGCAATCAACAAATTATCAAAAGAAGAGTAAAAAGCTTACAATTGGGTATTTAAATTTATGCACGGCTTCGTTGAGACGAAGTTGAACACTCTTACTCTGACTTTGATCAAATTTGTGACAGTAATCGTTTGAGAAATCGAAACTACCCAAATTTTTGCTAAAGGTACACTTTAGCGGAAAACTTGCAATTACCCGTGACAAATTTGGAAGATATTGGCTGCCCAAAAGTTGAACAGTTATTAGTTCTAATAAAACATATTGGTAAACGACATTCTCTTTTAATTCCCTCGCATCAATTAATAAAACACTGTACCATTTTAAAATGCAAAGTTTTTATTTGATTCGAGACAAAATGAACAGTCTATTGATGCAAACAACCTTATTTCCAGTTTTGGTGGCTTACGCTTCAATTACCCTTCAGGGTCCTGAAAAAAGTTTATTTCCCAGAATTAAAGTTACTTTTACGCGGACAGGCATATTAGATTGTCGACTAAACCTCTCCTGCAAAGAAGCCGAGCAAATTACACTGGGCAATATCGAAATCGATAAATTACGGAAAGTCTTTACCGTTCTTGACTACTTTCACCTGTACAATGTCCAGACTCTAGGGATTTCCACAGTCATTTCAGTTGTTCAATATCAACCTGGAAGGGCTGCAATCTCAGCTGGTACAGAGAAAACAAGTCCGTTTGCTTGACCAACAGCTTCCAGCGGAACTGAGGAATTAATCAAAATTGATAACTTTGCAGAAATACATTTAGTTCAAGCCACTATCAGAGTTCCTGCTTGTTTTGCTGTAAAAATCATAACTAATTGTAACCATGATAAAATCACAAAATATCAATTCTTCTTCATTGAACGAGGAGTTGATTTGCCTGTTGAACCGAAACAAAGAAGCAAATGTATACCAAGCTTTGTGGATATTAAGAAAAGTATATATATTGGGTGTCTTCATTATTTTTGATCTTGTGTGATTACTAGTTTATAACATGTCGTGTTTGAAAATTCAAAATTTCAAAAAAAATTATTTCGGCCTATAGAAAACACACAAAATGTGAATTTAACAGGTGAGAATTTACCAAAAGAGTTATTGGACAAAATCAGAACCGGAAATGTAGAAACAATTACTCGGGTACATATGACAGATAAAACCATAGCAAGACTTATAATAAAATACAAACCAAACGGCAATCGGTCAGGGAGAAAAAAAGGCGATTGGTATGCAGTTGTAACTATCAAACTTGATACAAGCAAGCAAAAAAGTCTTCTATTAGACATGGAAAACGAAGACACCACTGTCGAGAACAACGATTGCGACATTGTAGACATTGGTGGTGTCGAACAGCCTTTATCTGACGGAAACAGATATTGGAAACTTTGTAATTCTGTTTCTCTTCCGTCCGCAGAAGTTGTCTTTTTCACACAAGTCTGTTTTACTTCATTTTGTTATCTTTTTCCATTTCAAAATTGTCTTTTTACAACCTAAGTTGTGACGAGATTGCCGATACTGCCAAAGTTGTGACGATACTGTTCATTACAGTTGGTTACATAATGCCAAATCCCAAGTTGTAATAATGAATAAGACCTTTTCAACAAAAGATCGTCTGCTTATGGCAGATTCAGATCCCTCGGCAATGGCAGATGTAGTAGCTAAGTCAGCAGAGGCAGCTTCTATAACAGGTAGACAATGGGTTGTTAGTGAATAAGTTGATAAATTTTTTGGCAAATGAAAGCCCAAAAGGCAAAAGTCACAGACACTTCCAAGATGAGCATGAGTGTAAAGATTATGTTTTTTAAATTTGAAGGCAATTGAGCTGTGAATTAACACTCATTTCATCGATAAACAATAAGGCTTTTTTCAACAAAATGTTTGTCACGCTCAAGACGACTTCTATTCATCTTGTTTGCGTTTGTCAGTGAACAAAAATTGCATATGAACATTTTAAAAAATCTGTTAGGCAATTGGTTACTAGAAAGAAGTAGAAACGAATGATCTCAATATATAATCATTTAAAACAAAAAGTAGAAAAACATAACTGTTCGTTTAGCATTTGTTGAATAAATTCAAATTTTCCGCCCTAATGTACGGGCTGAAATACTATTGGTTGTAATAGCTTGATTAAGGTGAATTAATTAGGCAATTTTACTGATAAAAATTAATTAAAAAAGCCTGTATCAGAGTTAACTGCTCAAGGAAATGATATCAAAATCGTTAACTTAGTTTTGAGTTTCACATTTCAAAGTATAAGTCACGAAGTAGTAGGGAATACTTCAAAATTTCAAATCTAAACTGAGCAACTTTTAATAAATGTACTGACCTTGTGGTCATACAGTTATGTCTAAAAAAGCTATTGCGTTGTTTGACCACCAATTTTATTATTTGAAAATGTCGAAACACTTAATCAAGTACACATAGACTCGTTGAGCCAATTAGTTGTTGTTGTTTGTTATCATTTTTGAAAAAAAAACTCCAACTATCACTAATTTGGTTACTGAAAATAGCGGAGCTTTGCAAAGCTCCGTGTTCAAATAAACTGTGCGACTGAAATCTATCATCCGGGAAATTTCATCAAAATTACATTACATTAACAAAGATGGGTTTGTTGTTTTAAGGAGGAGTAAGGGTTTTAGTGTTTTCCTCCAAATTAATGAGAAATCTTGTCATTTTTTAAAAGTTTAAAAGCCAAAGAACGTGAAATTAGAAACGAATTGTATTTCAGGCTATGTGCTAGTGATTTTCAACTTACTACCATTTTACAGTAGAAACATCCAATTTTCTTTACTAAAAAAGAACTATCAAAAACGTTTTTTTTTGGAGTTGAAAAGTTGATCTTTGCAAAAAAATTGCGTTGCGGGTTCTGAACTTTGGCTTAAAAATGCATAGCTTGGTGATAGCAGCACAATGAGAAGTCGGAAGCCTAATTTATTCGGACCTTGTAACAAAAAGTCATAAATTTTGCAAAGGTGAGGCTTTTTCAAAAAGTCAAGTCTGTATCTTTTCAATGGACGGTCTGAAAATAGTCGTGCGACATATCAAAATGCTTCTCTCAACCAGTTAATCATTTTTAAGCAAAAGTTCAAAGACTATAGGACCTCAAGTTTATGAGATAAAATTTCAAATTTTTTTCCGAGATTTGCAAATGTTAATTTTTTTGTATTTTGTTTAACGACTGGCCCAACAATCGCTTATAAAGTCGCTCATTGTGCTCTCTTTTTCCTAGCAACATGACGAGTGAAGCATTAAGAGGCACAGAACTTTAATTAAGAAGCTGTTTATACACAATAAAACCAAATGAAAGTTATTAAAACTCACTCTCATTTTTAAATTTAGATATATATATATATATATATATATATATATATATATATATATACAAACTCAAAAATTGAAAATCAAACAAAAGCAATCCTAGTTTCAAAGTTAAACAGGATCCAAATACTTTTGAGCTTTTTCTAGTGCTGTCAGCTTTCGCTTTTTCTGTGGCACAAGACATAGAGAAAGAGTCATGTTTCCCAAGTGTTTACCCACTGTCGCTACAGGGGTGCGCGTTGGAGTTGAACAATCTGGCTCATCAAGCCATGGTGAGCCTGTAGGAGAAAGACTAGCTTTCGGGGTATTTAAAAAATTGTGACTCACATTGCTCCCATCCCCAAAAACTGTCAAAAAATCATTTTCTTCAAAGTTATATAACTGGTTTTCACACATCGGAGTAACATCACAACCGTATTTATACCAAATTTTTCTTTACTGATTTTGATAAAGTTGAATTAACAATCTGAAGAGCAAGAGGCTCGTCAAGATCCCTATTTTTTCCAGAATTTGTAGGGTAGCTCAAATACTTCGATTTGAGTTCCACGTCTTCCTTTGACATCTTAAAGGAAAGTTTACTGAAAGAACATAAAAAGTTTTTGGATATCATGATGTGATTTGTACAAGTCCATCCATCAGAATTAAAGTTTTTTTTGCTTCGTGAAATTATTAGACAAAGTCACCATGAACAGCTTCATGAAAAATAGTTCTTTCGTGATTAGAAATTCCCGTAAGAATATAGCAAGGCATTTTTGAAGTAAATTTAAAAGAAATTATCAAACGTAACGCGGAAAAAAATGAAATTGAAATGAATTGTGAAAAATTCCTCAAGAGAAGAAAAAGGGATTATTTTTCTAAAACTAAAAATATTAGGACCTCCTATGTAGTTTCCTATCAGTTTACTAAAGGAGGGTGTGTAAGTTATTTAGTTTGCATTACACTGCATTTTTTATATATCTAGTTTGCATTCAAAAAAAATAGCTTGTATAAAATACTACGTTTGAACATTGCGACCTATGACGCCCATTAATTTTTGTATCAGATGCGCATGCTTAAATCCCTAATCCAATTGAACCAAATTGCAATCGAAAACACTTGCGATATAGAGCACTTGTGTGCTGATGTTGAAGTAGGTACAACACTTTTTTTGCAAACTTATTCAATCGATTGAAATGCTTTCTTACTTATCAATTTTTAAGTCAACTTTTTTCGAAATTTACTCATTAGAAAAATTAAAAAATTAAAACGAAAAAAAAAACAACACAGCAAACGCAGATAAGGAGTTTGGCGATTGCTATTTCGATATTTTGGAAAACTGTAAAATTTTAGTTCGTGCTACATTGAAAATATATGAGCAAACTATTACTTATGTATTATTGAAAGTTTTCAAAGAAGCAACTGATAGCGCTGAATTCGAATGAGTACAACAACTTTCCTTAACCAACGAAAAAGTTTCAAAGTTATTAAAATCGGGAAAGTGAATCCGAGCGCAAACGAACGAAAATTTTGATACTGTTCAATCAAGGACAAACCACAGTCTAATTGTAAACGTGCCAGGAAATCTCAAATTTCCACAAATCAAGCACGACTTGAATTAATTTTTCTTCTCAAAATAAGTTCGAAAATAAGTTACCTGATTACTTCAAAAAAATTCAACCAATTTTCAAATTTGTTCTTAGTGAAAAACTTCCTAATATATGTTTTTCCAAAAACTATGCTTTAAGAAGCCACTTCAGATCTGAGTATTGCCCTTTTGCAGTTGAAAAAAAAATAAAATCCCATTACCTTATATTGATTCAAGTAATTTCAGAGGAACAATAAATGGAATTTTTCCTTCCCAAAATTGTTTCAGTGTTTCTTACATTTTCACTTGCGTCAAAACTTTATTTTCTCCTGCTAAAGATGTCAAAGGAAACACTTATTCATCACAACAACCTGCTGCAGCCAGTCTCGATTTGTTAGAAATTACAAAAATCAAAAAATTTTTACCCAATTTATTGCTTTCTTCAACATCATCTAACACAAAAACTTAATCAAAACGTCAGCTAAAAAAATTCCTGCCATTGGGGGACAGAAGCGAAATGATAATACAGTTACGCCTGCTGCATCAAAGACGTCAAAAAATCCACAAGAGTTTTGACTAAAGCAGACAAACTCAAACAGATGAGATGAATACAGAAACACTGGAAAGATACGAAAATTTATTATCTGGACCCCATTCAGCCGCTTTTTGTAAAATAATGGATATTTTGACAAGTGGATATTCAAATATTGATGTGGAATAGACAATTTGTCGCTCAAAAAACACTCAAAACAAGTCAAATTTCTTAGATTACATGCAATATTGCATGACGCAGCAGGATATTTGCAAGAAAAAAGTCATACTGGACATGGGTACACATATGTTTTGCCTTGTCCAATAAAAAAACCGTTACCTACGTCACGTGACAGGTTTTGCGTTTTGCTTATTTCTAAAAGCATTCAAACCAAAGTTATTTCATTTGTTAGAATGGTGAGTGAAAATCATGTTAACCCAAAGAAAGAAAACTAAAAATTTGTTTTTCAACCGTCCCATTAGTTTAGATATTGAAGGATTTAAATGCGACAAGAAACCTTTCATCATAAAAGAACTTTCCTTTTGCTCTGCTAACACAATTATTAAAATTCATTTTCTGCCACCAGTTCCAATCAACAAATTATCAAAAGAAGAGTAAAAAAATTACAATTGGGTATCTAAATTTCTGCACCGCTTCGTTGGGACGAAATTGAACACTCTTACTCTGACTTGGATCAAATTTGTGACAGCAATCGTTTAAGGAACCGAAACTCCCATATTTTTGCTAAAGGTACACTTTAGCGGAAAACTTGCAATTACCCGTGACAAATTTGGAAGATATTGGCTGCCCAAAAATTGAACAGTTATTAGTTCAAATAAAACATATTGGTAAACGACATTCTCTTTTAATTCCCTCGCATCAGTTAATAAAACACTGTACCAGTTTAAAATGCAAAGTTTTTTTTTGATTGGATACAAAATGAACAGTCTAATGATGCAAAAAACTTTATTTCCAATTTTGGTGGCTTACGCTTCGATTACCAATCAGGGTCCTGAAAAAATTTATTTCGCAGAATTAGAGTTACTTTTACGCGGACAGGCATATTAGATTGTCGATTAAACCTCTCCTGCAAAGAAGCCGAGCAAATTACACTGGGCAATATCGAAATCGATAAATTACGGAAATTCTTTACAGTTCTTGACTACTTTCACCTGTACAATGTCCAGACTCTAGGGATTTCCACAGTAATTTCAGTTGTTCAATATCAACCTGGAAGGGCTTCAATCTCAGCTGGTACAGAGAAAACAAGTCCGTTTGCTTGACCAATAGCTTCCAGCGGAACTGAGGAATTAATCAAAATTGATAACGTTGCAGAAATACATTTAGTTCAAGCCACTATCAGAGTTCCTGCTTGTTTTGCTGTAAAAATCAAAACTAATTGTAACCATGATAAAATCACAAAATATCAATTCTTCTTCATTGAATGAGGAGTTGCTTTGCCTGTTGAACCGAAACAAAGAAGCACATGTATACCAAGCTTTGTGGATATTAAGAAAAGTATATATATTGGTTGTCTTCATTATTTTTGATCTTGTGTGATTACTAGTTTATAACATGTCTTGTTTGAAAATTCAAAATTTCAAAAAAATTATTTCGGCCTATAGAAAACACACAAAATGTGAATTTAACAGGTGAGAATTTACCAAAAGAGTTATTAGACAAAATCAGAACCGGAAATGTAGAAACAATTACTCGGGTACATATGACAGATAAAACCATAGCAAGACTTATAATAAAACACAAACCAAACGGCAATCGGTCAGGGAGAAAAGAAGGCGATTGGTATGCAGTTGTAACTATCAAACTTGATACAAGCAAGCAAAAAGTCTTCTATTAGACATGGAAAACGAAGACACCACTGTCGAGAACAACGATTGCGACATTGTAGACATTGGTGGTGTCGAACAGCCTTTATCTGACGGAAACAGATATTGGAAACTTTGTAATTCTGTTTCTCTTCCGTCTGCAGAAGTTGTCTTTTTCACAAAGTCTGTTTCACTTCATTTTGTTATCTTTTTCCATTTCAAAATTGTCTTTTTACAACCTAAGTTGTGATGAGATTGCCGACACTGCCAAAGTTGTGACGATACTGTCCATTACAGTTGTTTACATAATGCCAAATCCCAAGTTATAAAAATGAATAAGACTTTTTCAACAAAAGATTGTCTGTTTATGGCAGTTTCAGGTCCCTCGGTATCCGGCAAAACTGATTTATTTTTTCAAATGCTTGTCATAGGTACATTCTTTCTATCGTATAACAAGATATTTTCTTTTTATTTTCCGGATCAACCCAAATAACGTTCCTGTGTTTCACACATCAAATTTGATTTTGAATTTTTAAAATTGTCCAGCTTTGAAAATGCTAATATTTTACGGGATTGCATGATTGTCTTTTATGATACATGTAAAAGAATTTTTAATGAAAAAGATTTTGTCAAATTAGCTACAGCAAGCCGACATAAAATTGTTATTTATGTTCAGCATAAATTATTTCAGCAAAGTAAGCAATCACGTACAATAAATTTGAATACTGTAGTTAATTTTGTTCAAATCACCACAAGACATTTATCAAATTGATTATTTAGGCAGACAATTGAAACGCTAAATTCTTCCGTCATGCGTATGACTTGGCATCGAAAGATAATTTCGGTCATCTGTTGATAGACTTAGATCCCAAAACTTCAGAATATCTTCGTTATCCGTCAAATATAGTTCCACCACCGCCAACCATTTTTGAATTTACCAATCTCAAAAGCAGTCATCACAGCTCTTGAAAATGAAAGAGAAATATTTATGTATATTGAAGCAAATGCTCAAAACTCACTATTGTAGGTCAGTTTTGACGAGAGCTGAATCAAATTTTTTTAGATTTCTTCGCGATTCTTTTGTAAATGAATTTCTTGGGCATGTTTCAGCTAACAAAAGTTTCATCGAGAGTAAGAAAGCACCATTTTAAAAATTAGTGACCCTAAGTTTAGTATCCGAGAAAAACGAAAAGTTTTGGCAAACAGTATTTCACTGCTTAAATCAATAGGAAAATCGTGTTACTTTTAATTGAAAAACTAAAAAATAAGGCGTGATTGCTGAAGAATTCATCCTCATTCCTCGCAAGACATATGCTCCAGATGAAAAAACTGTACCATAATCTGAATTCCTTCATAATCCATCAATTAATGACATATCATCTTAACTCACTTACATCCAGCAATTTTGAGAACGAAACACCAGCCGTGACTCTCCGCCACCACTAAACCCAACTCCTATTCCTTTAATCCTTCACCAATTATTCGAAAAAGAAATCCATCTGAACTTACTAATTTCAGTGGAGATGGTGATGATGAACGAGAAAAAGATGTTGATTCAGACACTTCTCAGCAGTAAGCAAATTCAAAGAGAATAGAAAAAGACTATCAAAAAATTAAAGGAAAAACAGCTGAAGTGTTTTGAAAGGTTATGGAAACCATTCAACCATTCAAGACCTATTAGGAGCTAATTAATTAGAAAATGCAAACATAGTGCTGAAGCAGTTCAAAGTTAAATCCTCGAACTTAGATGTTGAAGGATATGTTTAAATTCAAGGAAAGCCGGCACACGTTGAAAATCAACCTTTTTTCTATGATACACAGCAAAATACAAAGACTCTTGAGAGTGTGTTTTATCCACAAGTTTTGAAAAAACTGAATCTTGATCCTAGCTTAGTGTCCAACACTTATGCCAAAAAGGTTCTCCGCTCGCTTAAGAGCGAAGCATCTCAGCCCTCAACTTCTTCCTTTGCCTCCGACAGTCCGCGACAACTGAACAATCGAATAGATCAAAACCGTCGTCTTCGAAGACTCGATTGACAACTCTCAAACTCAGAATCAAGCAATACGACAAAAGAAAACCCAGTAAGAAGAGTTTTTCCCACCAAAGACGACGGCGACGATAAAAACTACGAAAGCAGTAAAGAATCGTTTGCGATGTCAACAAAAGAATGGGATGTTACTATCACTGAAGAATAGAATCCCAAATTACTCTACTCGAAAGGTCCAGCTGCATTTGGTACCGTAAAACGTTTAACAAGGGCTAGTGGAATCTCATCTAAAAATTTAGAAAGTTTCTGCGATCTCAATCAACACATATAAAGTATGAATTGTTTGGTAGAGCATATCCTCGCCTGAAAGTAATCGTTAATGATATCAACGAAATGTGGTCTCTTGACTTGGCAAATGTGGAAAAATGAGCCAAGTATAACCGAGGGGTACGATTTTTTTTGAGTTGCTGTCGATTGTCTGTATCGCTATTTACGAGTGGAACCGAACCTCTGAAGACTAAATATGCTAGAGAATCAGCCGAAGCTTTCAAAAAAAATGAGCAAAACGAAACAACCAAAAAACGACTGGGTTGACAAAGGCACAGAGCTTAAAGAAGAGTTCAAAAAAATATGTAATAAACGAGAAATAAATAAATACAATACTCACAATGAAAAAAATCAGCGTTTGCCAAACGGAACATCCGATCGCTCAAAAATATTATCTACAAGTACTTGAAGTTTGAATGGAATTACAGATTTTATGAAAAAATTACAGCAATTTGTTGAGACGATCCTCTCAGGCATGAATAGAGTAACAAAGTTGGCTCCCAACAAGGTCACAAGAAAGCATGTGGCTGCTTTAGTTTCATTAATTGAAAACTGTTCATCAAAATTGGTAAAGCAACAAAAATTTTATCTTGATGACCTTGTGCTAATAGCGAAAACTTACTTATAATTTAGAAAAAGTTAATAAAGAAAAAGTAAACAAGCAAATTTTTACAGACAAACTTTTTCAATTAGTTGCCATTCTTACTTAATTTCCAACAAACAGTCTCATTGATGCTGAGAAGGAAGAAATCAACGGAAAATTTAAGGAAAAAGAACATAGTTTGATTGGGAACAAATCTGATTATGGCGAAGATGGGCAATGATGAGTTTACTGTACTTTTGATTTCAACAGCTTCAACGCATTTTTTTTCGGTCAACATTTTTGGCCAAGAAATTTTTGTAAAGAAGAAATAGCTTTAGACGGAGATTGGAGAGTTGCTCTCTCAGAAATGAATAATTTTTCCAACGAAATTAAACAAGGTTACTGATAGGAATTTACGTACTTCAGAGCATCCCAGGTAGTAGCCACTGAATCCGACGCTGGCAAACGGAATACAATCTCCTCACCTCATTATGGTGAAGAAGTTTTTATCAAATCAGGAGAGTGCACTTTAATAGAACACTTGATCAATGAGTTAAAAAAAAATCAAAGACAAAAGTCATTTCGATGCAAGTCCGCAAGAAATCACAAAAAACATGAGCATTTAGTGAAGGAATTGCATTCACAAGTTCCATTTACCCAGTCTGTTAGGCTACAATGCAATTCTTGACGAGAACGGTGAATATCACCTTAGTTACAAAATGATACCCTCCTTCGATGCATCTTATGAGGGAAACGAGTTGAATGAATCTCATTTTCCATACAACTTATCAAGTAGGACAAGTCTAATTTTTATCTACATTTATCCGATACCAAACTGTTGCAGAGGCAAGGAGCCCATTGTTGCGCATCATTGATTCAAAAACGCATCAAAAACGGTAGTGCCTGCAGCATTCAACCTAATTATCGAAAGAACTTCACTAATTTAGACTTCAAAAAATTATTCAATTTATCTGTACAGTCAATATTGGTACAGTTGCGCACAGAAAATGGAACACTATTGCCCTTTGCAAGAACTGGTAAAGTTGTGTTGACTCTAAAGTTCGAGCGCTTTGATTGAAACCAATGGAACAATATTATGCAAAGCAAGCTTCACTTCCTCATTTCTGTGGACGCTACCGACAACGCGGCAGTGGGATTGGCGCTTTGGCTGCTGGTATTGGTCGTGTTTCTATAACGTTTGCACGACGCGTTATTCTACCGGCTGCAAAAAAAATGGACAGAGAACATTTGATGAGTGCCGCGCCAAAACTGATTGAAAAACACTGTCACAAAAACTGCAAGAAAACCACTCGGTGTTGGTAGAAGTCGGCAAAAGACACCCAAGAAAGGGTTACTAAGAAGAAAATCAATAGGAGCTCGAAAAAGAAAAACAACCACTCGAAGAAAAACTAGACCAGTTAAAAATCGAGCAGATTTTTTCTCAAAACATAAAAAATGATCGCTAATTTGTAACCTAATGAAGCCACCCATAGCTCTCTGGATTTGTTTGAGAAGCAAATTCTTTTGACAATTCTTGAAAATGCTTTTGATCAAAAAATTGGACCTGTCTATTCATCTAATGGACCAATGCTTGAATTTCAAATCACCGTTGACCGTAACAATTTTGTTGAACTGCAAAAAATCTATTTGGAAACACGATGCAAAAAAACGCAAGCAAATGGAGCTGATCTCAGATACGACAACACTGATTCTCCTGTGTCTAATTCACCGTTCCTCCTAAACAACTCCATGTATTCTCTTTTCTCTGACTGTATTCTCTCTGCTACTCTGCTAATGGACTAAAAATCTCAAAAGCTAATAGTGTTTTTGCGCATCAAAGCTTTATTGGAACAGAATTTTCTGACAGCAAAGAAGCCAAAAACTTATGGCTCAAAAGTCAGGGTTATCAATTTGAAAACAATCCCGCTGCGATAGACACAGCTGGTTTCGCATCTCAAGGAGAAATGGTCCGCGAATCGATGGAAATTTGGTTATATGGAGCATCTGGAGTCAATTAATTTTACCTGTGACAAGCATTTGTCTAGCATTGCTACCCTCAGATCTTTCTACAGACGCTCTCATGAAGACGTTCTGATGATATCTGAAGATGCTGCGAAGCAATACAATTTGCAAATACTTGAAGCCAACCTGTGTGTTAGAAAAATGAATGTGACCGACCATGTGCTCTCTGCCAATGAATCAATTTTGCTTGCAACAGCTGCTCGTGAACCAGTGAGACAAATTATAGTAGCAATGAACACCAATACAGCTTTTCTTGGAACAAACCGAGCGAATCGTTTTCATTATCAAAAGATTGGATTGGAAAAAATTACTTTGAGGCGGAACGGTTTGCCAATAGCAAGTACACCATTTAGTACACAAGGTTCTAAACGTCTCTTGTTCAGGACACTATCAGCGCTGGATTTGTTGTATTGCGGGCTGGGAGTCACTCTAGATACCTACCAGCAGCACTTTATTATGTGTTTTGAACACACGAGCACCCAGCAGGCAGCTCATGACTTCTTGCATTCAGAACTTACTAACTGCTCAGTTTCACGCGATCTTCAAGTCTCAAACGCTTTGACAGAAAGCCTGGAAATATTTGGGGTATACGCTCATCCAATGTTTTCATTACAATCGACCGCCAAGTTCCAAGAACGTTCTTCCAATTTCGACAGTCTGAAAAAGGATGAAATCCAGTTGCAGGATCTCATTCAGAATTGTAAGCATCTGAAATAAAAGTTTCTTGGAGTATTTGCAGCCGACAATTTTCCACCTCACATCCCAAACAAAATCATAATGATTGTGGAGTCTTCAAAATCAGATTCTCTGGTTACCCATTGGATTCTGATATGCAACCGAAGAACTTTTCTTTACTTTGCTGATCCTCTTCGGTCTTCCTCTTTGGTAGTACACCAATCTATCTGACAAATTGATGACAAATTTTCCCATGTAAGTCTCAAACTCTACTTTGTGCGGTTATTTTTGTATTAGTTTTGCACATTTGATTACTGATAAAAATTCAGTGGTGATGCTTCTGATTTTGTTCACATAAATGATCATGTCTTCAAACTTTTCTTAACTCACAAATTTTCCCATTAACTGACTATTTAATATGGCTTATTCGTATACTTTTCTGTTTAATTTTAAACATAACCTTTTTCAGTAGTTGACAATTTTACTCAATTGTTAACTAAATAGCAATAACCGGAGAAGATAGGCTACTATTAAAATAAAAATTACAAAATCGATCTATGGTAGGATATCACCAAACCAGCAACTGGGGCCTTTCAGTGCCTTTTTCGGACGCGTTTCGATAAGCCGCCTTTCGGCTGAGATTCGAGCGCCGTGCGTTTTCCTCTGCTGGGACCCCAAGAAGATTTATTCTATCTTCAATTTTATAGTAACAAGTTAGGTACAAGTTTTGACATAACTGAAGGAACATACACAATATTCGATTATAAACAAGACTCTGATATGCCTCCGAAAAAATGTGTTATATTTTGCACATCATCTCGGTCTCCCTCTATTTAAATTCAGCAACATCTATCAAAGGATAAACGAGAGTTTCAATCAAGTCATAGAACTGACGACAGGAGTTTCAATGCAAAACTCAAACTCAACCATGTTACACTTAGTTAAATTCATAAAGTGTTTGGTAACGATTGCAAATACAAACCACTGCAGATTAAATGCGGATTATAAGTTAAAATTTAAAACATGTTGAAAAATAGTATTCGTACATGGGTGGGGACTATTAGGTATAAAATAATACATGGTAACATTAGGATATTTACATCGTGACCATTAGTTGTCAGATAAAACATGGTGACAATTTTCATCTATACCTATTGGTCATCCATGTATGATAGCCCCCCATCATAAGGTACTTTATGCATACTACTGGAGCATACTTCTGTGGAGCATTTTCCAACTGGCAGTAATGACCAAGAAGAACATCGACACAGAAATCCTTCTGAACCCGATAGAAAGATATCATCCACAACCACAGCTTTTGGAAAGTCTACCGGACGGCGAAACAGAATCACAGAAAACGTCTTGCTAGGCAGAAACTTCCGAGAACAAAACAGATTTGACGATAAAAAGACAGCTTCTATAAAGACGGAATCGAAACGATTCAACGGTATGAGAATCGAAGAAGCAGATAAAAAACGCCTATCAGTTTTATACTTAGCCCACGGAAACGAAGGAAAAAAGATTTTCAGCCAAAAATTCACACAAGTACAAATCCTCCTAATTTCTTTCAAAAAGTTCTGGGAAATATTGTCAGTAGCATTCATGAGGAAGGCAAACGTTACGTTCGAAAGACCTGATTTCTTAAACTCAACCATGTTTGAATCTTTTTGTATTTTTATTGCACATTCGGTGGTTTTTAGTACAAAGTCTAATGCGGATACTCCGGATGTTGTATTCTTTAATGACAATATTTTGAAATTTTTATTGACTCATATGCTTTCTCATTAATTAATTCATACTAAAAATGGTTTAATTTCATACAAATTTCAAATTATAGATTTTGGCGTACTAATTAATTTTTTTGTCCAAATTTTCTGTCAGCAAGGAAGGAAGGACTGAAAGAGTGCAGATAGCGCAACTCATGTTAAGCCAAATTGCAGTGACAACTGTAAAAATTTTACACTTAGTTAATTTCATAAAGTAATTGGTAACGATTTCAAATAGAAACCAGTGCAGATTAAATGGGGATTATAAGTTAAAACTTAATACAATGTTGAAAAATAGTATTCTTACATGGGGACTAGGAGGTATAAAATATTACATGGTAACATTAGGATATTTACATCGTGACCATTAGTTGTCAGATAAAACATGGTCACAATTATGATCTATACCTATTGGTCATCCATGTATGACAGCCCCCCATCATAAGGTACTATATGCATACTACTGTGGAGCATACTACTGTGGAGCATTTTCCAGCTGGCAGTAATGACCAGGAAGAACATCGACATAGAAAACGTTCTGAACCCGATAGAAAGATATCATCCACAACCACAGCTTTTGGAAAGTCTACCGGACGGCGAAACAGAATCACAGAAAACGTCTTGCTAGGCAGAAACTTCCGAGAACAAAACAGATTTGACGACAAAGAGACAGCTTCTATAAAGACGGAAACGAAACAATTCAACGGTATGAGAATCGAAGAAGCAGATAAAAAACTCTTATCAATTCTATACTTAGCCCTCGGAAACGAAGGAAAAAAGATTTTCAGCCAAAAATTCACACAATTAAAAATCCTCCGATTTTCCTTCAAAGAGTTCTGAGACATATTGTCAGTAGCATTCATGAGGAAGACAAAAGTTACGTTCGATTGACGTTAACTCTTAAACAGGAAACAGAGAGATAGAAAATCGCTGGAATAATTCTGGGGAGACCTCGCCGAAGTGGCAAAGAAATGCGACATATCCGCAGGAGAAGACGAATGGATGGGAGATATTTTTATCAACAATATAAAAACCCAGATATCCAACGGAAGCCCTTTACAGAAACTCCTCCACCTCTAGAAGCACTAAAAGTGGCTCTAATCGTCGAAAAAGGAATAACGAACCACATGAAAATGACGAATAATTTCAAATCCAACGGACCTTCTTTAAATAAACCTTAGTCTTTTTCATTTTAAAATAAAAAGGGAACCAATTATAAATATCAACTGGAGTAACAACTGTATGAAACGGACACCTAGCGATGTGTGCATCAAAGGACAGAACCTGTACATCTTGTAAATATCTCGTACACTTCACCAGACTATGCATATCCCGCCGTAAAAATGTAAATATAGTAGATAGTCGAGTTGAACATAACACAGATTGTAATTATCCTTCGGAACAACCGGACGTAAATAACGATTGTGTAAATATAGAATATGGTGGAGTGATCAACGCATGGTCAGAATCCGACAGAGCGACAACGATGATTACTCTTTAATAAATGTAACAATTTTTTACGACAACCAAGGAAAAGAACTCAAAAAAATATCAAACATCAGACTAGAAAATAGATAACCAAACAATTCTCAATATTCAAGACGACTCAGCCAGTCCCATGAGTTTCGTCAAGCAAAATGTCCTCCGCGAATTAAAGTAACGAGACCCATAATTGAAGATTTATCCAGTGGGCCAATCGACGAAAGATTTATGCTGTGGACTTTCCATGGTTAATCCTTCCTAGATTTTTGAACGGATGGTCCCACAGCGAATGTTATTTTTTTCTAACAGAGGGCCTTTAGAGGAATATTCTTGGAAACGATAATCTGCCGAAAGTGGTAATTGAAATCTCTCAGAAGCACTTTCCGCACTATGTAAACACGAGATTTTGTTAATCCCCGGCCGACAAAGAAAAACAAATAGATACTATAATTAAGACTATTTGGCAATTTTTATTTTGGATTGGAAACATAAAAAGTCGGACAAAAATCACTCATTTCCACGGTTCAACAAAATCAATACAACTAAAAGATATACGTGTTCCCCTCCATTTACTCGAGGTGTAAAGGCACAACTTCACCAACTCAATCCAACGGACGCAGTAAAAAGTATGAAAATTGCCACGATGTTAGATTTATTAGCCCAATAGTTATCACTTGCAAAAAGGACAAATCGATTAAACTAGCACACAAATCTACAAGAACAAATATTAAATGCCTAATATGCACGAATAAGTCAATTACATTGCCTCACAAATATCGAAAGATTTCACCGGAGAAGTTTGGTTTTACCAAATTAGACTTAACGAATGCCTATAGTCAGTTTTCTTAAGACAACTTCACCAGTAGTCAGTGCGTTTTCAGCTTGGTAGGCGGCGACATAACCGGCACATATGAATTTTTAACAGGTTTTTAGGGACTTGGCGATATGTCAAACGAATTTCAGAGAGTCATGGACTCAACAATCGGAAATATTCCTTTTACAATTGTTTTTGACGACATTTTAGTTGCTTCCAAAGGAAGTTTTACAGAACACAAAAATATCATTCATAAATTTTTTTTGGATTCAGACGATTATAATTTCGCCGTCAAATAGTCGGAGTTTCAATCCGTGTGGAAAGAAATAGATTGGCTCGGATTCAAATATCAAAATCAGGAATGGCCCCATTAATCGACAAAACCAAGGCCAAAAAAGACATTCTAATTCCTATAACTTGAAAAGATCATTTTTTGGTTCAACGAATCAAAATATTAATTTAAAAGCATGTGAGAAGATAAATTAGACATAGTCAACCTTAATGAAAACGCACATTTGGACGTAAAGTGAAATACGAGAGTAAAGACAGATGCATTCCATAAAGGACTCGGTGCTTCACTAGAACAACTCCACGGGAACGACTGGAAAACAGTCTCTTTCGCATCATAATTTTTTAAATCCGCACGAATCCAATTATTCCACAAATGAGTTGAAACTTTTTTGGAGCTGTCTGGGCTGTTGAACACTATAAGCATTACCTTTACGGCTCGGAAATTGAAATCATTAAGGGTCAAATAGGCCTTTTCTCAGCACTTCCACCTAATCACGAAAAAAATATATATCAAATTAGCTTAAAAAGATGGGATGATCGTCTTCTACCGATAATTTTTACAATTAATTACTTAGCAGGGAAAGACATGGGTTTTACTGACTTATTTTCAAGATCTCCATCAAGAAAAGCAAAAGGTAAACTCCCCATCTCAAAACGACGAGGAATTTTTAGTTTTTACAATCAAGAAAACCAACGTTTTAAATCCAACGGATAGCAAAAAATTGATCTGTAACGCTATTGGCTCAAATTTGGAAAATTCCAATTAAGCAAAATTACGTAATTATGTTACTGCTTCAGACATTTATGTTCTTTCACTTGACTCTTCCAATTTGCAATCTAAAACATTACAGAACTGAACTTTGTAATTGTATTTTAAATGTATTCCTTCGGATTTTTCAAACATTGGTTCCACAAAAATTTCTTTATCAAATCTTAATTAATGCCTAAATAATAGTTCACAGGATCTTAAAATTGTAAATACTATAAATATGTATCATAGCCAAATTATAAATAGTCCATCTACTTCCGGTATTTAGGTCGCAGTTGAATTTCCTATCTTATCCGAACACGAAAAATTAGTGACTAAACACCGTGAGTTTTTGAAGCTACCAGAACGCCCTTTGGACTTAAACACGTTCTTCAATATTAAACTGATAGCCCTATTAACAGAGGAAGACCCAAATTTAAGTCCCATCGTTGAGGCCCTTCAAAATAAATTAGGTAAGATTAATGCTAATTCTCCCTAATTAAATCAATTCTGTAGAGATCTTCATGAATCCGACGGATTATTATACATGGATGGAAAACTTGTAATCCCCTTTACTCTAAGAAACGCGGTTATGAAGATTTTACACGAAGCTCAACCAGGAGGTGTAACAAAGGAACATTTTATCAGGGCGGAGCAAGGGGGGTTGTGGACGCCTTTCTTTAGGGATTCGACCCCTACCGACCCAAAGGGTCACACCTTTGTAGTGTTTTGTGATATCCATCTTTGGCTAACTGACCCTAATATTTTTTTAAATGCGCCTTGCGCTCCAATGTATACTAATTTTAAGGAGGGAGCGCGCGCCAAAAAATTGCGATTTTTTGGCCAAAACTTTCCAAAAAAATCTTAAAAAAGCATTTTTTGGCCGGTATTTATCGAAAACTTTTGGCGTGTGAACATCCTCTCAAGAAAAAGCTAGATAGGCCCTGAGTTTGCCACAAGCTAACCTATGACACTCTAAGGAACTATGAGTTGAGTGTAATAACAGTTTTACTTAATGTTTAATTCAAAGTTCTCTGATCTGTAATATGTTCTTAGAGAGATAGCTGCCGAGTTACGCTCTAGCATAACACAATCTGCCATGTGTACATCGCTGCAAGATAATTTTTTTCATTTGAGCTTGACCTAAATATATAATACATTAAATAACAACTACTAAAATCAAGGCATCATTAATAGCATCAAGGTTACTGCATGCGCAGTACCACATGACCGAAGGAAGTGTATCCTAAGTACATTTTTTACAGTCATGTTTTACTTGCCTCAAGCTAAACTTTTTAAACAAATTTTACTGAACATCACTTGCGAAACATTCGAGCTATATCACATGATTCGTCAACATTGATGCTTTATTGTTTTCTAATTAATTTCAAAACGTTGTATTTAATTAAATTAGATAATTTTTTCATCGAGTTTCAAACTGTTTGTTACGGATTTTCTTTTTGAAAAGCGTTTATTATAACCACATGATGCAGCGACTTATATTGAATCTCGAAATTTCTTCCTAATTCGTATCTGCGTATCTCGGTTTGCATTACAAAATTTCTCGATTCAATTCATTTGATTTTTTTTTACGCTCAACATAAAACACATGCATGTGTGCAGTAAGTTTTCGCGCCAAGTTTGAGTTGCTAAGCAATAATTGAAACATAAATGAAATGTTTGATAACTAGAGCAAAATTTGAAGCAATACTGCATTACTTTCACCAGAACAATCTAGCAAAACGAGGTGTTGTTGTTAGATCAACTGCTCAATGCCTTTCTAATCCCAAACTTCAAAATGGGACGAATGATTCCTTAATGGCAGCTCATAACATATTTTTGTTGAAAGAAGAAATGAAATATCGCTCAAATCATGATTATATGAGCTTGGGTCCGTGGGGCTCTTAATGTTAAAACCATCAATTTTTATGCAAAATTTTGTACTGCAGATAATCACAAGGAACATTTTATGCTGTTACCATCAGCACTTGGATTTTTACATGGCAATTCATTACAAATGTTGGAACATCGCGCTTTTTTTAGGAATCAAAAGTCGCGCAAAATTCTGGTGAAAAATGAAGCTTCAAAATCGATAAGATTTTTCTCCCAATAAAGCAAATATTATACACAGATTTTGATTCATGAATATACTGGGAAGAAAATATTGCAATTATACAGATAAACGAAAACAGCAAAACGAAACAAACCATAAGTTACTTCACTTGAATGAGATATTCATCAGTTTTGATTCCCGTTTGGCGTTTATCCCAATATTTTTTTTGGTTATCAAAAAATGCGTTATGAAAAACGCAATCATTCAAAAATCGTTTTTTTTATTTGTTCCGATTTTCACTATCCCCTCGTCTGAAAAATATTTCAAGGGTTTAAAAGTTAGCTTGTGTGATTTTTTGTGAAAAAAGATCTTAATATATGCAATCTTCGTATCTGCAATTTCATGTGTGATCAAGACTTTTGGTTTTTACTTTAGCGAAGAAAAGCGGAAATACCTATTCTTTAGAGAACTTAAAAACAAGTTCATCGAAAAATTGGTAGCTTTATTTTGATTATCTAGCATACTGTATCACAAGAAACCACAAATTCTTTCCATTAATGTGAAGATGTTGTTTGTTATTTTAATACCTCTGATTCTGATATTCATTTCAATCGAGTCGTCGACTTCTGGGATACAACAAAAGTTTTACGTGCAGGTCACTTCTCACTTCGGAAATGGAACAGAAGAGCAACAGGAAAATTTTTGCCTCAAAAAACCACCGCTTTGCTGAAAATGATTTTAATCGTTTTCCCCATTAGACTTCATTCATTTTATTCGGACTATATATCACAGGCTTCATAAAATATCTGAAAATTAATTTGTTGCATTAATTTTTTACATAAACATATATGTATCTATTTTAATGTTAAAAAAATGCAACAAAAAAATTTTCAAAGCTTAAAAATTATTGTATTAAGCCTGTGATTCTCAAACTTTTTCATTCCTTGTGTAAAAACAGCACGTTATGAGCACATTTTAACTGACTTTTTGGAATTGAAAAAACTCAATTCTGATAAATGAGCCTTATACATCAGAGGAACAAACTTTGTTAAATTTCGATCCGGTAGAAACCAGTAAGTACTCGAAGTTTTAACCTCATTTTGTGAGAGATTCCCCGCATCAAAGCTTAGGCAAACTTAATTCATATTAACGGATTATTATGTTAATTTTTGAAAATTTTTATTTCATTAAAATTTTTAATACTAGGTGTTTAAAGGACTTATAATCGTTATAATTTCCAAGAGAACGTAATATCATATTATCCATCATAATTAATTTAACACTAATTGAAAAAATTGAGCTCAAGTTCACGATTCTATTCTCTCAAATGCCTGTTTTCACTGTCCATTTTAGGCAACATTGGCTTCAAATTCGAAACAATTATTATATAGACCAAGAGCATAAGATAAGAACTACCCTCTATGAACCTTTTAATATTTGGCATCAAAGGCATACAATGTAATCCGCGATTTTGTCAGTTTTCCTGATCTCATCTGCATAAGTTTCTTACTTCGCGTGAAAATGTAAGAAACAGCTTTTTTACTCCGCTTATTCAAAAAAAGGTTTACAAGCGATTCAAAGCTTATAACTTAATACGGATGAGCAAAACTGGCATTTTCAGACCCGGATTACAATGGCATTTCATTGAAACCAAACATTGAAAGTTTCATAGAAGCTAGCTCTGATCGTTTGCTCTTGTTCAATCTAAAAAATTTTTTCTGAATTTCGAACGAAATGTTGTTCAAAATGGACATTTAAAATAGGTATCTTAGAGAGTAAAAAACCTGAACTTGCGCTTAGTTTTGTCCACTAGTGGAGCTCATACAAAAAACTATAATAAAATCTCATATTTGGTCATAATTTTGTCACACCAAAACTCAATTTTAGTTATCTTCTACGAGTGAGTTTTTTTCTCTCAATAACAAATTCTCTAAAAGCGAGGTGTCTTGTCAACTTTTACAAAAGTCTGAACAAAAAGTTTACCACGAAACAAAAACTTCATAGAGATCTTTCTTTTTTGTTGAAAGGTTCCAGAGCTATGTGAAAAATAATTTTTTTTAAATCATGAAATTAAAGCAATGTGCTGAGGTTTTTTTGGTTAAATTAATTGAAATTTACATCATGAAACAACTTTAACGGAGAAGAATTGAAAAAACTTAAATTAATTTTCAAATTTTTTACATGAGACAACGTTTAAGGAACGCATAAATTTTAAGCAACGCGGATGCATGGTCGAAGACAAAATGGGCAAACAAAAGGGAAAATATCATATTATAATCAATTATTATGTTTTTTTTTCGTGCAAAACATAGGAATTAAAAAATGGGATAAAATTATTCAACTATAGTCAATAATAATTAGCCATAGTGGTATTGAAAACTAGATGGAAAATTATTTGATTATTTTGGATTAAATTGTATTATAATTGAATATACTTTGATTTCAAGAAGAGAGAATAAATTTGATTAATAATTCATTAAATTCAAATTTTCTCAAAGTTAGTTAGACTGGTTTTAAAAACCATATTTTAATCGATTATTAACGTTTTAAAGTGGAAACAGGGCAATTTTATGTTATATTTTTTTCCGCAATTTAAAAAATTTTGCTTAAATTGCTTATGATTTTTCAATTAGAATTATATATTTGAGATTTTTTTTGTGGATTTTTGAATTTTAGATTTTTGAATCTTTGAATTGCAATTTTTTGTAATTTTATCAGAAACTAAATGATACATCACAATCTTCGGATAAAATTCTGACATAGTAGTTAACAAATTTGCTTGCTTCTTGAAAAGTTTCCGCCAATTTTTGTTTAAATCCTTATCCAGATGCGTTACTTTTTTCTCCTAATTTTTGTCTGCAGATAGACCATATCAATGACATATTTGGTCGATCTGATCGCTCAAGCAAATTTATCCGAAGAAAAAGATCACAATAAAAAACTAAATGCGTTTTTTCAAAACTGCGTCAACATAAAACACAATCAGATAAAATACTAAATTTTGATTTAAAAACCATTTTTTAAACTCTTTGTGGACAGTTTTTGAAGGTTGTACCATTCTTGAACCTTTTTGAGCAACACGAGATACTTTGATTTTATTTGCTCATCAGCTGACACGGTAACTTTTTGTTTTGATCACAGTTTGTCTAGTTTGACCCAATTTCAGAAAAATTATTATTTTTTTTTTTATGGAAAATGCGTCTAAGAAATCTAAAATTAAATATTTTAGGTATTTTCTTAACATGACTAGATTTGCAAGCCCTATTGGAAAAGCGTCTTCCCAATAGACTTCCTTATTTTTCATTTTGGACCAAGTTAACATTCTCCCCCTCTCAAACCGTTTAGGGGGAGGATGTTAACTTGGTTCTAAGTTTGAACTTTCAGCCAATCAGAATCAAGCATTTTACACGCAAAGCTTAGCAAATTTATATTAAAGTAAATTTTGGGGTGGACAATTGTAACCTGGTCAATTTGGGAGGAGTATGTTAACCCATAATTTCTTAATTAATCTTCAAAAAAAAACACTCTTAAAAACGCTTGCATCAGCTTGAGTTTTTGAGAAATCTTTATTTAGAATATGAATATATTCTTGGAAGGGCCGCAACTCAAGTTTTTTTCCAAAGAAGAGGAATATTTAGCAAAAAAAATTGTAGGCCTAAATCAACAAATATATTTCAAGTTGAAAACTTCCCCTATTACCAGTTGAAACTGTGTGAATAAACGAGAACCTTGAGGCAGAAATAAATTTTCGTGTTGAGCAGATGGTGTGTGGGGGCACACTGTATGACATGCAGTGGGTCTTAACTGCTGCTTCTTGCTTCATCAAACAACCGAGTATGTTTCACATAAATTTCACCACAGAGACCTTAAGCACAATCCATTGAAAGAATGCCTTAATAGCTTTCTATCAAGTAATAGTTTTAAAACAAATTCTTTTATTTGTAAAATAAACAAAGATTCAAGAATTTTTCAAAAACTTTTCTTGTTATTTCTTCAAAAAACGGATACTATTTAGCAAAGGAAATGTTTCAAGGTTTCTTCTTATGAGAAATTGTGAAAATACTTTTAAAAAGAATCTATTTTGAATTGGCAGGTCAAACAAAATGCAATATAGAATTATTTAAGTTTGCCTGCTGACCTTTTTGATTTTTTGATTTTGTAGCCGGTGAAAAGGCCAGCACTGTGGAAGTTGTGGCTGGAACTTTCTTCTCGCCCGACGGAGACCGGACACAGCTGTGGGTTGACAGCTTCAAAATACACGAAGAGTGAGTCAATGCTCCATCTTTGCAAACACAAATATGCCCCTTTTTCAGGTGGCGCTAGAATTCAATTAGTGATGTGAGTCAGTTTCATTTATCAATATGAACGATTACAATGCCTTATCATCACTAACATTGATAGTGGAGCGCATAACAAAAAAATTGCTGAAAAAACTTTGCAGTCTGTTTTTTTTTCAAAAAATTGAAGAACAAGGTTTTATAATGATTTGTGAAAAATCGAAAAACTAAAAGAGCCGACTAAGTTTTCAAATTTTAATGAAATTTTGCCTCTGCCCCTCGAAAAATTATCTAGATCTGCCTTTGAACACACTTTATTGGCTTTTTGGTGCACTAACCGTGGAACAGTTGCAATCAATTGTAAGCAGCTTGTAAAATAGTTCATTTTTAAGCATTTCATTTTCATGTCTTTACTTGATGCATTTCAATAGCTAAAATATACATTTAAATCTTTTGGTAAGGACTACAGTTCTGATTCCAAAACGCATTTTAAATTCAAATTTAAAATTCGCTTTTTCTAAAATTGAGTTCAACTAAGGTAAAAAAAATGATAGGATAAAACGTGTTTAGATTTTCAGCAAATTTAATGTGGTCCATTTATTTTTCGCAAAAATCAGACCCAAAAATTTATCCGAAAAACAGATAATTCTTGTCTGTTTCACATAATCAAAACTTAGTTGAAACCATTGCGTCAATTGTTGACATAATTATATCAAAGTTTAACCTCTTACGTTTTCCAATAGACGTTATGAGCGATTGTAAAATTTGTTCATGTTTGTTTGATAGACACAAAAGAATAGGTTTTAATAGATAAAGCAACCTTTTTTATTTAAAACAAATTTTCAAATTTTGGGCAATTATTTTGGAGTGTACTGTAAAAGCCTCATTTCGATGTATTTATGTCAGTCATATTTGGAGTAGTTATGATGTAGTTTTAAGTGGAACCTGATCTAAACTACATTTTATGATTGGATAAATTAGATATTTTACCACTGTAAAGTATTTAATATTAACCAATCATGATCCATCTAACTAACAACCCACTTATTTGTAAGTGCTGAAATTACTTGTAATTTCAGCACCAGAGAGATTTGAATTTAACTTAGAAATTAGTTGCCTCTCCAAGAGAACTTCAGCAGCCGCAATAAACCAGTATACCCTAGATCTATTGAGCCTAGCAGAGACTAATTAAACAACCTGAGACTAGATAGTATAAGAGTAAGATTAGGATCGGTATTAGACTAAGAAGTTGCACGAATCTATCCGGCCGAAAATAAGATAGCGTGACGAGCAGACGGTGTACCCTATCCTAAATTACTCTATGAGTTAACCACATCGGTTATAACTCATCTGGTGCGACCATAAGTCTCGAACAAGACCTTAATAGCTTAGAATTAACCAAAAATAGATTAGAATTTAGACAAAACATTTTAAAAATGTTATACGACGATAATTTAATCGAAATGTCTCTACGACTCAATAGATCAGAGCCAATATTCCGAACGATAATAGAACTACCCGGAATTGGAAGAAGACCTCGAACCAGAGACGACATACGACAAAGTAGAAACTTACCAAATAGTTATATGATAGTACGGCAAAAGCCAACACAAACTTTTATATTTAGAATTTTATTAGCATTGAATTTAGATTTTCATTTGCAAACATAAAATCTTGAAGTCAATCTTCATGATCATTTCAGGCGCTAAACAAAACTATTAATATACAATAACGATTGATAAAGAGATCTCAGATCGTTTTCCTAAATTCTGCAGTATTATATAAAACATGTTTCGAAAATATTTATTGAAAAACAAAACAAAAATTAGTAGCATGACAATAAATTGTTAGTAATCATAAAATCATCAGTTGTCCCAGCTTCATCACCTAAACATAACAGCAATCATAAGCTCACTAAACATCAAAAACTAACATTTTGAACAATTTAAACCATTTTAAACTTAAAATATAATTTTAAAATCAGATCATCAAGGCTTATCCTTGGATCTACATTAAATTTTTCTATTTCATTAAATTTAAAACTTGATCATCAAGGCCTATCCTTGGATCAAAAAGAACAATTTTGTTCTCTCCCACCCATTTAGCAAGTGTCTAACGACCTCAAACGTCGATTCACTATCCAACCCTTTCAAAAAACCCAAGACTAATAGAAATTTTTCAACAAAACTAACCATTCAAATTAGGATAAACAGTGAAAAACTTCGGTTATTCATCCTTCACTTGAACCCTCCTCTTATCAAGACCCAGGATAAATCATAGACTTAGTAAGTTTAAAATAGTACCTAACGAACTACTCGCGTTCTAATTATACCTGAACCTTGTGGATCGATTTACTATTCTCCAACCCTTGAACACAATCACTACCCCTAAGTAAGATTAAGTAAGTTAACACCTTAGCTTATACTAGCCACGAGAAAGTAAAAATCATTCTTCGGAATAGATATACTTTTCTTTCCAACCCTGAACAAATAGACCCAGGTTAAGCTAACCAAAAAATCGTAAGGACTAACAATTTAAGAAAATAGAAATCATCTAACAACTTTTTGCATCCGTCATCCTAAACCTTATGTCATTTAAAAATCTAGGAAACAAACAAACAATCGTTTTACACAACTGTGAAATAGATTAACAACAAATACGACCTTGTAATCACACCTCATACACAAACAGTTGGATATATCAGAACAAAACGACAAACACTAAAAAAGAAAATAATAACCAAACAAAGACAAATAACACGAAAAAGATTTTCCAAAAATAGAAACGCATTTTCAGAATCAGAAGCCAGCAATTTAGACGAACTTTATAAATTAAAAGAATCTATTGATAAAAATTGCCCCATTCACGATCAATTATATTTTTCCGACTCAGAAACAACTTCAAATTCATCAAAAAGAGGAAAAAGAAGAATAAAAAAGCAATATAAACACAAACCAGTACACTTGTATAATTGGAATCAACCAATTAGACACATCGATATTTACCTATTAACAGTCATTCAACGAAAAAATGAGCCAAACACACACTCCAAGTGAAGATAGTCCAGATGATGACGATATCTACCCCTTCCTCGTAGATGCACCCGATAATAGAGGAGAACATGATCTTTGCAAGAATTTCCTCCTAAATTTATTTGAACCCGGAATCAGCCCATGTAAAGCAGAGTTCCCAGATGTAAAAATAAAAAGACAGATTATTGATCACTATCTGAAAGATATATGTAATTTAACACAACAATACGGAATCTACACCATAGAATTCAGTACACCAAACCCGAATCACCGCAGATATGTAATTCAAACAGACGATCTTGACTTAGAATTTTCAAAAGTATTCTTAGAATATATAAAAAGCATACAATATCATAACTCACAAAGAGCAAACTCCATATTTACTAATGAAGTTTTTGCAATAATATATAGTTATATTTCAATATTAGAAAACGAAACCCCAATCTCAAATGTCTCACCGACAGAGACATCCAAACATATAAGGGTACGACATGAAATCACACTATTTTCAACTTTCCTACATATAATTAAAGAAAATTTCACTAAAGATGAAGTTTCACAACATACAAAACATGACTTACAAAAAATTTTGGCATGGTTTAAAATAGATTATTTCACACATAATATAGATTTAATTTCGCAAGCAAGAAAAAATTTCAGACCTCAAAATTCAAACGATGATACCGCCATCACAGAACAGTCAGACTACGTTTGGGACCCCGAATGGTCTCATTATGCATTCATAAATATCCCACAATCAATCTCAAGTCAAGCAATAAGTACAATATCTTATGCAAGAGATTATGTAAGAGTAGTACCTTTAACCATTGATGCAACACCATTAAACAACAATACATTTTTACCTGATACACGAAATAACAGTTTAAATTCGACCGTCATACACAATGAAAACCTTAATGGAACTAGGAATCTCACTCAACAAGATGTTCAAACACAATCACACTTCATAAATGAAGAAATCGTCCAAACAACAACAACTACACAACAAAGTATTTCACCGATACGTACAAATTTAACAACACCAAGAAATACAAACACTTCACTAGCACAGGTAACCTTACAATCAACCGTTAAACCTTCGGTTGCTCCAAAATATTCACAAAAGGATTATCAAACATATAGACCCATGACAATACCGTCAAAAACACGCAGAACGTTCACAAGAAACACTTTTGCGGAACACAATTATAATTACGCACATTCATCAAAAACAAACTATCCCCCACGAAAAAAAAATAATAATCAGATAAGATCTCAATATTGGGATAACCCAATGGCAACAACCAACTCAGTAAATTTTCAAACTAATTCACATCCTCCACAGGATCGTAGTGAAAATTGCCCATTCTTTCAACAGAATAAAAATAAAAAAAAGCACCTCATCAAACGGATTATCTATCCTCTGATGATGATTATTTACAACCAGATATATTTGCACCATATACTCAAGAATATCGTGGACAAAGAGTGCAGAAACCACATACATATCATAGAAATTTTTCTCCACATCCAATAGATACACAAAATCAACAACCAATACAAATGCAAAACCCAATTAATACATAATCTTTTCAACCAATTCAGCCACAAAACCCAATGATTACACACTCGTATCAACCAACACAAATGCAAAATGAAATACCACTCCCATATTACCTTCAACAACACGAAATAACAAAAAATCAACGTTCAAATTTTTCACAAATGCCAAATGCCGCAGAATCATTACAAATGACAATGAATCCATACCTTAAGGGTGGATCATCAATAACATCAAACAAACCATTAATGGTATTCACAGGAACAGACCCTGAATATTCTGTAGAAGATTATTTAAATGCAGTAACAGCAAATTTAATTTTAAATATAGGACCTGAACCAATTAATACGCCACTACATCAAAATTGGATACATCGACGCACAGCGTTGATACAGACAACCTTAGACGGCGCAGCCCAAAAATGGTTTTCAGTATTGCCTATAGAAATAAAATCAAATTGGAAAAGATTTACACAAGAGTTTTCGAAAATGTTTGACTCCGAGAGAAATAAACAACAACAAAGAGTTTTATGTAATGAAATTCGCAGATTACCAAATGAAACCATCAAACAACTAGCAGTACGTATCGAAACACTAGTTCGAAAAGCATATTCATTAAATACACACGACTATAAAAACACAAAAATGACAGAAATCTTAATGATGACCTTAACACCTCAATTAAGGAAAATAGCAATAAAAAAGAGAGCATCCCATCCCTCCTCAATTCGAGAGCCCGATTTAGATTTTCGAAAACTAGTAGACAAACTAGAGCAAGCGGAAATCACAATGAGCTTGAAGAAACAGAAAATCTGAAATTACAATATGTTAATCGAATTGAAACAAATACCACAAATATCAACAATATACAGGAATCAGATACAGACCTCGTTGAAAAAATCACTGAAATACTCAATATTTATGAAAAACACCCAAACTTTAAAAGCAAACCATCTTTCAAAAAATGGTGTAATTTTTGCCGACGATATGGACATAGTATTTCTGAATGTAGACAAAAACAACAGGACAATCGAAACAAACCTCAAAAATATAAAAAACCAAATAAATCATTCTATCAACACATGAAGAAAGATCAAAATCTACCAAACAAAAATGTATACAGCAACAACAGTTCAGGAAAACCACTTCCGAACAATACCAATTACACGAGAACTCAATCACCATATACCTCAAGTTATAGAGGAAGATCACCAGAACGAAGAAATACACAGAATTCTTCACAAAATCATAACAATAGACCAAATAGTCGAAATAACTACTCCAGATCAAATTCGAATACAACACAATTTGTTTATAGATCTAATTCCCAATCAAGGAATAAATACTATCCAAACAATCAGTCACGAAACTCATCTTATAATAGAAATAGAAACTACTCCAATAATCGAAATAGAAGTTATTCAAACAACCAAAATCAGAATTACCCGAACAATCGATCAAGGAATAACTCATATAACAGATCAAACTATAACAGATCAAACGATAATTGTCAAAACAGATCACGAAACAATTCACAAAATCGACATTCAAGTTATAATAATCGTTATAGAAATTATTCCCAATCACCACACAGAAATAATAACCATTATAATAATTCTAACAATCGCCACAGAAGTAGTACACCTAAACATCAAAGACATATTAATCAAGTACAATCAAATCCAGAAACAACATCAGACCCCCCAGGTATTGATGACACAGTAAATGACGAACTACAACTAAATCAAATAAACTGTGGATCATCAGATTCAGAAAGTGATACAGAAAACACTATCTCCATCAATTTGATAGCAGTCGAAATTGACTACGAACCTATTATATATGAACAACCTTTTTCATCACATATATATGAAAATCAATTAGAACTCCTTCACAATTATTATATTGAACCCATCCATACTACACATACGGCACAAGAAACTAACGAAATCAACACTGTAAATCAATCCAATGAAAATGACAAAACAAAATGCTTGAATAAAAATCACATCTATCAAAATATACAAAAAAAACAACCCAAAGAAAAAATTTGGACAATACCATTTCTTTTAGAAAGTCCAAGAAACAAAGAATTTCAACCACCAGATCTTGAAATTGATTTTTTAATTGATTCAGGAGCAGAATCAAACATAATAAACATTCCCACATGGAATGAGATAAAAACACTACACCCAAAGCTAACACCTCTTGCAACTTCCAGTAAACTAGCAACAGCACAAGGCTCAACATTGGTAAACTATGGAAAAGTTCAATTATTTCTTCTCCCCACAAGAACAATAGAGCAAAATAAAATTTTAAATAAACCAGTTAAACAAATATTTCATATCACTGATATTAAACACAATATCATTGGAATACCATTTATCTCTAAATATATACCAACAATCAACATCTTGAATAGTAAAATACTAATCAAAGATAAATACACAAAAACAAAAGACACATCCCTAACATTTTTTCAAAGATTAAATAAACAACCACCATTCTTTTCAAAATTTTATCCAATATATAACCAACAAAGAAAACACCTGAAACCACTTTCAGGAAACATATATAATTTTTCAATAAAACAAGTTCACCAATATGATAAAAAATCAAATTAAACAACAACTCTATAGGTCAGACTTTGAATTCAAACCTATCCATAAGTTTTTCAAAATCACAATTTCATCCATAAAATATTTGAAAAACTCGAATTCAGATATTATTTCGTTACATGTATACAACAATACACCGTATCAAGTAACATTACCTTTAGGACTTTTAGAATATTGCGAAACCAACGCTACGATATCACCAATGCATGAAAAAGCATACCGCGTAAATAATATACTCCAATTATTAGATATTTGTCAATCCACAATTCTTAATGAAGAATTATCCATAAATAATAAAATAAGTAATGAAAAAAGAAATACATATTATTTCACAAAAACCCCATATTTCAAACCTACATTCAACATAAATAACTATACAGAGGATCAACAGAAATTTTAACAATGTTTAACTTCCAAAATTCATAAATAACACAAGACGAATTTGATAAGTTAGCCAAACAGCTAATAAAATATTCATCAATCTATGCAACATCCAAATTTGATGTTGGCAAAATCAGTTCATCATTACATCTCCCATTAAAACCTGACGCAGTTTTCAAAAAACAAAGAGCAAGTAAAGTACCAATTCATTTACACGATAAAGTGAACAGATTACTCGATATTTTAGAACAATACAAAATTATCTCACCGGTAAACAAAGAAGAACAACCAAAAGGTAACACATTTATCAACCCTGTTATAATCCTAGCAAAAAGGGAATCATTGAAAATAGTTCTAGACGCTAGATATCTTAATTCACTAATAGACGAATCAAAATGCAATTGGCCTATTGAACCAATACAAGTTATTTTAACAAAAATAAACGGAAAATACTTTACAACCGCAGATATGAATAGTGCGTACAATCAAATGCCACTAGATGAACAATCGCGACGCTTAACACAATTTGTTATTGGAAATCAACAATATGAATTCAACCGCCTATTCTATGGAATATCCATAGGACCAGCAGCATTTTCAGCTTTTATGAGCAAAATTTTTAGACCACTAATACTCAAGAAAAACGCAATCACCTATTTAGACGATGTTTTTATGCAATCACAGACAAAAGAAGAAATGTTCAATGTTTTAGAACACTATCACAAAATACTTCAGAACAAAAATCTGAAGGCCGCCCCCGATAAATCACACTTCTTTTTAACACGAGTTAAATTCTTAGGACACAATATAGAAAGAAAAACAATCACTCCATTAAAATCACGCATTGATGCTATTCAGAAGCTTCAACCACCAATAAACAAAAAGAAAATCCAAGAATTCCTTGGAATGTTAAATTTTTTAAGCAAATACGTCTATAAAATGCAATTATAATTAAGACCATTCTATAATATACTTAGACAACAAAATAATTTTGAATGGAACACAGAACATCAAGCACGATTTGAAGAAATTAAAAAACTCTTAACTGAACAAATTTCGAATACAATTCCAGATCCAAATCAACCATTCTATGCAATGTGCGATGCTTCGAATTTTGGCATCGGCGCAGCATTATTACAATCACACAATGGTACAAACAAAATGAATCTTATATCAGCAAATTCTCGATTATTCACTCAAGCAGAGCTACGACTCTCAACTCTAATGAGAGAATGTACAGCCATAATCTATACACTAACAGAATATGAATTTCTGATACTTGGATCAAAACATCCAACAGTTCTATTCACAGATCACAAACCAATCATTTTTCTCTTTACACAAAAATCCAATCCAAATCACCGAGTTTATAGATTTCAAATAATTCTAATGAAATTCCCAATTTTATATATAGTTTGGACAGCAGGAAAAAATCTTGCATTACCAGACACATTAAGTCGAAATACACCACCTGAATTACTTACACGTAAAACTACAGTTGAAATACCCAAAAATATAAAATTTTACCTTTCAGAAAACGAAACATCACCCCGACTAGAATGCAAATATGCAGTAAAAACTGACGTTGAACAATCACAGATAAACAATCTACAACACTTCCCACTTTATTTAGATTGCCAAAATAACCACTACGAAGTTGATCTACTTGGAATATCAACTTTCAAACCAATTCCATATTCACAATGGATAAAAAATAACACCCAACAAAAAAGAGTAAAACAACACTCGCATAAAAAAGACCTTTTTCCGTTGATTGAAAAATAAAATCTAACTAATAAAATAAATTTATCAGGACCACAAACAAACGATTCAAAATACACAATAAATCAAGTTTTTGACCTCCATGACCCACTTGATACAATTCCTTTATCTAAATTAGAAATTGAAAAAAATTTTCTCCCCCCAACAGATAAAATTACAATTAATACCTTGAAACAATATCAAAATCTTGACCCAGTAATTAGACAACTAAAATCATGGCACAAATATAAAACTAAACCCGTAAAGGCAGATAAAACAATTTTAGGAAATAAAACAATCCTCCGATATTTTCGAAAATTTAATAATACAACAATTAATGAAAACACAGACCTTCTAGAATACCAATTAAATGAACCTACAGTTCCCTGTCTCCCTTTAAGTATGATTCTCATAGCTTTTAATATTTCACATACACAAAACATTAAAGGACACTCTGGATCAGAGAAAACATATTCAAATATCATACAAAACTTTTATTTCCCAAATGCACCAATTTGGATAAAAGTACTATGCAAAGATTGTATAGTATGTCAGCTAAATAAACCTTATCCAAATCAAAAACAAATAGTACAAAAACAAGATTTTAAAGGACAAAGTTTGTACTTTAACCACCGTATTTCATTTGATACAAAAGGACCAATTTCACCATCATCCGAAGGAAACTCCTACATTATGGTAATTGTTGACGCATTTACACATTATGTAGCACTTAACCCAGTACCACATTGTAATGCTTATTACGCTTACACAACACTTTATGAACACTGGATAGCAAAATTCGGACTACCAGAAATTTTAGTTACAGACAACGGTACAGAATTCATAAATAATGAAATCATCACACTATGTCATTTATATAACATCAAACACAAACCACGTGTATCTCACGCACCTTGGACAAACGGCTTAGTCGAAGGTATGAACCGTTCACTACAAGAATATCTTAGATGTATCATCAATGGAAATGATACAAGATGCACCGAATGGTCAGCAGATGTAAAACTATTTCCCTTAGCTTATAATTCACAAATCACGACAACTCTAGGAATGTCACCATATGAAATGGTTTTTAATCAAAAGCCACGCAAACCAATTATGTTTACAGCAAACTCTCATAAAAATGCACAAAGTCATTGTCAACCGAATAAAGACTCATTTTGTTATAACCTACCTTTACACACACATGATGAAGATCATTTTCATCACCCACAAATTCTTAAATTAGCCTCCGGTACACACACCGAATGGATTTTAAACAGAGATAAAAAACACAATGAAATTAACCAAAAAGTAACAAAAAAAGTTGTTACAAAGACAAAACATTAATGAACAAATAAATTCACGCTTTACACCAGCTTCCGATTTAAAAATTGGAACATTTGTTTTAATACCCAATTTTAACACTCAAAAAGGAATTTCTAAAAAATTACAACCCCTTCGTAAAGGACCATACCAAATAATTGCCAAACCCACTGATGTCACATATAAAATCACCGACTCAGACCAAAAAGAAATTGTTCAACATCGAAACAACCTATTACCTTATTACCCAAAAGAATACGCACTACGCGAACTAACTCAATTATATTCTTTCACAGGTTTAAAAGTTATTCAAAATAACCCACATACGGAAAATAAAACAAAGGAACAACATGACATTCACCTCGAAAACCAAAATAAAAAATCAACTACAACGAAAAACAATACAAAAAAGCTAGATCAAAATATACCTCAAAAAGAAAGAAAAAATAGAAAAATGACAGAAAAAATTATACCCCAAGAACTAATCGACAAATAAGAACATAGAGAGTCATCACGACTTAGAAATCAACCACGCAAAAACTATAAAACATTCATCCCACAATCTAAAATATTAAAGAAAGTTGAATTTCAAAAACAGCTTTAATTTTATATTTAATAATCTTTGCACCTCTGAAATATTTTGAACTTTCATTTTTCAAAATAACATGCTGACAGACACGCAACGATTCTAGTTCAAAATTAGCCAAGGGGATTCATCCGATCCGTCACCTTCTATAACTCTAACACAAACCAACTAGACGAAAGATATTAAACTCCAGGCATATCTATAACTATAACTTTGCGACCTCCAGGTCAAAAATAAAGAAACCATTCCAACTTGACAACTAAAATAAATATCACCATAATATCATAACCCTCCCTTATCTAATAACCCAAAGATCAACAATATTTCCCCAACTCAGACCTCAAATACCCCCCAAACAAATATGTTAAATTAGCCTAAAGTAAAAGAACGACCATTTTAATTAGCCTAAAGTATAAAAATCTCAAAAACACCCCAGATCACTTGACAAATAAAAATAAAGACAAAGAAGACCTCCCGATCACCTTAAAATTTGCCCCCAACAATTTTTCACAAAACTCAACCCACTTGTCAAAAAACCAATAAATAATTCGACCACACTTGAAAATTGCCTCAAACAACAAAAAATATTCGATCGAGAAGCCATTTCTTAAATGCTCTTCTCTCGACCAGTCAACATAATTCTTAACATTCTCATAAACTTTTTAACGGTATTTAAACTTTTAATCATATTTCTTTTTGATACCTTTGAAACTTTTGTAATAATCTTAATCATTTTTTGCAATATTTTTTTAATTTTCTATTCAATATTTGAACTATACCTCCAACTTTCAAAAGCTATTGACTATATCCACAGGTACGATTCACAAAACTTATCTAAATGATACGAACCATTTTTAGTAGAACAGATATTTTTTTACTATTTGTTATTTTTATAACATTTCTATCATCCCTCATCTTGACAATATGCAAATGTATAAAGAAAGCAATCATCACATTCGCCCTAGCAACAATCCTTCTAATTTTTTTTCTAGAAGAATACTACAAAAAACATAAATTTTTTCACTAAAAGAATAGATCAAAAACCATCAAAAATTGCTAACCAACAATCACACAGTCAGTCTTCACCGACATCATCCCAAGATAACCCAACACCACCTTCAACTACCCAAAACCCCCAAACATCTACACGAATTTCTTTTCAAGATAACCCATATACCTTTGAAGAACGACACGCTCGCTTATCTGAACCACTAGAACCAGTTCAACGACAAGCACCTCTAAGTGAACCAACATATAACTTATACCCAACACTACCACAAGAATTAATTAGAATACGAAATCTTAGTCAAAATCAAAATACAGTCGAAATAAATAGACAAATTATACATCCTCGACGAAACAGAAATTTTCAAACCCCCCGAGTTCATTTTGATATACCCCAATCCCCATCACAAAGTACTCCGGAAAACCCCATTGGTATATTAGCAGAAACCCCTACGCTTCTTTCACAACGTAGCACCTCAAGCCTACCCTCAGATTACTTAGGTTCAACACCAACATCTGAACAAATACGTGAAAATCCCTTTAACCCCACAAACCAAACATCACGACTACCATATTGGACAACACAATTATTCACACAAGGTGAACCAAATTTAATCAATGATCCAATAGATATTTCTACGGATACAACAACATCCTCATCACTACCAGAAACATTATCACTACCATCAACACCATCAATAAGCCAGATTTCACCAACGCCTTTTAACTTAATTTTCCCAAATAACCTCGACGCTAGATATCGAGAACAATCATCACCAAATATTCCTTTAAGACTAGACTGGAATACATTCACAGCACCTCCACCATTATTTGGACAACACCCAGAAAGTAACAGACTCCACAACTGGGAACTCAATAGACTACAATATAGACAAGACATCCACGAAGACATTCGTGATCATAACATCCAAATACTCCAACAAAATAGTCTACAATTAAAATTTGAAATCACGGTTAAACTAAACAACATTGCTCAAAATCCCTACCCATTAAACCCACCAAATATAACAGCTCAATCACTACCACCACCATTTATAACAACTGAAGTAATATACAAATACGACAGATATACCAAAAAGACAATTGGTTACATCACATTTTATAACCCATACTCAGGATTATCATACACATGTATATTCTAAAAATATTATTTTTTCTCCAACTCTTTTTTCTAGTAATCTCCAATCAGAACATAAATCCTTCCCCCCGCACATGACCCCAAGATTTATTAGTAACACATTACGATTGTGAAGAAAATGCACAAAAAACACTACACAAATATGCAATAAATCAAGTATCACAATGCGAAACAGAACCACAATTTATAGAAACTACAAATGTAATAGCGACACTTTATTCAAAAGCCCGAGCAACAACAGTTATAGGATATAAATTCACAGCAACATTTTCTGAAAAGAAAGTACATTGTTCACAAGTCTCAAATGGAAATAAAAACCGACTTGACCACGAATCATTCTACCAGAGTAATATCGAACGACTTTTACATCTCAATCCCGAAGATTGTAAAAACGAGTTACTCAGACTAAATATCACAAGAAATAAAAACACAGATAGAAAGTTAGTATATTTCCAAGTTTTTTCAGATTCTGTACATCAAGCAGAACTTGAAAGATATCAAGGACATATAAAACTAGATGAAAAATACCCGGAAGATTAACTTATGACATACGGCGCACACGGAAGATTAACTTATGACATACACGATAAACACTGGATACCGCACATTGGTATAAATAACCCATCAAACTGCAAAGCAGACACAAAAAGTAAAGGATATCAAGAAATAATGTTTTTCGATTGGAAAATATAACTCGAAAAAATACAACTCACACGCGATTTATCTGACAACACAATGATCTATCAAGGAATTAGATTACCTTGTAAAAACGATCAAAGCTATTGTGACCCTACAACACGAACACAAGCAACAATTGTTTGGTTCCCCGAAGACACATGTACAACATTTCAAGTAGCAAAAATACAAGCTCGAATGATAAAATTTCACGAAAAATATTTTATACAATCAATTCCATATGAACAAGTAAATCCATCACGAAAACAAAGTTCTAATTTTAGAAACATACACAATATAGAAAATAAATTGACACGTTTTCAAATATATCAAGAAACAGAACTTGCATGTAAACACAGAAACCCACTTCACAAAACACAATACTCCGAAATATTAGTTGATACGAAAAAGGATTCGACATGACCACTGGAAAAATAAAAATCGACCCATACGCCACAAGTCATCCTATAAACGAAGGAACATCATATATACCAGTTAATTTTCAAAAAAGTAAAGGTCAACCTGGTGGACATCTAAAGCCCCATGACACTAGAAGCACACGTTTACAAGAACTATCACTAATGAATAGTACATATTTCGGTAATATCCACTATGATATTCACTTAGATATGAAATTAGACTACACAATTAGCCGAATTTTTCAAGAAATGTCACTCTCTGAATTAGAAACACTTCACCAACTATGCGAATTAGAAAGGACACAAATCCTACAATCACTTGCACTAGCAGTATTAAAAATACCCTACGCAGGATATTTACTATCAGGAAATAGATCAAATTTTTTAGACTACGAAGGAAACATTTTATGGTTTTATACCTGTACCAAAAAAAGTATCATCACTATATGTTTTTGAAGATAAACGATGCTATAAAAGAATCCCTATCTTTTATAAGAATAAAGTACATTTCGTTGACACACTTTCAAGACGAACCTATTTCTGGGATACCGCAGTCCCATGTGGATCAGAAAATAGCCACAATGTAGTACAACTGAACCCTGATGAAGATAAATATTACCTTCTTACCCCATACCCCACATTAATGCAATCACTCAAAAAATTTTCACCTGAAAGCATTAGAGCTATTGCTCGAAACCCAAATATCGACCTACAATCAATTGGAATTTATTCAAAATCCGATATCCAACATCACATTAGAACACAACAATTCCAAGAATTATTAACACAAATGGACACTATACAAAGACAATCAATTGACCAAAACTTACGCAAACTTGCCGAGACCGCAGGATTTGCAGATATTTATACACAAGATTATAGCGGATATTTTAAAGACATTAAAGACTATATATATCTAAAAGGTGAAAAATACCGACCACAAGATATCTCACCTATAAATATTTTTAGCTTTGTTACACTAAAAAATGAAATTCTTGATTTTCTAGGATGGCCCTATTACATCTTAGAAAAATTAACTATTTTATGCGCAATGTTTAACTTTATAGGATTTCTTTTTTCACTTTTAAAAGGAATCTATAATACATGCGCTATACACACACAAGTAAATAGACAAGCAAGTGTAGCACGCATACTATTTGCAGGATTTTTTGGATTTTTTTCATCATTAATAAACAAAATTCTTTTAGACGCACAAATAAAAGAATACAACACAAAAATAGCAACAAGACAGAACACATACGACGAAGAACATAACAATGTAGAAATAACGCCTACAGCACCACAGTTACCATCCCTACCACATAATCATCCATTATCCCTAGTCCCACGAAATTTTCGAAATTTAGCAATAACACATAATCCAAATTTTAGACCAACCATATCACAAAGTCCCATTCAACATATAATGACACATCATTCACTAGATGAAAATACATATGAACAAATTATAGAACAACCCCATACCACAGCTTTTCAGTCTCAAAATAATAATTTTTTTTAGCCCACGATGAGCCGACAACTTGGATTCCTACACCGCTCGAATTCCCATCCAACCAACCTCAACACTCCAATTACAATAATTCCACTTTTTGCTTTCCCGCCACCCGATTTCCCAACCAGTAATATAACATCAGGCATGAATTCAGACACTAATTCACATATCTCAGTTTTATACTCCATTTCACAACTCAATAACCCAAATATTGAAACCCCTGATGAATTTGCAGACTCTGAACCATCTCAATCCAATAATTTTCAAACCAACTCCTCAGTTTTTTCAAAACCCCCTTTTCAACCAATCCCACCAAATAACCCACTCCCATCCATTTCTACACCCTCTTATGCTTCATAAGTCACCCCAACCTACTCTTCATTTCATTCAGACCGATCATCCAATTCGCCAGATACTCCCCAAATCTCCCAAGAACTAGATAATTTTATCACCCTACAACAACAACCCTTCCACCTTGACACCCCCACTATAAATCAGATTTCATCCACAAATGAATCATCAAACCCACCTACCCCTACACCCTCTTCAGCTTATACCGCATCATTAGCTCCATCATCCACACCCACCGAATCATCAAATAGCACTAATAGAGCTTATCGCCCTTTCAAAAGAAAATTCCCCAACCATCCATTTCCAACAAAACCAGGAACAGCCCGTGAATATATTAGTCATCCAAATCACACTAACACGAAAGATTTTTTAGCAATCACCTTACCTTCATTTCCACAGTATACTTTGAACACCCCTAACGACACTAACGACACACGTAGTTTTGTAGATGAACATGTTTTAATGCCTACACTTCATTGGACATCATATTATCATTTTAATAATCCCCTTTGCCTACCTTTATCTAATACTCACATCGATATAGAAAGAAATCAAGATATGCTATATCGACTCACCACATCACTCACACATAGACAATTTACTTATATAGGATATAAAAAGTCACTAAAAACATTCACTGCACCCCGAGCTAACGAATATACGCTAGAATATTACAATCATAACATCATCCGAGCTAACCAAGACCAATTTTTAGATGATGATCGCTTCGCTAACTCACAAATCACAGAAAAATTCTTCATCAAAACACCATATGTATTTACACTCAATATATTTGATCGCAAATTCGACCACGTCATTTCTGAAGCACTAACCGACATGCAAATTTACGAAAGTTTTAAAGAAAGATTTCAACTATTTTCACTAACCTTCAATTTCCTTGCACCACATGAACGCGATTTGCACTGCTCACACGACATTATGTTACGCACTAAACAAACCCACACATATACATATTATCGCTTCATACAAAATCATTTTGACCTACACGCTCCATCAAGACAACCACACCACCGTTTTCAGTTTATTAACTCTAAATACACTTCACCATTTTTTCTTAACTTCACATATTGCATCAAGGATACTAACTTTCACGGTATTCTTCGCAATTCCGATCCCATAACCCAAATGTATATTTTTTGTCCCATCACGAAGACCTTCAACGCAGAAGAATCCAGACCCTTCCTTATCCCACATGAATTTATTCAACCTATAGAAATCCCGATATTAGAATTCATCCACAACACTAAATACAATCACAAATTATATAATCTCATCCAAAACACACCTTATGAGTTTGCAGTTGGCACTGAAAAACTAAAAACTATTAAAGCACTTTAATTGCTTTGGCCACTGCTTCAAACTAAAAACACCATTCGCATACTAGCAAAATTACTAACAAATTCCGACATAATACACAACATCTTCCCCCACGGTTTTTTCCCCGACGACTAACAGGTAAGTATAATTTATACATATTTTTCACTAATAAATTTAAAATAAATACTAACCATTCTTTATCCATGTCTTATTTAGATTTTTAGTCTTCATCCCACGATTATCTGCAAAATACACAAAAGAAAAATAAAAAATAGAAATCTTCTTCAAATTGTCCCAAACTCTAATAATCTTTTGCACCAGCTAAATTAAATAAAATTCATACAAATGTAATAAATTAATTTATAAATTATTTCCCTAAAAGCAGTAATTCTAATAATGATGAAAATTTGTAAATTAAATTTTTCCCAAAACAAAATGACCCCACTATACTCGAAAAAGAATGGCCAACCACAACCAATATGCCGTCCACAATCACAACTCAAAGGATTTAGAGTACGACTTGACTTCGCAGAAAAGGACTTCATTGAATTAGACCAATGACCACCTCGATGTTCAAGTATACGTACAGATCCGAGTAACCAGGCATCCCCTCCACGCACAATCTCCACGCCATTCCCAGACGAGGTTGAACACAAAAGAAGTTCTCTACATGAAACAGAAAAGCCTGTCATAGCAAACCATTCTGAAATCAGATTTGAGTTTGTTGAGAAAACCCAGTCGTTGTCATAAGAAGACACAACGATTGATCCTGGAACTTCTCTAACAAGAGAACCCAGAAGAAATATGATGTTCGCCAAATACCAACGTCCATCATCCATCCTTTGAATTGCAGAAAGACTATTCTAAAAAACTCTGTAAAACCCGGATGGGTGGAACCTGATCTAAACTACATTTTATGATTGGATAAATTAGATATTTTACCACTGTAAAGTATTTAATATTAACCAATCATGATCCATCTAACTAACAACCCACTTATTTGTAAGTGCTGAAACTACTTGTAATTTCAGCACCAGAGAGATTTGAATTTAACTTAGAAATTAGTTGCCTCTCCAAGAGAACTTCAGCAGCCGCAATAAACCAGTATACCCTAGATCTATTGAGCCTAGCAGAGACTAGTTAAACAACCTGAGACTAGATAGTATAAGAGTAAGATTAGGATCGGTATTAGACTAAGAAGTTGCACGAATCTATCCGGCCGAAAATAAGATAGCGTGACGAGCAGACGGTGTACCCTATCCGAAATTACTCTATGAGTTAACCACATCGGTTATAACTCATAAGAGTCGATTAACGTAGTTCGGACTCTTTTAAAGGTTTTGTTTTGTTTTCGGGAAAAGTCTTTAACTTTTTTCAGGCTGTTTTTGTGGTTTGATTTTCGAATTCGTTTTAAATTCAGTTCATTTCCTTTGTTAAGAGGAAAATCGACTCCACTAACAAACAGCAAAAGAGTAAAAATGACGTTAAGTGTGATCGACTTCTAGTCTCGAAAGTGACATTTATTTTTCGTATTTCCCAGCGAAATACAAACATAATTGTTGATCCAATTTCTTATTTCAAATTGGGTAATTTGTATCAAAAATGTTGTTCACAAATTGTTCTCTAAGGCTATTTTGTTTTTTAAGGCTATCTTATTTTTTCTTCAAAGTTCCAAAATGAGATTCTTTTTCAAAAAAATGGTTTGTATTTTTTCTGTTGACTTGCGTTCTTTGACTCTTTTTCTACTGGTTATGTTTGATTGAGAAAAAACAAACCCATTTCAGTCCTTTTTGGGATAAAACTTCGGGCCCGAATTTCGCAAAATGAATTGTACCATAATAAATCTGTTGAAGTTCTAAGCAAATTTTGTCTTATCATTTTTCATTTAAAGTCAACATAAATTGCGAAAAACGCGTTCGCAAAACTCTGTAATTAATCACGTAAAATTACAAACGTGTCCAATCACAAAAACCAAAGCTTGAGAAAAAAGCTCGGACACTTGCGTTTGGCAGCGCAAGTGTCAATTGACCTGGCAATTATCGTGATTTTAACTTGCAAACACGTCATTTTTAAAATCCGTAATTGTGAAACTGTAAAATTTTTGCAATAATTCTAAACCTAAAACTGATGATTGTCAATTAATTTTTTTAATTTATAATCGCTTATTTTGAGTAGTTAATTAAACTTATAAAAAAATTTAAGCGCTTTAAGACTGATAGATTGCTTTGAGCTGGAAATTTTTGTGAGTATCTTGAAAATAACAGCGCCCATATTTTTTTAAATTTCTGCAATCTATTTTTTTTCCAGAAGTTTTGGAATTTTTGCCGAGTTTTTTGAATTTCTTTGATTCTTTGAAAAGAACTTGCCAAGAAAACAAAGATGTTCTCCAAAATTAAACCAAGATTTTGCAAACTTTTTTCATAATATCATAGAACTTGGGAATAGTGGGAATAATATGTGTTCCTTAAACTCACTTAAACCGCGGCTGCGTCGAAATATCGCACAGAATTGCATAAAATGGCGCATCACTTAGTCCAGCATTTTGGCAAATTTCGAACAATCAAAGCGCTACAAAAAAAAACAAATGGCTTATTAAGTAATGAAGCTCTTAGGCTTGACCCCAGGTTGCCACAACCTCCAGAAAGTTAGATATTCTGTGCCGATACAAATTTTGAGGGACCTGATACAAAAACCTGACACTAAAATGTGAGAACTGAAAAGTAAAAAATAAATTGGACGTTTAAAATTTCGCTTGCCACCTCAATTGAAAAGTTTCAATTTGATTTCGAGCATTTATTTTATGTTAATACTTGAATTCTACATATTGAATAATGATAAAAGGAAAGAAAAAAGGAGACTGAGAGAACTTATTGGGATTAAAAAGAGTAGATCAACTTTTTTTAACACCCGTAAAAGTTTTCCAAAATGTTGAAAAAATTATAAAACAAGTTTGCTGCTCCTTGCTGACTGTGCTTTCCATTTGGGTTTTTAAATCTACGGGTGACATTTTGGTAGAAGCAAATTGCAGTGGCTCAGGATACTCGACAGATAATTGCACGGCTGCAGAGGCCTCATTTTTGAATACAATTCAGTCCATTGTTTCAATTTTCGGTTTTTTTTTTGAAACTCAAAATTTGAAAATTGGTTCAATCATTTTTTGACTTCAATAAACAATGAGGATTTTCTTATACTGTCTGTTAGCGGCAAGAAATTTCAATTGCGACTTTGTTTTGAGGCAAGTTATATTTTGAGAAAATCAAGGCAGGACTAAGTTTTGTTTTTAGGAAACTGAGAGAAACGCAAGCAGATTTGATGATGTTATAATTGAGTATGAAAATCATTTGCTCTGCTTCCAGATACGATTTCAGAAATCCTTCATCTGTCAATGATATAGCAGTCATCAAACTCAGCCAGCTTGTGTTTCCAACGCTGGGAAACCCACTGGAGAGATGTACAAGAGATTATTTTAATCCAAAATACCCAAAAACTATCCAGGTACAGATCCATTATGAGTATTTCAGCATGAACCTCATGCTCTACAAACTAATATTTAAAAAAAAAGTATATTAGGTTCAAGAAAACGATTTGAGCTTCATTTATTTAGGTCGTGTATTTTTTGCTTTTTAAAAAAATTAATTCTTTGTATCGGTCAGCTGTTTTATTCTTACTGTTGGTTTAAATTAACTTGTTTTTTTTTCAACATTTTTTGAGAAAATGTCAAACAATTTGCGCGCTTCAATAACAGAAGCCCGAAAAATTTGCGCGCTCAAAAACATGAATCAGTTTTTTTATAAGTCCATATTGGTCCAGATTTCCCAATTTTTGATTTCATTAATATCAATTAAGTGTGAAAACTAAGATCGTATTGAGGTTTTTTTAAATTTTGCTATAAGTTTACTTCAAGTTCATTTTCTCGACAAGAAGCAGATTAAGCGCTTCAAGAACAAAGGCAAAAAACGGAGTAATTTTGAAGAGAGATTCTACGTTGGTGTGCATCGGAAAAAAAAACAATTTTTCTCAGTTTTGTTTCTTTTATCAAAAAGAATCTTGAAGCTTAAAAAGAACCTTGAAGTTCAAACACAAAAATTTGTGCGAAAATTTCGCAAATATGAGGGCACGACTATTTTTCAGAAAAATAGTGCAATGTGGAATAAATAGTTTTTATAACATCTATACTTTTCTATGAAAGTTTGTTATGAAAAATTTCTAGTAAGTTTAGTAATAAAAATTTTTTAAAACAAATTAATTATGAAGATTAGAGAATTTTTTATGGATAGTCAGATTATTTAGAACTTTGCCCTGATATAAGCAATTTTGTAGCCTTAAAGCTGCCAATGAAGCAAAAATTAAGATTTGATTAGTAACATCAGCCTTGTTGCAGTTCTGTGTCATATTGGCGCATAACTACAAATTACAATTTTTGTGTTTCTTGTTAGTTTCCCGTACCTTACAAAAACTTGGAAACCAGATCTGAGCATCGTAAAATCTTGCCTATTTCAGATCTTGTCCAGACATGGTGCATGTTTCGTTTGGACATGGACATGTCTGAATCAGGACTGAGGCAGTCATGGATTCCATCACAAAAGCAGATCTGCTCAAGGCCTGATTCAGACCTGGGGCACACATGGGTCAGACCTGCTGCAGATCTGCACCAGGTCTGACCCATGTGTGCCCCAGGTCTGAATCAGGCCTTGAGCAGATCTGCTTTTGTGATGGAATCCATGCCTGCCTCAGTCCTGATTCAGACATGTCCATGTCCAAACGAAACATGCACCATGTCTGGACAAGATCTGAAATAGGCAAGATTTTACGATGCTCAGATCTGGTTTCCAAGTTTTTGTTGGATAGATTTCCACTCACTAAAACTTCAAAAAGACTCCGGGGCAGATCGATTCAAGGGTCTAAAAACAGTTTTGATCAATTTTTTTGCAAACAAGGCAAAAAAACAAGCTGTTTAAAAGATTTATTGAAATGTTTTATTTTCAATATTTTAACTAAAACACTTGCTAGATGTTGAAGAACAAGAAAATGAACCACATAATTGGGCTCTTTTCCAATTTCCCAACCCCCAACGAAGTTTATAACATTAGAAGTCGTTTTTAAAAATTTAAAAATATTGAACTTGAGAAAACAGGGGGGTGGAAATTGGAAAAAAGCCTATAAGTCAGATTTTGAGTTATATTGCTCGAAAAATTGTTATATTGTTAATATTTCTGTTCCTTCTTTTTCAAATATGACATTCATTTGTTTCACTGAGACTCATTTGTTGCCCTGGACAGATCAGACAGAGAACCAGCCGAGCACCAGTGACGACTCCAACTGCTCCGGTGGCCTAAACAGCATAGCAAAATTTAATATAATTAAAAAAAAACCACTACACAACAGACAACAAACTGTGCGCGAGCAAATGCACAGTTTGTCAACCCCTCAGCTAAAATGAAAGCCTCAACAGCGCAGCGAACGAGCAAGCAACCTTAACCTTACTCACCAGGCTAAGCGAAAACCAGTAGGGCTAGGCAAACAACGCAAAAAAAACACCTAAGCTAGCACTAGGGGGAGGGGAGATCATACACACCTGAGGTTGAAGAATCGGTCCAGGCAGACAACTGCTGCACTAGGCAGCCCAGACAGAGAACCAGCCAAGCAGCAGTGACGACTCCTACTGCTCCGGTGGCCTAAACAGCATAGCAAAATTTAATATTATATAAAAAAATCACTACACAACAGACAACAAACTGTGCGCGAGCAAATGCACAGTTTGTCAACCCCTCAGCTAAAATGAAAGCCTCAACAGCGCAGCGCACGAGCAAGCAACCTTAACCTTACAAACCAGACTAAGCAGAAACCACTAGGGCTAGGCAAACAACGCAAAAAACACCTAAGCTAGCACTAGGGGGAGGGGAGAACATACACACCTGAGGTTGAAGAGTCGGTCCAGGCAGACAACTGCTGCAATGGCAGCCCAGACAGAGAACCAGCCAAGCACCAGTGACGACTCCAACTGCTCCGGTGGCCTAAACAGCATAGCAAAATTTAGTATTATATAAAAAAATCACTACACAACAGACAACAAACTGTGCGCGAGCAAATGCACAGTTTGTCAACCCCTCAGCTAAAATGAAAGCCTCAACAGCGCAGCGCACGAGCAAGCAACCTTAACCTTACAAACCAGACTAAGCAGAAACAACTAGGGCTAGGCAAACAACGCAAAAAACACCTAAGCTAGCACTAGGGGGAGGGGAGAACATACACACCTGAGGTTGAAGAGTCGGTCCAGGCAGACAACTGCTGCAATGGCAGCCCAGACAGAGAACCAGCCAAGCACCAGTGACGACTCCAACTGCTCCGGTGGCCTAAACAGCATAGCAAAATTTATTATTATATAAAAAAATCACTACACAACAGACAACAAACTGTGCGCGAGCAAATGCACAGTTTGTCAACCCCTCAGCTAAAATGAAAGCCTCAACAGCGCAGCGCACGAGCAAGCAACCTTAACCTTACAAACCAGACTAAGCAGAAACCACTAGGGCTAGGCAAACAACGCAAAAAACACCTAAGCTAGCACTAGGGGGAGGGGAGAACATACACACCTGAGGTTGAAGAGTCGGTCCAGGCAGACAACTGCTGCACTAGGCAGCCCAGACAGAGAACCAGCCAAGCAGCAGTGACGACTCCTACTGCTCCGGTGGCCTAAACAGCATAGCAAAATTTAATATTATATAAAAAAAATCACTACACAACAGACAACAAACTGTGCGCGAGCAAATGCACAGTTTGTCAACCCCTCAGCTAAAATGAAAGCCTCAACAGCGCAGCGCACGAGCAAGCAACCTTAACCTTACAAACCAGACTAAGCAAAAACCACTAGGGCTAGGCAAACAACGCAAAAAACACCTAAGCTAGCACTAGGGGGAGGGGAGAACATACACACCTGAGCTTGAAGAGTCGGACCAGGCAGACAACTGCTGCACTAGGCAGCCCAGACAGAGAACCAGCCAAGCAGCAGTGACGACTCCTACTGCTCCGGTGGCCTAAACAGCATAGCAAAATTTAATATTATATAAAAGAATCACTACACAAGAGACAACAAACTGTGCGCGAGCAAGTGCACAGTTTGTCAACCCCTCAGCTAAAATGAAAGCCTCAATAGCGCAACGCACGCGCAAGCAACCTTAACCTTACAAACCAGACTAAGCAGAAACCACTAGGGCTAGGCAAACAACGCGAAAAACACCTAAGCTAGCACTAGGGGGAGGGGAGAACATACACACCTGAGGTTGAAGAGTCGGTCCAGGCAGACAACTGCTGCACTAGGCAGCCCAGACAGAGAACCAGCCAAGCAGCAGTGACGACTTCAACTGCTCCGGTGGCCTAAACAGCATAGCAAAATTTATTATTATATAAAAAAATCACTACACAACAGACAACAAACTGTGCGCGAGCAAATGCACAGTTTGTCAATCCCTCAGCTAAAATGAAAGCCTCAACAGCGCAGCGCACGAGCAAGCAACCTTAACCTTACAAACCAGACTAAGCAAAAACCACGAGGGCTAGGCAAACAACGCAAAAAACACCTAAGCTAGCACTAGGGAGAGGGGAGAACATACACACCTGAGGTTGAAGAGTCGGTCCAGGCAGACAACTGCTGCACTAGGTAGCCCAGACAGAGAACCAGCCAAGCAGCAGTGACGACTTCAACTGCTCCGGTGGCCTAAACAGCATAGCAAAATTTATTATTATATAAAAAAATCACTACACAACAGACAACAAACTGTGCGCGAGCAAATGCACAGTTTGTCAACCCCTCAGCTAAAATGAAAGCCTCAACAGCTCAGCGCACGAGCAAGCAACCTTAACCTTACAAACCAGACTAAGCAAAAACCACTAGGGCTAGGCAAACAACGCAAAAACACCTAAGCTAGCACTAGGGGGAGGGGAGAACATACACACCTGAGGTTGAAGAGTCGGTCCAGGCAGACAACTGCTGCACTAGGCAGCCCAGACAGAGAACCAGCCAAGCACCAGTGACGACTCCTACTGCTCCGGTGGCCTAAACAACATAGCAAAATTTAATATTATCTAAAAAAATCACTACACAACAGACAACAAACTGTGCGCGAGCTAATGCACAGTTTGTCAACCCCTCAGCTAAAATGAAAGCCTCAACAGCGCAGCGCACGAGCAAGCAACCTTAACCTTACAAACCAGACTAAGCAAAAACCACGAGGGCTAGGCAAACAAAGCAAAAAACACCTAAGCTAGCACAAGGGGGAGGGGAGAACATACACACCTGAGGTTGAAGATTCGTCCAGGTAGACAACTGCTGCACTAGGCAGCCCAGACAGAGAACCAGCCAAGCACCAGTGACGACTCCTACTGCTCCGGTGGCCTAAACAGCATAGCAAAATTTAATATTATCTAAAAAAATCACTACACAACAGACAACAAACTGTGCGCGAGCTAATGCACAGTTTGTCAACCCCTCAGCTAAAATGAAAGCCTCAACAGCGCAGCGCACGAGCAAGCAACCTTAACCTTACAAACCAGACTGAACAAAAACCACGAGGGCTAGGCAAACAACGCAAAAAAAACCTAAGCTAGCACTAGGGGGAGGGGAGAACATACACACCTGAGGTTGAAGAGTCGGTCCAGGCAGACAACTGCTGCACTAGGCAGCCCAGACAGAGAAACAGCCAAGCACCAGTGACGACTGCATCTGCTCCGGTGGCCTAAACAGCATAGCAAAATTTAATACTATCTAAAAAAATCACTACACAACAGACAACAAACTGTGCGCGAGCAAATGCACAGTTTGTCAACCCCTCAGCTAAAATGAAAGCCTCAATAGCGCAGCGCACGAGCAAGCAACCTTAACCTTACAAACCAGACTAAGAAAAAACCACTAGGGCTAGGCAAACAACGCAAAAAAAAACACCTAAGCTAGCACTAGGGAGAGGGGAGAACATACAAACCTGAGGTTGAAGAGCCGGTCCAGGCAGACAACTGCTGCACTAGGCAGCCCAGACAGAGAACCAGCCAAGCACCAATGACGACTCCTACTGCTCCGGTGGCCTAAACAGCATTGCAAAATTTAAAATTATCTAAAAAAATCACTACACAACAGACAACAAACTGTGCGCGAGCTAATGCACAGTTTGTCAACCCCTCAGCTAAAATGAAAGCCTCAACAGCGCAGCGCACGAGCAAGCAACCTTAACCTTACAAACCAGACTAAGAAAAAACCACTAGGGCTAGGCAAACAACGCAAAAAAAACACCTAAGCTAGCACTAGGGAGAGGGGAGAACATACAAACCTGAGGTTGAAGAGCCGGTCCAGGCAGACAACTGCTGCACTAGGCAGCCCAGACAGAGAACCAGCCAAGCACCAGTGACGACTCCTACTGCTCCGGCGGCCTAAACAGCATTGCAAAATTTAAAATTATCTAAAAAAATCACTACACAACAGACAACAAACTGTGCGCGAGCTAATGCACAGTTTGTCAACCCCTCAGCTAAAATGAAAGCCTCAACAGCGCAGCGAACGAGCAAGCAACCTTAACCTTACACACCAGGCTAGGCAAAAACCAGTAGGGCTAGGCAAACAACGCAAAAAAAACCTAAGCTAGCACTAGCGGTAGGGGAAAAAATACACACCTGAGGTTGAAGAGTCGATCCAGCCAAACAACTGCTGCACTAGGCAGCCCAGACAGAACCAGCACAGCACCAGTGACGACTCCAGCTGCGCCAGTATGCAAAACAGCAAAGCAAAACTTAATATAATTTAAAAAAAAACACTACACAGTAGAAAACAAACTGTGCGCGAGCAAATGCACAGTTTGCCAACCCCTCAGCTAAATTGAAAGCCTCAACAGTGCAGCGAACGAGCAAGCAACCCTAACCTTACACATCAAACTAAGCAAAAACCACTAGGGCTAGGCAAACAACGCAAAAAACACCTAAGCTAGCACTAGCGGGAGGGGAAAACATACACACCTGAGGTTGAAGAGTCGGTCCAGGCAGACAACTGCTGCACTAGGCAGCCCAGACAGGGAACCAGCCGACCACCAGTGACGACTCCAACTGCTCCGGTGGCCTAAACAGCATAGCAAAATTTCATATAACCTAAAAAAATACGCAACACAACAGACAAACTGGGCGAGAGCAAATGCACAGTTTGTCAACCCCTCAGCTAAGTTGAAAGCCTCAACAGCGCAGCAAACACGCAAGCAACCTTAACCTTACACACCAGACTAAGCAAAAACCGCTAGGGCTAGGCAAACGACGCAAAAAACGCCTAAGCTAGCACTAGGGGGAGGGGCGAACATACACACCTGAGGTTGAAGAGTCGGTCTGGGCTGACAACTGCTGCACTAGGCAGCCCAGACAGAACCAGCACTTCACCAGTGACGACTCCAGCTGCGCCAGTATGCAAAACAGCAAAGCAAAATTTATTATAATTTAAAAAAAGCACTACACAGCAGAAAACAAACTGTGCGCGAGCAAATGCACAGTTTGCCAACCCCTCAGCTAAATTGAAAGCCTCAACAGCACAGCGAAGGAGCAAGCAACCTTCACCTTACACATCAAACTAAGCAAAAACCACTAGGGCAAGGCAAAGATCGCAAAAAAAAACACCTAAGCTAGCACTAGGGGGAGGGGAGAACATACACACCTGAGGTTGAAGAGACAGTCCAAGAAGACAACTGCTGCATTAGGCAGCCCAGGCAGAGAACCAACCCAGCACCAGTGACGACTCCAACTGCGCCAGTGGCCAAAACAGCATAGCAAAATTTAATCTAGTTTTAAAAATCACTACACAACTGAAAACAAACTGTGCTCGAGCAAAATCACAGTTTGTCAACGCCTCAGCTAAATTGGAAACCTCAAGAGCGAAGCGAACGAGCAAGCAACCTTAACCTTACACAACGTTAAACGTTGGAGTGTTTTACAATTCTTTAAAAAACTAAGCATCCTGATTGCAAGCTCATAATTGACGATAAAAGAACAGGATTGAAAGAATTTGAACAATCTCCGTTGACTTAATTTCAAAAGGGCGAATTTCAGATTAAAGCATAAAACTTATGGTTACCGCTGCTCCCTCTGCCGGTCCCCAAGAGACCGATTGAGCAACCTACCTGGATCCAGTATACCGGATAAATTTTTTAAAATGCAAAATGGTTTTCATTCAGAATTGCCGGTATTCAATTACTCAGGAACTTTTCGCTGTTCACAAAAATTCATTTTATTAAGCACGGGTTCTAAGAAATACACTGTTAAGTAAATGAAATTAGGTGTGTACAAATATCCTTGTTAGAGAAAAGCAAAAAAGTGAAAATGAGAAAAAAAGATTTCTTGAAAAGAACATTCAAAAAAATTACTACCTTTTTTAAACAGAAAAAAGTTTGATCAAAGTTTGTTTGAAAAAGGTTCATAACATACAATTTTCAGGGAGTACAAAAAAGGTGTCTTGTCAACCCACAAATCAAACATCTTACCAGCATTAATATAAGTAATTTCGAATTATTTGAAAAGCGAAAAACAATAAAAAGTAACTTTTCTCTGAAAACGAAAAAAATAACAAAAACTAAAAAATGAAAACAAACGTGAATGAAAGTTGCTTTACTAGATGCTTTATTATCAACTTCAATTTTCAAAATATCTTGAAAATTATGGATTTTATGAAGTGTTCAATCTGGCTAATTTTCCTTGCTGCCTCCACTGTAAGCACTTTTGAGCTGACTTAGAAAAAAGCACTTTTGAGCAAATAAACCACATAGATAACCTCTATGATAGCCCTAAGATTTTTTTCCAAGATGATCAAAAGGCTCAAAATAGCAAACACACCTTTTTGAAAGATTTTTATCGAAAAACTCCAGTAATCAACTTCTAATACTTTTCGAATTAACAGCCGCATGCAAAAATAGAACCATGAAACCAGTTAATCTCGAGAACCAAATTTTGTCAAGTTTCTTTCTAGGCCAAGTTCAGGAGAATACGTCTTATCCACCTCAAAAATTTTTCAGATGCTGGGACGCAGGCACCAAGACAATCTAGACGCACATTGCAGAAACACAGCTTTTCCGATTTCCTGAATGTTACTTTGTATCAGTTTGGTTGCAAAAACTTATGAGATTTAACAGCAACCAGCAGCCGTCTTTCTTTTTCACTCAGAAAAAAATTTTGAAATCATTCTTTAAGAAAATATTAGGAGGGAAATTCTTTTATTTTAATTCAATCCAACTTTTAATTTACCCTTTTCTTATTTATGGTCAAAGAATTTACATAATTCGAATAAATAAGTATTGTTTTCAGTCTCGATGCAGAGCATTTTTTCCCAATCAGCAGCTTTGATTAGATCTGTAGACTCGGTTTTTTCTGCAGTGAAGTAGTATCTGGGCACAGGTCCCACTGGACTTATTATTTCAATTTTTGTGATACACGCATATTTGATGCCACTTGCCAACGACTTCTCGCCCATTATCACAAAATACTGTATCTGACCATACTTTTTTTGATGACCATCCGTGTAACAAATAAAACTATTCGGACCTCTTTTGTTTCTGCTATAAGATGTTGAGTCAAACAAAACTCCATCAACGATTGAACGTGACATGAAAATCGCGTCGGGGTAAAGCAATTTTCCATAACCTAATAAATCTGTGTGGACAATATTCCCAGTAATTTGAGAAATACTGGGCCGAGTTTCTACTGACAACCAGTCGGACAACAAAGAAGTAAGGTGATCGTCTTCAACATTATATGAAAGCAAAAGTCGTTGCTGTATATACCTGCGGCAAATGATTCTGCAGTGAGAGTGTGTTCCCGTGAATAGATTGGCAAGTTGTCTGTTCTGGGATTCAAAACTCATTGCAGAGAAGAGATAAAGTGGTCCATAGTTTCTACATTGATAAGCCATGTGTCTCAACAAATGTACATTCATCGTCTCCGCCTTGGAGTCGCCGAAAAACCGTGCTGTGTTTCTACAAAAACTATTTAAATACTTTTCTGCAGCATCTATGTCCTCCGATTTACAAGATTCAAGGAGAAGACGAATTCCAAATACAAGACATAAATAGTAATCATAAAACGGCTGGTGTAACAGTTCTTTCATTAGAGCAACTCCGATAAACAAAAAATAGTTAAAAAATTCGTTCGCTTTGAAGTGACCCAAATCATTTAATCCGCGAATTTTCCGCGCATGAACGATCAACTCGTTTGGAGCGTTTAGTTTTTTTATCTCCTCGTTAAATTTTTTCTTTTTCAAAGCACTTAATTGTGTAAGCTGCAAATTTAAAAGACTTTTATATACACCAAGCAAAACGCAGTGCATATAGTCTACGCCAGCAGATAAAGGCAGATTAGGAACAATGAAATCGAAACAACTCCGTCTTTTGACTCCCACTACATTAAAAACAATTTTTTCCTCATTTAGAACATCAGCTAGTCTTACAAATTTTTCATTTACGTCTTTAGTTCTGTATTGAAAAGTTTGCTCAAAAGGGTAGTAGCTATGCGCCCGTCCAATTGTTGTTCCCAAAGCCGTGCATAAATTACATCCATTAAAACCATTATTTTTGTACATATTTAGAACACTAGCTTTAGCTGGAATATCGGCAACTATAATTAGGCACTTGAACTGAACTTTGACTTTATTAACAACGAATAACTGTTCTAACTCAGCTTTCATGTGGTTGACAATTAGTTGCCAAGGCGGTTTTTCGGAGCCGCTGTAAAGGGCAGCAAGCGCAATGTTTTTTCGAGAAAAACGTAATGTCGGTGGGAGTTGTGCGATGGCCAGCCACACAGGCCACAATTGGCCTTTGCTACTTGAATTAGAAAGGCTTACCCCATCAGTAGATAAAACTAAGTGCAATGTTATTTTTTCATCGGAAGGCTCTATTGGTGGAGCAACTTCAAGATAAAAATCATTCATCTTTGAAAAACTTTTTCGTTGATCGGAATATGAGATCAACGAGTTCCAATTTCGGACCACTATTTGAACAAGATCTGACCCGAAACATAAAACACACAAATGACCCCCCGGAACTTCAGTGTCCAGTCTTGTGTCGATAACAAAACTACGTTTCATATCTTTCAAAAAAGCATAACTCGACGGAAGATTATTTTTATCGATCAGTGTATCAATTAATAGGTGCAAATCTACAGCTCCCTTGTCGGATAAATTATTTTTTAGACAGAAAGATTTCATTGCAAGCACAGTATTATGCAATCCTGATTTTAGGTACGGACTCAATTCAATTGACATAGGTATTTTTTCCTCATCTTCAAAATCAAACTTGAAAGACGTGTCAATTTCTTCATTTATTGATGATATTGATATATCCGGCAAAACGTTTTCTGATTGATCTAAAATTGGAGATGAAGTTGTTTTTTCTCTTAAACACATGTTCGTTGATAGAGAGTCTTTATTGCAAAACTGGTTGAGTTCATAGAGGCTAGTTTCCAAATCAATAGACTCAGAACAAAGGCTAACAGGGGTTAGATCAGTACAAGCGCTAACAGGGGTTAAAATTTTTCCAGACTGATCCGGCTCAAAAAACGACCATTTTTCGCTCATTTTTAAAGATCTTGGTTTTTTTCTGACTGGAGCGGGCTCAGGTGTGCAATTTCTAGCGACACCATTTTCTGAAATGATTGATTCTGCAACCTCTCTTATTAAATTCGTCAAACAAACATCTAACTGCTCCATGATTATATCCGTTGTATCGCTGCTTATGTATTCAACTGTAATTTCACTGGAAATCTCTTTTTCAGCATCCAAATGTACGTGTGCAGCATTCCTCACACAAGTTAGGCATCCACATTTATTATCCTCAAAAAAGTGGCAACTATACTTGACTAAAATTTCGTCTCCAGGTAAAATTTTTTTCAAGGTTTCTATACGCACAAGTTGTTGGTCACTCGAGAAATCATATTTTGAGTTCGGCTCACAATCGGAGTTGATAAAGCGTAAGGGACCCAGCATTAGATTTAATTTCCCATTTGACGATTTTTCCATAACAGATAAGGAACAGGAAAAGTCTTCGGGAACAGGTGTTATGAAACCTATGGGGGTTTTTTTGAACAACGTTCCGGCTGTAACTTTATCTTTGCCACAATAAATCAACTTATATCCACCATATCTGTCGTGTACAATTTTGAAACTGCCTTCCAAGTCACGGTAGGCTTTACAACATAATTCAGAACAGTTGCGCCAAACTTCATTTTCTTGACATGTTTTATCAAAAATGCGGCGCGACTGCAAGATCAAAACTCTTTCTGCTTTCAACCCACCATACTCAACCGCCAATTTTACCGCCTGGCCGTCGCAGTGGGCGAGCGTTTTCCAGTCTACTTTTCGATCCATCAATAACCTGGAAGACTTTCAAATGATATACATCGATTGAGCTAAGAAACCAAACAACGAACACGTTACTTTCCTTTCTGTAAAAACAAACCAAGTATAACGGAGACGATGCGGGGCTTCGCACTACTTGATATACAACAAAAGATAGGAACGCAATTAGCCCCCAAAAAAATTGCACGCTTCGCACCATTTGGGATACAGAACAAAAAAAAACATTGAACGAAATCATCAATGTCGGCAAAACTAGATCTATCAATAAGAGTCCCCTCATCCTCAAAACTCACAAAAACTCAAAAGTCTTTATTTGCCCCTCAAATGAACCAAAATGAGGCCAGTAAGCTGATATCAGAAAAACCTAAACCTATTAAGCTTATAAAAAGCAAAACCAAAGCCGAGAACAGTAAAAAATATATATATTTTCAACAATACACGCACATTACTTATTTCGCTGGTCGAAACCGTAATAAGGCCAATAAGGCCAATGAAAAACCATATGTATGTATATATGTATATGTGTGTATATATGTAAATGTATGTATATTTGTATATGTATGTATGTATGTATATATGTATATGTATGTATATATGTATATGTATGTATATATGTATATGTATGTATATAGGTATATGTACGTATACATGTATATATGTATATGTTTGTATTCATGTTTATGTATGTATATATGTATATGTATGTTTATATGTATATGATGTATATATGCATATGTATGTATATATGTATATGTATGTATATTAATGTATATAAGTAAATGTATGTATATATGTATATGCATGTATATATGTATATGTATGTATATATGTATATGTATGTATATATGTATATGTATGTATATATGTAAATATATGTATATATCTATATGGTATAAGTCTGTATATATCGTTATGTATGAATTTATGTATGTATGTATATATGTATATGTATGTATATATAAATGTATATTCTTGACCATTGCAATAAATGACCGACATAGCTCAAGCGTGAAAAAATTCTTTCGTAAAACAATTTAGGCTTACCAGCACCTTATAAAATCAATTTATTTAATGCTATTAACTAGTTGACAGTAGATCGTCGCGAAAATCGCAACACACTACATTTCGTAATAACTTTTTGACTATACTTTCTAATTTGACTAAGGACTTGCTAAGTTCCAGGCTGCCGCGAAAATCGCAGCAAGCTTTTCATCTGAAATCTGTTCTGAGTCTGGTTTTAAAATTCTTCTTGAGTATCAAAATTTTTTTAAAATCTGATCACCGCTGAAGTCGCAGTAAATCAAATCTTTTTTTTCCCATGTTCGGCTGAACCCTCATCAGATTTGCTGCAAAGAAAAAGTCATTTAAATATTTAAAAGCCACGGAAATCGCAACACTAAACTTTTGGCTGTGATAAATTTGTTGACGGAAAAAACGTTTGCTACCGATTGCTACAAAATTCACAGTAAACTAATAAAAATTTGTATTTTATTAGTTTTACAACTACCAGGAATGACTAGCAGAAAGAAAGAAAAAAGAAACTGTTGGAACGTTTTAAAAAGTCGTGATGAGAAGTGTTTTTTTTTTGAGATTTGCTCTTGTGTCAAAATTATCAATCAAGGTAACAGCCAAAACAAAAATTCACAAGAAAGTTTCATTCAATCTTTCAGTTAACGTTGAGTTTAATTTTTTTCTTTTCGTGTCAAAAGTTGACAGGTTGAGCATTTTTTGTCGAGTTTTCTCGATAAACTTTTTTTTCTGATGACATTGAACCAAACATGTCTTTCTGGTTTCCACCACTCAGTTGGCGCTTCTTCTGCACTGCAATCTTTTGGTTACTTAACTGACGAACAGACAACATCAACCAAATTAGTCACGTTTGGCGACACCAATTTCTCACAATTTCAAACTTAATTACATACTACATAAATAGTAAAACAGCAATATAATTCAGAGAAAGTGGAACGGTCTGAAATAATTATAAATCGAGACAAAGGCATCAAATCAATTATCTGCAACTTTTTGGAGAAGCCTGATGCATTTAATTTTGCTCAAAATTAAATAAAATGCAGATGCGTTATAGCACCAAATGTTTACTGTGCATACGGAACAAAAAGAACAGTAACCATTTCAATAATATTTGAATGTCTTCTTTCAAATGCATCGGCATTTCGCTCATGAAAGCCAACAATTGAATTAGAAAGAACCGGTTAACGAACAGACAAAACCAACCAAATTACTCATGTTTGGCGACACCAATTTCTCACAATTTCAAATTTAATTTTATACTACATATATATAGTAATACAGCAATATAATTCAGAGAAAGTGGAACGGTCTGAAATAAATATAAATCAAGACAAAGGCATAAAATCAATTATCTGCAACTTTTTGGAGAAGCCTGATGCATTTAATTTTGCTCAAAATTAAATAAAATGCAGATGCGTTATAGCACCAAATGTTTACTGTGCATACGGAACAAAAAGAACAGTAACCATTTCAATAATATTTGAATGTCTTCTTTCAAATGCATCGGCATTTCGCTCATGAAAGCCAACAATTGAATTAGAAAGAACCGGTTAACGAACAGACAAAACCAACCAAATTACTCATGTTTGGCGACACCAATTTCTCACAATTTCAAACTTAATTTTATACTACATATATATAGTAATACAGCAATATAATTCAGAGAAAGTGAAACGGTCTGAAATGAATATAAAACAAAACAAAGGCATCAAATCAATTATCTGCAACTTTTTGGAGAAGCCTGAGGAATTTAATTTTGCTCAAAATTAAATAAAATGCACATGCGTTTTAGCACCAAATGTTTACTGTGCAAACGGAACAAAAAGAACAGTAACCATTTCAATAATATTTGAATGTCTTCTTTCAAATGCATCGGCATTTCGCTCATGAAAGCCAACAATTGAATTAGAAAGAACCGGTTAACGAACAGACAAAACCAACCAAATTAGTCACGTTTGGCGACACCAATTTCTCACAATTTCAAATTTAATTTTATACTACATATATATAGTAATACAGCAATATAATTCGGAGAAAGTGGAACGGTCTGAAATAAATATAAATCAAGACAAAGGCATAAAATCAAATATCTGCAACTTTTTGGAGAAGCCTGAGGAATTTAATTTTGCTCAAAATTAAATAAAATGCACATGCGTTATAGCACCAAATGATCACATGCTTTTATTTCCTTCAATTTCCTGCTTTCTTGCGAACAAAGCTCGCTTGGATTTGTTCTCAACCCCAACTGCGTTGAAACCTTCTTTCATTTGATGAAAGGCAACTTGCGGTCGGTTACACATAGACCAGCGAACTCCACATGCAGCTAAAACCAAACAAACGTTTATATATTTTTAAATTTTTTCAGCAAACAACAAGAAAATGCACTCAAAATTGCAAGGGTTAAAAATATCTACCATAAATTTGCTCATTGTTGTTTTACTCACTTTTCAATTTATCAATTCTAGTTGGGGACGGAAACTCAGCTCGAGTATTCCGGTCAATTCGCCCTGGCTCCATAACATAGTCCTCGAGTTCTTTGTCACTGAACAGAACTCTTGCAACTGCACGACCCCATAAGTTCGGCGTTGATCCTTTCACACTTACAAGATTTATTCCATTATGCTCTATTTTTTGCAAGTTATCAAGCTCATCGGGGGCTTGTTGATTCAAAAAACCCATACGTTCTTGTGAGTCACCCTAAAAAAATCTTAACTTAATTTGAGGAAGCATAGAAAACTTTTTTAAATTTTGGCATTTTGAAAAAAAAAGTTTTTTAGGTTGCAGCCTTTTTGATTTTTAGAGCAAGTTATTCTTTTAGGGTTTTCTATGAACCTAAACCTTTTTAAAAGACTGGATCATTGGGCAACTTTTACTGGGAAAACAAAAACGAAAATCCTTTATCAAAAGTAGTAGTTCACGTTGTTTATCATTTCTGAAACAAATGATCGCTAGTTTGAGATTGAGTAATTTAATGCTATCAAGAAGTTAGCAGTAGTTGGTCGCGAAAGTCGCAACACACTTCAACAATTTGTAATTGTTTTTTGATTATGCTCTCTAATCTGACTAAGAACTTGCTAAATTTCAGACTGCCGCGGAAATCGCAGCAAGCCTTTCATCTGAAATCTGTTCTGAATCTGGTTTTAAAATTAATTTTTAGTATCGATTCGATCTTTTTTTAATCTTGATTACCACGAAAATCGCAGAAAACCAGACCTTCTAGTTATTCTCTTGTTGTGAACCCTCATCAATTCTCCTGCACAAAAAATCATTAAGTAATTAGTAGCCGCGGAAATCGCAGCTCTTAAGTTTTAAAAATTCTTTAGATAAATTTGTTCACGAAAAAAGTTTTTTGCTACCGATTTCTTTAAAATTCACAGTAAACTGTTCAAAAAGTCATATTTTTTTTACTTTTACCACCAGAAACGCAAAACTGAAACAAAAAAACGGATTGAAGAGTTTTTAACTTTTTTCAATTTTCTAATTTTGACAAAAAAATGTTTTTAAGATTGCAGCTTTTGTGATTTTGACAGCAAGCTATTATTTTCAAATTTTTTTCTTGAACCTAAACCAATTTAGAAAACTGGATTAATGAAGCTGGGATCAGAGATGCTGGGTTTTTAGCAAAACCGTTCTTTGAGGAATAAAGCAAATCTTACCACTTGTTTCATAACCTTGGCCAGTTTTGTCATCTCTTCTAGATTTCGCGAAACCAAAGTGTCTAGGCTTTTGCACAAAACTGTTGTAGCAGTAGTTAACTTTTGGGTTGTTGACTGTAAACACCCAACAGTTTCCTGAAGCTGAACCACAACTTTTGATAATCCTTGTTGTGCTCCATTCTGATCAGTCGACTACAAGAAAACAAAATGATTTTTCCCTGAGTAGTAGTTTGAACTAATATTCTTTGCACTTAAGCGGTTTGCATTACAAATTTAGTTCGTCTTCGAAAAAGATTGAACAGATCGATCAGTGAAAAAATTTTCAATTCTTATTTAATTGGAAAACTTTTCTGAAAAAAGCACTAATTACCTGAATGACTGTGACACCTTTTCCAGCTTGTTCATAACTGATCAAATTCTTCTTCGGTTTTGGCAGTGCATAAGGAGTTGATGATTTTCGTTTGATATTTCCTGAGTTATTCAGGAGTGGCAGAGTTCTATTAGCTGTGTTAACCTAACAAATAAAACAAATGAGCTTGAAGCAGGGAACAGGCACATTCTTTTTTATAAAAAAAGATGGTAGGCTGAGAAAAAAATGAGAAAGAGCAAGAAACTTATCTGATGACAAAAATTGCAATGTAAATTCGATTTCTCACCTTTCTCCTAAACTGATTCATTTCATGTGTTTCAATTTCCACTTTTGGTTTTTTATGCATTAAGGAACAACAAAGATTCAAAGAAACTTAATGAAAATTAGAAAACTTTCTGGTGGGTTCCAAGTTATTTTTTAATCTATTTGTTTTTTCAGCATTTTAATCAAAAACTGAAACCAAGAAACTCGAAACTAAACTAGGAAACGTCGAAAAAAATGTATCTAACCGTGCTAGCCAAGGGACTTCGTGTAATGTCACTTTTTCCGAAGTATGAAGACACATCTTCAGGTGTCAAATTGAGAACTTCTTCATCTATGTTTTCGATGTTACTTTCGTCAAGCATTTGATGGGCATTCTCTTTATCAGGGTTTTCATCTTGCTGCTCGACAAAACATTGATTCGGAACTCCTGGCAGTCCTAGATCTGCCCACTCAACCATAAATGCCGACAGTTCCGCCAAGCAATTGTTACAATAAGTTTCGCCTCCAATGGCTCGAATTGATGCAGAGTAAGTTTCGGTACCAACTTTCACCTCAATTTCAGTCATAAGCTAAGCAAAATAAAATGCAAAAACATGGAAATTATGTTTCAACTTGTATTTTGTTGAGACAAATTTTGTTTCCAGATTGCAAAGCTTTAAATAAAAGACCTATTACATGTCTGTTAATGATGAAATCTAAAACTATTACAAATTTGTTAACTCAAATATGCAATCAGCTCTCAACAGCAATAATTTTAAAAAGATGCTGTTCAAGCAGTTTATCTCAACTAGCACATAGCAAAAAAATTGAATCAACAAGCTTATAAGGACCTTTGCTATAAACTTGGCATAGAAAAAATAAAAAATGAAAGGTATTGAAAACTGGCTCACGTCAGCGCACTGTCTTTCAGAATAGCTCATTTGTATTCCACTGTGGAGAACGCTTATTACAGACGCTGTGTTGTCATCGTTCACGTAAATTAACCAAAAACGGTCTTGCAGTTTTTGCTTAGCAATTCTCTCGACTATTAGCACATTTTGCTGTTCCTCTTTTTTCCCTCGGGTTCTTCTCTGGGGTAGTTGACTGACATTCTCGGTATTATTTGCTTTCTGTGAACCCTACAGAAAAAATCAATGAGAAAATATTAAAAACAAACTAGAAACTGTTTAAGAAATTCCTTGCAAATTCCTGTGAGAGTTAGCTGGAATTCCTAAAGTTTTTAGTTGATGATTAATTGTTGTATTTTAGGTTAGAGATAAAAAAAACTTTGCTTAGAAAGTCGGAAGCTAATTTTTTTGAATATTTGATAATTATGTTCAATCATCGACTAACCTCTGGTAAGACAGGTTCATCGATTACATTGTTGACCGAACTTTTGCTGACAGAGTTGCTAGTGTCAAGCAGAGGAGTCGCCTGGGTTCTAGGCTGATGGGTAATAACAAACGTTTTTGATAAACTCATTCTGATAAAGTTTTTGATAAATAGCAAGCAATCTGAAATCTTTGATCCAGAGAAATGTTCTCAAGTCAGACAAAAATCCACCAGCAGTCAAGCAAAAAAGCAGCAAATAGTCAGGTAATGCCACTGAATCTGTGATATTTTCCGATAGAGCTGAAATAATTGAACCTGTAATTATACCAAATATACGTTAACTATTCTACCTCAACTTTCGCTTTGTCGACCACTCTTAAAAAACCTGGGCACACCACTAAAGATAATTTTTGAAAAAAAGGGGAAAGGGCAATGCTAACACTGTTAATTTAAGCTGGCTTAGTAGAACTTTCAAGCTATTTTTCAAAAGATCGTAAAAAAGTATCAGATCTAGAATTATCGCCATAACCTGTAGTCACATCAATGAACTTCTAAAAAAAGCGGCAAAAAGGAATAGGTTTTGTCTAAATCTTGTTCAATAAGGTTATGCACTTGCTTTTCTTTAACTTACTTGTCAGCAAACGCTATTTTCACGAATCTAGATGTCAATTGGGCGACAGATTGTGCATGTGCTGGAAGATATCTACCATAAGTTTCCTTGCAGTGTACAGCTCGACTTTGATCCAGAGAAATGTTCTCACGTCAGACAAAATTCCACTAGCAGTCAAGCAACAAAAAAAGCAGTAAATTGCCAGGTTATGCCACTGAATCTGTGATATGTCTTTTTCCGATAGAGCGTTTACGACTTTTGAAACTCTCTCATTTACTTTTTTAGTTCTTTGTAGCGCCTACTTTTTTGCTCTCCAGAAGTGGAATTTATTCACGGTAATTTAAACTCCTTCGACTAGCGCGCGTTCGTTGTTCAAAATCGGTTTTTATTTGGATAGTTAGAAGCTAGTTATATTAACTTTACAAAATCAGAAAGACATTTGTCTGAAAAGCGAAAGAAGAGTTAAATCGAATTTCAGAAACAAATCAAAGGGGAGGGAAAAACTGGAAGGAGATGAAGCTCCAACTACATGGAGACCTAAAGACAACACTCATCATACGAAAAAGAGGCGGCTTCATAATTTAGACCGGTCCGAATAGCTGATTAGTTGTCGAAGAACAAAACTAATAAAATCAACACACATTCAGAGATCAGATGAGTAGATCTTATGCAAGCAACAATAGTTGATTTAAAACAATTTAGGCTTACCAGCATCTTATAAATTCAATTTATTTAATTTTATCAACTAGTTGACAGTAGATGGTCGCAAAAGTCGCAACAAACTACAATTCGTAATTAATTTTTGATTATGCTTTCTAACTTGAATAAGGACTTTTCACTAAGAATTTGATTAAGAAATTTCAGGCTGCCGCGAAAATCGCAGCAAGCTTTTCATCTAAAATCTGTTCTGCGTCTGGTTTTAAAATTTTTCTAGAGTATCGAAATTTTTTAAGAAACTGATCACCGCGGAAGTCGCAGCAAATCAAATTTTTTTCCCTTGTTCCGCTGAACCCTCATCAGGTCTGCCGCAAAGAAAATGTCATTCAAATATCTAAAAGCCACGGAAATCGCAGCACTAAACTTTTGGCTGTGATGAAGTTGTTGACGGAAAAAACTTTTGCTATCGATTGCTACAAAATTCACAGTAAACTGTTAAAAATATGTGTTTTATGAGTTTTACAAATACCAGGAATGCATAGCAGAAAGGAAGGAAAAAGAAGAAACAAAGAAACTGTTGGACCATTAAAAAAGTCGTGATGAGGAATGTTTTTTTTTAAAGATTTGGTCGCGGTAGTCGCAACACACCTATATATCTTGTAATTAGTTTTTCATTATGCTTTCTAATTTGACTTAAAGCTTGCTCAGTTTGGGATCGCCGCGCAAGTCGCAGCAAGCTATTCACTCCTAATTCGCCGTTTTCTCCAACATATTTTTCACAAAAGTGAGACCATTGAAAAGTGACTCTTATGGAGAGTCTGCTGCTTGTATTCCGCATAAAATTTAAAACATATAGATAATTCTTAACCATTGCAAAAAACTACATAGCTTAAGCGTGAAAAAAGTCTTTCGTAAAACAATTTAGGCTTACCAGCATCTTATAAATTCAATTTATTGAATTCTATCAACTAGTTGGCAGTAGATAGTCGCGAAAGTCGCAACAAAGTACAATACGTAATTAATTTTTGATTATGCTTTCTAGTTTGACTAAGGACTTTTGACTAAGAATTTGACTAAGAAGTTTCAGGCTGCCGCGAAAATCGCAGCAAGCTTTTCATCTGAAATCTGTTCTGAGTCTGGTTTTAGAATTCTTCTTGAGTATCAAAATTTTTTTAAAATCTGATCACCGCGGAAGTCGCAGCAAATCAAATCTTTTTTCCCATGTTCGGCTGAACCCTCATCAGATCTGCTGCAAAGAAAAAGTCATTTAAATATTTAAAAGCCACGGAAATCGCAACACTAAACTTTTGGCTGTGATAAATTTGTTGACGGAAAAAACTTTTGCTACCGATTGCTACAAAATTCACAGTAAACTGTTAAAAATATGTATTTTATTAGTTTTACAACTACCAGGAAAGACTAGCAGAAAGGAAGAAAAAAGAAACTGTTGGAACGTTTTAAAAAGTCTTGATGAGAAGTGTTTTTGTTTAAGATTTGCTCTTGTGTCAAAGTTATCAATCAAGGTAACAGCCAAAACAAAAATTCGCAAGAAAGTTTCATTCAATCTTTCAGTTCACGTTGAGTTTAATTTTTTCTTTTTGTGTCACAAGTTGACAGGTTAAGCATTTTTTGTCGAGTTTTCTCGATAAACTTTTTTTTCTGATGACATTGAACCAAACATATCTTTCTGGTTTCCACCACTCAGTTGGCGCTTCTTCTGCACTGTATCCTTTTGGTTACTAAACTGACGCCCATCATTTCTTTGCATTTCCTTAACTCTTGGATTTTTCAATGCATTCAAGTCTTTTTCATTATTGACTTGTATAAATCTCTGCCTCCCGGAACTTGTGTCACAAACAACCGACACAGCACAATTATGAGTTGTCGTTACAAAACCTCTGCTCTCGGCCAAGCGTTTCACATAAGCATCCAATGGAGGCAACCGCTCTTTCACCCAAATTGTTTTACCATTGATTGGATTTTTGTGATCATCATACTTTAGTTTTCGCCGGTTCTTGTAGGCTTCAAACTTGTCATTGAAATAAATGAATTTGATTATGACTGAAGGCATAATGTTTCTATCCAAATATTTGTTCGGTAGTATATGGAAAGCTTTCAAACTACTGCCCGAAATCTTGACTTTGAGATATTTGTCCAAAAAATGTATCACATTACTTAGAAATTTCCTCTCATCACGCGGATCAAACGGGGGATTGTCGACAATTATGGAATCCTTTGATGTATAGCGCTCTTGTTGTCGCACTCGAATATCTAACTCATCAACAAAATCTTTAAGTTCCCCGTATTTTGATAGAATTTCTGACTTACTTTCTTCCACCTCGGTTATTATTTTACTCACGACTTCACGAGTTGGCCCATCTGCTATCGCACCCACAAGCTCTTTCCATCGGGCATCCATAGCTAATGCTAAAGTTTTGACGGCGATCGCTGTTACTACTATTGCTTACGGTTAGCTCAATTCGGGACGTCAATTTAGCTGAAATAATTGAACATGTAATTATATCAAATATACGTTAACTGTTCTACCTCAACTTTCGCTTTATCGACCACTCGTAAAAAAACATTTGCACACCACTAAAGATAATTTTTGAAAAAAAGGGGAAAGGGCAAAGCTATTACTGTTATTTTAAGCTGGCTTAGTAGAACTTTCAAGCTATTTTTCAAAGGATCACAAAAAAGTATCAGATCTAGAATTATCTCCATTACCTTTAGTCACATCAATGAACTTCTAAAAAAAGCTGCCAAAAGGAATAGGTTTTGTCTAAATTTTGTTCAATAAGGTTATGCACTTGCTTTTCTTTAACTTACTTGTCAGCAAACGCTATTTTAACGCACCTCGATGTCAATTGGGCGACAGATTGTGCATGCGCTGGAAGATATCTACAATAAGTTTCCTTGCAGTGTACAGCTCGAATTGGATGCAGAGAAATGTTCTCACGTCAAACAAAAATCCACTAGCAGTCAAGAAATAAAAAAAAGCAGTAAATAGCCAGGTAATGCCACTGAATCTGTGATATGTCTTTTTCCGATAGAGCTGAAATAATTGAAAGTGTAATTATATCAAATATACGTTAACTGTTCTACCTCAACTTTCGCTTTGTCGACCACTCTTAAAAAAACCTGTGCACACCACTAAAGATAATTTGTGAAAAAAAAGGGGAAAGGGCAAAGCTATTACAGTTATTTTATGCTGGCTTAGTAGAACTTTCAAGCTATTTTTCAAAAGATCACAAAGAAGTATCAGATCTAGAATTATCGCCATAACCTGTAGTCACATCAATGAACTTTTAAGAAAAAGCTGCAAAAAGGAATAGGTTTTGTCTAAATTTTGTTCAATAGGGTTATGCACTTGCTTTTCTTCAACTTAAAAGTCAGCAAACGCTATTTTAACGCACCTAGATGTCAATTGGGCGACAGATTGTGCATGTGCTGGAAGATATCTACCATACGTTTCCTTGCAGTGTACAGCTCGACTTTGATCCAGAGAAATGTTCTCACGTCAGACAAAAATCCACTAGCAGTCAAGAAATAAAAAAAAGCAGTAAATAGCCAGGTAATGCCACTGAATCTGTGATATGTCTTTTTCCGATAGAGCTGAAATAATTGAAAGTGTAATTATATCAAATATACGTTAACTGTTCTACCTCAACTTTCGCTTTGTCGACCACTCTTAAAAAAACCTGTGCACACCACTAAAGATAATTTGTGAAAAAAAAGGGGAAAGGGCAAAGCTATTACAGTTATTTTAAGCTGGCTTAGTAAAATTTTCAAGCTATTTTTCAAAAGATCACAAAAACGTATCAGATCTGGAATTATCGCCATAACCTGTAGTCACATCAATGAACTTTAAAAAAAAGCTGCAGAAAGGAAAAGGTTTTGTCTAAATCTTGTTAAATAAGGTTATGCACTTGCTTTTCTTTAACTTACTTTTCAGCAAACGCTATTTTAACGAATCTAGATGTCAATTGGGCGACAGTTTGTGCATGTGCTGGAAGATATCTACCATAAGTTTCCTTGCAGTGTACAGCTCGACTTTGATCCAGAGAAATGTTCTCACGTCAGTCAAAAAACCACTAGCAGTCCAGCAATAAAAAAATGCAGTAAATAGCCAGGTAATGCCACTGAATCTGTGATATGTCTTTTTTCGATAGAGCTGAAATAATTGAACCTGTAATTATATCAAATATACGTTAACTGTTCTACCTCAACTTTCGCTTTGTCGACCACTCTTAAAAAAAACCTGTGCACACAACTAAAGAATGTTTTTGAAAAAAGGGGAAAGAGCAAAGCTATTACTATTATTTTAAGCTGGCTTAGTAGAACTTTCAAGCTATTTTTCAAAAGATCACAAAAAGTATCAGGTCTAGAATTATCGCCATAACCTGTAGTCACATCAATGAACTTTTAAAAAAGCCGCAGAAAGGAATAGGTTTTATCTAAATCTTGTTCAATAAGGTTATGCACTTGCTTTTCTTTAACTTACTTATCAGCAAACGCTATTTTAACGAATCTAGATGTCAATTGGGCGACAGATTGTGCATGTGCTGGAAGATATCTACCATAAGTTTCTTTGCAGTGTACAGCTCGACTTTGATCCAGAGAAATGTTCTAACGTCAGTCAAAAATCCACTAGCAGTCAAGCAATAAAAAAGCAGTAAATAGCCAGGTAATGCCACTGAATCTGTGATATGTCTTTTTTCGATAGAGCTGAAATAATTGAACCTGTAATTATATCAAATATACGTTAACTGTTCTACTTCAACTTTCGCTTTGTCGACCACTCTTAAAAAAACCTGTGCACACCACTAAAGATAATTTTTGAAAAAAGGGGGAAAGAGCAAAGCTATTACTGTTATTTTAAGCTGGCTTAGTAGAACTTTCAAGCTATTTTTCAAAAGATCACAAAAAGTATCAGATCTAGAATTATCGCCATAACCTTTAGTCACATCAATGAACTTTTAAAAAAGCTGCAAAAAGGAAAATGTTTTGTCTAAATTTTGTTCAATAAGGTTATGCTATTGCTTTTCTTTAAATTACTAGTCAGCAAACGCTATTTTAACACACCTAGATGTCAATTGGGCGACAGACTGTGCATGTGCTGGAAGATATCTACCATAAGTTTCCTTGCAGTGTACAGCTCGACTTTGATCCAGGGAAATGTTCTCACGTCAAACAAAATTCCACTAACAGTCAAGCAATTAAAAAAGCAGTAAATAGCCAGGTAATGCCACTGAATCTGTGATATGTCTTTTTCCGATAGAGCGTTTACGACTTTTGAAACTCTCTCATTTACCTTTTTAGTTCTTTGTAGCACCTACTTTTTTTGCTCTTCAGAAGTGGAAATTATTCACGGTTATTTAAGCTCCCTCGACTAGCGCGCGTTCGTTGTTCAAAATTGGTGTTTCTTCGGATAGTTAGAAGCTAGTTATGTTAACTTCACAAAACCAGAAAGACATTTGTCTGAAAAGCGAAAGAAGGGTTGGGTTATTCAATGTTGATTCTAGTTGGTTTAAATGAAAACGAATGTCAAGAATTTAAGCTCTATTAGAGTGTTGTTCATTATCAATTTGGTGATGAATATCAATTCGGTGATGAAAAATTGCCGAAATCGGTTAATAGTTTTACATTGAACAAATCAAAACAAAAATGGATTAATTTTAGAAGCTAACTGATCTTCGGTTTACGATAATCAAATAGCGCAATGCCTTAAAGCTCTGTGAATTTTCAGAACGATAATAAAAACTTCTTTGATAAATTTAACCCAATTTGAGAAAACTGGATCAATAGGTAAAACTTTTATTCCGCTGGAAAATTCAATAATTAAATTTCACTTTCACTTATGCAATTAGGAAAGCACCACCACCATACTTCTGTGCCAGCCACGGAAATCTCCAAACATTTCCTAGTCCAATGATAAATGCAACACATGATAGGAGATATTGAGCTTTGTTGTTCCACTTTTCCCTGATCAAAATATCATCGTCTTGACCTCCACTTTTACTGCTGCTCTTATTTTTCGGGTAGCGATTATTGATTTTGAGCAATGAAGCTGGTTTCTTGATAGCCTAAAACAAAAAGAAACAGTGAATATCAGACAAAAAACTTCAATTGTGTGATTGAGGCCTTCCAATCTTATTCTATGTTGAGCATATTTCTGGGGAAACTTGCCCAGACACATCGGGTGCGATAGTTTCAAAAAAAAAGAATGAAAGCCGAATGTGCGAACCATGTTTTCGAACTGAACAATGGATAGAATGAGCTCCAAAAATTGGGTGTCATCTTGTCCTTTCTTATTCGGAGTCGAAATGTCTCGAATTTTGTTCTTGAGCGTGTCTCTTTTGTCCTGCGGAATATCTACACCTCCGTCCTTTTGTCTGAAACAAAAAAAATCCAAATAAAAATAAGCACTCTATAAATCATATAAGTTATATAGAAATCACTACGTTGGAAGTATCGGAACGTTCGATTTTAATACCGTGGTTGCTGCTATATCAAAAATTGAGCAAAAATTTTTGCAAAATTGTGTTTGCAGAAATTGGCGTTGCGGCTCACCGGACGTGCGCTGCAATTTGCAAGATGAGCTATTGTAAGAACCATAACTTACTTAAACTCAAATATTTAACCTCCGGGTTCCTCAGACTGGTTAATTATATATATTTTCTTATAAATGAATCCAATCTGAGTGATAATTACCGACTGTAGCTCTTCATGGCATAGATAATGCAGTCGGAAGCCCCTCCGACACCATCACAGACCACAACTGGTATCCCCTCCCTCAAGGTCTCCAGAACAAAACTAAAGGTCAAAAGGTCACCTCCAACCACGACAACTACAACTGGGACCTTTCCTATGCTTTTCTGCGAAATGCTGCTCTGAACTCTACCAAAAGAGTTAACTTCATGTTTGTTCAGATATGAAAGCAATTGTTGGGTCAAATTCCAGTTGTCTTTGATTTGATTCGGCTCCTGGGAGTCCTCGTGGGTGTCGGTGAAGATGAAGAAGGGGTGACTGGGATTCAAGGGGGTGGTGTTAGGAGTTGCTGCATGTTTTCGTACAACGTAATGAAAGTCCTGGAGAAAAACTAAGCTTCTTAAGGTTGCATGACTTAAAAAAAGAAGTTTTTTTCAATTTGTATAGTAGTCAAAAATAGTAGTTTTTTTTTCAAAGTAATTCAATTTAAACGTTTTCTTTTTTAACTTTATTGACTAATCTGTCGTGGACCGATTTTTTTATTATTTGACTCAACAATTGAACAATTTTTCAACTATTGGGCCTTTTATACCCAATTCCTTCATAAAGAATTTTTTTTAAATCTTGAAACTGTACGCAGAAAACAAATTTATTAAATTAACCAGAGCATGGGCACATTATAGAAATTTGTCAAACTTTGCGTACTGACTATTTATATTTGCGCCAAATGCGCCTTTAGAAAAAAAAATTGACTTGCACCCTAACGGTCTATCGTCCTAAAAGTGATTTCGTCGTAAAATACTACCAAAAAGAGGATGAATCTTGTAGTAGCTAGGGATAACACCCCCCCCCAGCTATACGACTGCTTGATGAGGTTATTTTGTTCACCTGGTGATGGCGTCATCGCTCTTGGTGCTCCTGTTTCCACGTACTGTCCCGTAACTCATTACTAAATATTTCTATTGCATCATAACTGAAAGTTATTTAATCTGTAAGTTAGTGTGAATTCAAGTAGTTATTTACTATCTCGCTAGATTAAAAGAGCTCTTTGTTTTGTTTTGTTTTGTTTTGATTCATGACGCAAGACTCGTAAACTAGAACAACGAAGCTCCATTTGTTCATCAAAGTGAACCTTGAGATGTTCGACGAATTTCAAAAACGAATCATCTTCTTTGTTGGTTGAGAAACAGTATGTTGGCATTTATTGTCTCGATAAAACAAAACTAACCGGGATGATAGTTCAAATAGTAGAGAGATGCAACTATCGGAAAAACAAAAAGAACCTGGGAACGTATGTTAAAAGCAGTCAATTGACATAGTGGAAAAATACGAAGCATCGTCAAAACAACAAAAAACTAACATGGAAATCAGGCAGCATATCCTCATACATCGGCTCTTTTTCCTTCCCTATAAAAAGTATTGTACTTTTCATGGTGTAATTAGTCTGCATTTCAACATAACAGTCAGACATGAGATTGTTTAGCAAATGGTGGGGGGGGAGGAAAAAGAGCCGATTTAGAACCATAAATGGACCTGAAAACAATTGAGCACACGTGGGATATACCCACTTTTACTATGTGTTTACACGCGTTTTTCGGTGTGCATAATTATGTCCCTTGAGATATCCCCCTCGAGAAAATACTAGATCGGTCAACCTGTGTCAGAAAAGATTCTGAATAGTGAACTGGGAGAGCTTGGAAATCCCTAAAAATTCGGTCAACCTAAAAAAAGATCGACACAATTATCGAAAACTTTTGAAAAACTCCACTGCCATCGAGAAAATACTGAACTGCCTAGTTGGGATTGAACAATCTTCAGTTTTTTTTTCAGCAAAATATGCAAGCATCAAAAAATGAAGTTACAAAAGAATGAAGAAGATAGTCCAAAAGATATAAAAAAATAAGTGTAGAAACAAAAAAAATGAGAAAGTCTCATTGCTGCTCTAGGAACAGTTTCAATGCACATGAGTGGCTGAACACCTTGAAGTTTTGCACTATTAATCAATTGAGAAACCAAACGCTTGCAATCGTTTGAAACATCATGCCAAAAAAAGACAAAAAATGGGATCAATTGAGCAATCTCCCCCCCCCCCATTCTCGCGTGGGGGGGAGATAGCTCAATAGGTACTTGAGATATGTTTATAACCACTTGAAAATAGTTTGAATGACATGAAATCATAAAGCATATTTTCCAACGACTGTGGAAAGCCAAAATTTACAATATCAAAGCTCAAAAGTTTCATTCGGATTGAAAAAAGAATCAATAAAACAGCCATAAAAAGCGACTTTTTTCCTTTCTTTACATGACAAAAAGTTTTTGCGAACAATATTAAGGTGCTGCGGAGAACCTTTTTGCTATTCAGGTACAAGGCTAGAGCACCAACCCTGGTAAGTCGCATTTAGAACCATAAATGGACCTGAAAACAATTGAGCACACGTGGGATATACCCACTTTTACTATGTGTTTACACGCGTTTTTCGGTGTGCATAATTATGTCCCTTGAGATATCCCCCTCGAGAAAATACTAGATCTAAATAAGGACGTGATTTTAAACGAGTTTTAGTGTTATTTGATAAAGTAACTATTTTTAATGAAAAAAACAAGACACGTGACAAAAGTTCAGAACTCATTCGAAAATTTCAAAAAAAAAAAATTCAGATCTGATCATGTCTGATGCAGTTCAGGACAGACATGCAATCTCACAACAAATGGATTCAACCTGGGCATATCTGTATTTTTATTTTATTTCCGTAACATTAAAATTGTTGTATCTTCCAGGTCTGAACATGTCTGATACAGTTCAGGGCAGATATGCAATCTCACAACAAATGGATTAACCCTGGGCATATCTGTATTTTTATTTTATTTCTGTACGGGTTTTGTTGTGGAGTCCAGAAATGATTAATCTTCCAGATATCAAAACGTTAAAATACATTTTAATTTTCAAAAACGCTTAATTTACTTAACAAGTTTAATTCAAACTCATTTGCTATAAGGTAGGCAAATTTGACTCTCCAATTACAAAATAGTACAAACATGGTTTTCAGTTTCAAAAATGATCCTTTTTCAGACATACTAGTTGAATATAAAAAGAACCAATTGACTCAGTTTTATATTTTTGTATATTCTTTTCTCCGAAAATCGAAATGTGAAAATTGGTTCAATCATTTTTTGACTTCAGTAAAACAATGAGGGTTTCCTTATACTTGTCTGTTTTTTGTGTTTAAAATTTTACTACTGACTTCATCATACTTTTGATTTTAACTTTTGATGAGTAAAACAAGAATTTTGATAGAAATCTTGCAAAAAAAACGATTATTCGCTTAGTGGTGTAACAAATCAAACTAAAAGGGTTGTCATTTATCAGGTGTACTCCAAAATTGATGAAGAGCTGAAAACAATCGGGGCCCAAGAAGCAGGTGCTTGTGCAGACTTTACAAAAAATATCTGTATAGGTGGAACTGTAACCGGGTTCACCTGTTACCCTACTCGTGGGTCGCCACTGGTCATAGGGAATAACAGTGGAGTCTATTGTCTGTATGGAATAGGCAGCAGAGTCGCCTCCAACTGTTCCGCAGTATCTCTGTTCACTCGTGTTAGTGCATACGAGAAATGGATAAACGACAAGTTTATTGGCTTGTGAACTTCGTCAGAATCTGAACTGACATTATGAACCAAGGAAACTAAGTACGATGGGCGCAGGAAATGACTGCGAGTTTTGTAACTACTTTTATGATAAATAACAACTTTGTTGCGTTATATTGATTTTTCTTGGAACTTTAAAACTTGAGTAGAAGGCTATCCATATAAATACGTATCACCCTAAATTAAATCAATACTGTAGATTGAGTGTCGTCATAATATCACGACACTCAATCTACAGTGCTGATTTAAATTAACCGGACAAAACGCATTAAACTTGAAATTTAAAACGCGTTTTTCTCAAGTTGGGTTGAGTTTAGGTGGAAACTTATGAAGACAAAACTTGCTTAAAATTTTAGCAGAATTAATATGGTGGAATTTGTTTTGCGAAATTTGGGCCCAAATTTTTACCCCAAAAAGGAGTCATTTCGGCGTTTCTTAGTTAATCAGAAATTACGCCAAAAATACCCAGTCGGTCACAGACATAATTATATCAAAGTGAGCCTCTTACGTAGCCCAACAAACTTTAAGAAGGGTATGTTCTGTGGAATTGTATGCTAAGCATTTTCGGTGTATGGAGATCAACCCGGGTAATTTATATCAGCACTGTATTTCTCATAAAATTGAACAAGCCGGTGGTTTTAAGGCTATATGATAAGGATACGTGAAGACATAATCGGTTTTTTTAGTTAACCTTAGCTGTTAAAACTCCTGTCGATTTTAACCTCTTTAGTGAACTAGTTTTCACTATTATCATCAGTTCGCATTTGAAGAAAAAACATTTGAGACTGAGACGTAAGATTTGAAAAACTTTGCTCAAACACAAAATGAAAAAATAAAGTTAAAAAAAGAAAGCAAGTTTTCCGCGAGTATTTTGAACAACAATTTAAAAATTTTAGCACGCAACTTCAGTTGCTTAATTTATTTTCTAACTAAAACCATTAATGTAACTGTTATTTTGAACTGCATGGGTCATATGAACTTGAAATTTAAATCAGCGAATCTGAAACTTAAATCCTCCTATATCTCTTGTTAATTGAAAACACGAGTAGATCTTATTGATTGATTCTTTCATATAACGCTCACTCGGGTCGAGCAGACTCGTTATAAATTTTTAGTTTTCACTTGCGGGTTAACAAAGATTCACAATTTTTTGAAAGACGACGTTTAAATCGACCAGCATACTCCAAATTTAGTACGATGGAGCCAATGGCTCCAAAAATGGTCCAACGAAATTTGATGGGTCGCCCCACTACTTTCACTGGACACATTGGATTTTCTGCGCTCTCCGTGTCGAGGTCGTGGTTTTATGTTCAGACTTGTCAAAGTGCTAAATTAGTTATCCAAGTCTTTTTAGTTCTTGATAGTTCCTTTTGTCAATCATTTCATTTCATTTCAATAGCAGGTGTTTGGCCTTCGGATTGTGTGTCACCTTCGGATTTCACCTAAGCCAATGTCTCGTTTGATCTTATCTAAATCAGTTGTCTCTTTATCTATTCTCTTAATTCAAGTATCGAATTAGCATTTTCAACATGGCGCAGTCAGCAGGCGTAACTGGGCGGAAAAACCCACTTGAAGTCGTGTCATTTTGGCCGGAGAAACATACGGAATTCCCCATGTTGTGGCAATTTTGGCTGAATCGCTTCCAATGGGGAATGGTCGCGAAACACTCTATAAACCCGAAAAAACTACTATTTCGCGGACTCGTTGACGGCTACGCAGATAGCGGCGTTACCGGAGGAGGTGGACGAAAAAAACAGGTTAGCGGCAGAACAAATCCTAATTTCGATCCTATACCTTTGCTTAGGGGAAAGGGGCCCATAGGAGTTGCACAAGCGAAGACCACATTTGGTGTTGGGAGAGGCACGCTACCCGAGGGTGCTCGATTCTATGGAGGGGGAGTTTAAGACGGAGTGAAATGAAACCTACGAGGTGTTCCAGTTATTATCTACAAAGGAAAGAATCGGGGAATCCTTGGAGCAGTTCCACGCTGTTCCTAGTGGATTAGCGGCGCGATGTTCATTTGGGGCATTGGAGTCAAGAGTGTTACGGGACGTTTTCATTGTCAATATGACAAATCGCGAGGCGCAAAACGAGTTACGTCGGGCCACAAAACGCCGGAAGAAACATACAGGATAGCGTTATCATACGAGCGAGGGGATAAGTACGCTAAATCCTATGTTACAACCGGAGGCACAGCGTCGATTAGTACCGGAGGCGGTGGAATTAATATCAAGTCGGCACCGGTGGGAGCCATTTGGGGCGGTTATAGAAATAATCGAGGCAGAGGACGTGGCCATGCGCAAGGCCGTGCATTGTACCAGGGAGGCATCAACACCGGCGACCGAAGGTGTTTCAACTGCGACAAACCCGGATTCACCAGAGAACACATGAATGATTTTGCGGCTCGAAATGTAACCTGTAATTTCTGACGGAAAATGGGGCATTTCGAACGACCATGTCGAGCTGAGAAAACTACTACGGGGCAATTCGTCGGTCGGCGTTATCCAGGGGCAAGCAAATCAGGATCGACTCGAGTCGGAAGAGACGGGAGATGAAGAATCGCAGCTTGAGAACTCAGTAGGATTGGTAAATCAGACGGCAGAGAACCGGGTCCGATCATGGGATTCCGATAGTTCGGGGGAGGGGAAAAATCAAACTGAACTGCGAGTAGCGGAGGCGAAACTTCCAATAACGATAAACAGCCGAAAAACCAGTGTGTGAAGCGATAGCGGTTCGCCAATTTCCATATTCACCATTAACGAACTTCGAAGAACGCTGGGCGCCGCAGCTATACGGTTACGGAAGGTCGATCCGCAGGATCAGGAATTTTGGGACTATAGGAAAAACCCAATAAACTTACTGGGAACAATGAAGGTGGAGCTAGCATCGAATTGTTGGAGTACCTCAGCCGTGATAAAGGAGCACTTCCATCGGTCATCCGGAGAGACTTGATGTCCCACTTAGGATTGCAGTTATTACAGAGGAAGCCGGGCCAGGAAATGATGTCATTACAGGAAACAGTCGAGAATGAAGGAGAAAGTCATTTGGAGAAGTGGCAGGACTATTTCAATAAGCTATTTTCTAAGCTAATTAAGCGGGTGGGGAAGATACGTAATTATAAAGTACAGGCCGAGTTTTTTAATAACTTGATCCCGATTCAACAAAAAGGACGAAGAGTGCCAATAACGTTGCAAGATGAGGTCGATGGGGAAATCGATAAATTAATTAAACATGGACACATAGAACGTCTGGAAGACCGTTCCGATAAATAAACTGTATCACCTATTGTAATCACCGTGAAGAAAGACGGGTGGGTAAAATTGGCACTGGAGGCACGTGAATTAAACAAGCAGGTACATAAGAACAATTACCAAGTGCCGAATATCGAAGAGCTAATGGACGCCGTCGGTCAAACAAAAAGCGAAAAGAGGTCGGGTGACAAATACTTCTCTACCATGGTCCTCACATACGCATACAGACAATTGCCACTAAGTCAAAATACTAGCGTACATTGTAATTTTTCTTTGGTTGGCGGACGTTCAACCGGAACGTATAGATTCAAAACCGGATTTTACGGCTTAACTACGATGCCGGCAGAATTCAAACGAGTAATGGAATCCATCTTATTTGATTATCCGCAGGCACGCGCATTTATTGACGACATTTTAGTCGTTACAAAATGTTCGGAAATCGAAGATATAGCAACCGTGGAGTAAATTTTAAGGAAGTCGGATAAGGAAAATATGTCGTTGAAACTAACTAAGTGTAACTTCGCGCTGCAAGAATGCGTGTGGCTTGGACATAAGATCACGCACACGCGAGTAACGCCACTGATTCGGAAAAAAAACCCATTGAAGTACTAAAACCTCCCCGCACTTTAACTCAATTGAAATCCTTCTTAGGGTCAATTCATAGCCTCCACAAATTTTTACCAGCACTTGCGGAATTTTCAGCACCACTGAGGCCACTGTTAAGTCCGAAAAACGAGTTTAACTGGACTACGGAGTGCCAAAACGCATTTGAAAAATTAAAGCGGCAGGTAACCAGCATAGTTGATTTTAGACACTTTGATGTGCAGAAGAATATTAGGGTAGTGTGCGACACAAGTCATAATGAATTGTGGCAGTACTAGAACAATTGAGTACTGAGGGCTGGAGGCCAATTTCGTTTGCATCGCCTTATCTAAACGACGCTGAAAAACGCTATTCGACTAACGAACTAGAAATTCTCGCGATTGTGTGAAAAGCGGAATATTTTCGGAATTATGTGCTGGGCAAAATTTCAAGTAGTAAAGGATCATAAGGCGCTAGTTTCACTTTTGAACGGGAATGACAAGAAGAATAAAACAATGTTTAGCAGGCTAACACGATGGCTCGATCGACTAATACCGTTCGATTTTGAGGTCGAACATAAGCTGGGGGCAAAAATTAGTCTCACGGACTGTCTTTCAAGACAACCGAACAGTGAGGCTAAGCCAGTGTCATGTCTTACTGTCGCGAAAATTAGGACCATTCAAAAAACCTTCGGATATAAAATTAAACTCGCAAACTGCTCAACAAAAGTAAATAAAGAACTTTCAAATCGGAAATTAGCCAACGGCAAAAGAATATGCAAATTTTGAAAATAAAAACCGACAGTAGAGGGCGAGAAATCATTTTACCACAAAAGAGCCAATAGGAATGCAAAAATTTGCATAAGCTATGCCGACGGTCACTTGTGTAAAAATAGATTAGTTGAAGCTAATCTGCATAAGCTATGCCGACGGTCACTTGTGTCTAAAAATAGATTAGTTGAAGCTCTTACTACTTAATCAAACAGGCGGACGAAATATATTTATAGAACGGAGCAAGATAATTTTAATTCAATGCACAAGTCAATAAGAAAAATTCAGAAACTATTACAACGACACCCAAGTATTAGGAGCAGTGAGGATGATGTGAAGGAATTAACAATAGAAAGGACCTTGAATGCTAGCACAACTGAAACTATTAGTACAAAATCAAACACCATTGAATCAAATTCCATCAAATTTTCCCGGCGAAACAATTCCGACGGTTAACGCAGTGAATACTCTTATGTCGGTAAATCCTCGAAAATACAAAGTTGTCTCAAAAACTACAGCATTACCAGAGTTGTTTTTTCTACGGTTCATTGAATCGCAAAACCCCCAGACCCCCAAATTGAGGCTATTTATCAACTTGTTAAATGTAAAGACCCGGATACTGCATCAAAAAGCTATGCCATGATTCGCTTTTACTCTCAATTGTTAAATGATTTTCACATTAGAGATAATTGCATTAGGATGTACGATAAATTTGTTATCCCGAACTCATTACATACAGCGATAAACAATCGTTTACATTATTGTAGCGCGGCAAAGTATATTTGGTATCCTTACATTCAGCGGCAAAGGATACTTGGTATCCTTACACTCACAAAAAATCGCAAATATGGCCAAAAACTTCCAGGAGTGCAAACTCACCGGTAAGAATCTAAAACCTATGTGTTCTAAAGGACATCTAGGCAAGATACCGGAACCTAAAGAGCCGAATGAGGCGATTCAACTAAATTTTTGGGGGCCTATAAATTATTTACCGGAGTCACAAAAATATAAGATATTAGCAGTGGATTGATTTTCAAGATGGCCATCCGCTATGGTATGCAACAAAAATCGCTCCGATAAGATCTTAAAATTTCTCAAAGATTTTATGAACAACCATGCGATTATGAACAGCCAAGAAGGATACATGTTGACCAGGGGTCTAATTTTTTGTCACATATTGTCAAAACATTTTGCAATGCCGAAGGCATTGAAATTGTGCAGTCGCCGGTAAATGATCACCGAGCAACCGGTTGCGTAGAAAGAGCGATCGGAAGTTTAAAAAACTCTATCTTAAATGGAAAACCCAGAATCATTAGAGAAAATAGCGGAGCGAGCGCTGGGAGCACTAAGATTTTCACCAAACGCAAAACTGAAAATAATGCCATTCCAGGCACATCATGCCATTCCAGGCACATCACGCCATTCCAGGCACATCACGGCCAACACCGTAATCCGTAATCTAACTAAAAAACCATCTCTAAGAAACTTGAATTGGTCGAGTGTTCTAAAATCTAAGTCTGCATATTTAGACGAACAATATGCCGAAGCCCAGAAAATGCCGAAGCGCGGACACTCATTGGGGCATGCAATTGGATAACGAGTACGGGGGATACAAGGCGTAATCACTCGTTCATCTTAACCCAAAGGCAGGCTCTGAGTCAGGCGGATGAGCCAACGGCTACTTCCTTTCAAGGACAAGGGGGCGACAAAGCGGGATCATCCCGCAAACTGTATCAGCGCAAGGGGAATCGGAATCTAAGCAGGTACAGGAAATTGAATACTAAAACTGTTGCGGAAAGTACGCACACACTAAAAATAAATAAAGGTATTTTGCTTAGGAAATCTGGGGTTGCAGTTCGGAAGGCCTCTACGCCGAAAACGGACAAACATCGACTCAAAGATTCAAAAATAGGCATCGTTCGACTGTTTTGATTGAATCATGACACCAGCACAGCCCACTCTATCACCTCAATAATGTTCAGACACTTATATACGGTCGAGCTCATTATTTTTCGTCGAGACAGTCTTAAGTTTTTTTGCTTGAGTCGAGCACTTCCAACCATCTTTTTTGTTGTCGAGACATAATTTTGGCCGAGCACAGTTGATTACATTTTTTGGTCAAACACGGTCGAAACATTTCTTGCTTGGGTCGAGCACACGGTCGAGCACCCGTTGCTTACGTCGAGCACGGTCAAAACGTACAAAATTTTGACCAACCTGGTCAAAATAGTTCAACTTCTGATCGAGATGGTCGAAACATAGAAAAATCAACTCGATCCGGAGTTTAAGCCTGGTGTTCTCTCGAGCATTTACTTCAACCATAAAAATTCGATGTTAACAAAATCTTTTTTTCTTCTGTTGGCTTTATTTTGTGTGTACTTTGCGTTCTTTGAGACACACAAAAGTCTGTAATAGCCGCCAATTGCGCGTCTGCTGTATCATTACCCTCCTTAAACTTCAAATTGAGCAACTCGAAAAAAGACTCGGTACATTATATTTTTTATGACAATTGAAAAGTTTATGACAAACAAGACATTACAAATACCTTGTTCAGTTTTGACAATATTGTCACTCGACTAATTTTATGCGTAAAAAGTTTGAAGAATTTTTCGATTATTTAACAACTGTTTTCGATAAATTGACTGTCCAAATCCTTGAACCAAAAAGTATCATTCGAAAATTTTTTTGTTGTTCCGACGATGTAAAAAATGCAGAGGAACTTTACATATTTGATTCGTCTCTGCATTCCCGGGTTGACCAAACATGCTTAAAATAGAATTCTCATAAGTGCAATATTTCTTTTCATACAATTCCATAAAATCTCTATTAGAAACATTTTCCCATAAATGGAAATTGTATGATAGGTGTTTTTTCCATAAACCAAAAAGTTGTTTTTTGTTTCTAAATTTATTTTGAAAAATTGTGGGTTATGTTTGCAACCGAACACAAGTGACAAAGACCTTGGTTACTCAAAGCACCAGAGGTTGGACGGTCTTGCATTTGCAATGCATAGAAAATGACCTGAATTGTCTTCGAGCTGTCTTTCACAAAATATATAACAAAAGTAACAAATTTTTTTTTGGCAAAAATTTTCAATGATAATAATTTTAAATTTTTGAATTTTTAAATTATCCGACATTGATCAAAGCATACATAAACAAGCCACACAAAAGAAATAAGAATTTTTAGCGTTTTTGAAAAAAAATTAAGGAAAAGAAAAAGCCAACGTTATAGTATTCAGACTATGTTATGCACACAAAAAATTAAGTTTTGCATGTAAAAAAATTTTCGGAAAATGATTGTTTGCGTACAAAATTTGATTTGCGGTTATCAAAAAAAACTCAAGAAAAACAAAAACTATTCTGCGAACATTGAAAAACAATTGTAAACTGTTCCTTTTGTGCTTTTTTCCGTAACATTTTTGATGAAAAATTATGTCAAATATGCGTATTGTACTCTTGCTATCTAATAAACCTAACTTTTAGGGTTTTGATCAGATCCGATCATCTCCGATCGAACACAAACATCAAAGTTTGCGGAAAAGTTTCGTTCAGTTTGGAGTGATCGGATATTTCTGCGCTCCTTGCTCAGTAACCCGCTGTGTTAAAATTTTTATCGATCTGCCGTTCTTCGCAATAATGATTATTCGATTATCATTATTAATTCGACATATATAATAAATGAGCAAAACAAACTAACATTGAAAACTTCAACCGCATTATTCTCCAATTGGGTTCAGATGAAAAGTGAAAAAAACTTTTCGTTGCGCAATTCGGGCAAAAAATTTTGCCTCAAGATGGGTTACTTTTAGGCTGGTTTTAGACAATCAGAAACTACGCTTAAGCTAAGAAATATTTTATGAGAAAAAATATAAGCCGCTTATGTAGTTCAATTTTCTGAAGAAATCTTTCACCTCCAAAAATGTGCAAATATATACAAAATTTTCTTTTTTAAAGTGATACCTTATCTGAAAAAACTGACACTTTTTAGTTATTTTACAAAATGAAAGTATTCATGATAATTTTTCGGTTATTTTACAAAAAAAAGTATTCATGCAAGTTTTCCCAGATTCTTTATTTCTTAAACATTTTTGGGCAACAACAGGACGCACTTGATGATTGTTTCATCATAAAAAAATCGGCTAGTTATCTTGTAACTTTTTCCACCACGGTTCGAAGTTGTGATTTTATGATCAGACGGTTGCAACCAAATTCTTGTATTTTCAGGGCTGCCGCGACCGAAATTGAATATTTTCAGACCACCGCGATCTCCAACTGGTATTTCCGGATTTTGACGAGCGAAGCAATGTGACCGAGGTGCCATTGAAGGAATGTTAACTGCAACCGGCGCCACCAAATGAAATTTAACCGCGACCGGTGCGACCGAAGCAAAAATAACGGCATTCATGGAAAACGCAGTAGCGGATTCAGGGGGTAGACGGACGCCCCCTCCCCATCCCCAGACCACCAAGGATTCGACCTCTTGGCCACCCAAAGGGTCCCCCATTTGGTAGTATTTTAAGACCTGACTGACCCTCGCTTATGCTGACTGAACATAAAATTTTTCTGAAGACGCATTTGGCGCCACATATATTAACTTTGAGGGGGAGCACGCGCCGAAAAAACCCACCTTTTGTTCAAAAATGTTCAAAAAGAACCTACAAACGATTTTTTTGGCCTGTTTTTCAATATTGCAAAAAAGTAGGCCAAACAGGTCTTTTTAGTGCTTTGGGAGTGCTCTGAAGCTCAGTTTGGTCGATCTATAAAATGTGGTCGATGAAACTTACATTTTTTTGAAATTCCGCTCCCCCTCCCTCCCCGAGAAAGTCCTAGATCCACCTTAAGTATTGACATAGATTTTCCAGAAAGTTTTGAGCAAGCTTTGTTTTTTTTTACCTCACGAATAATTTTTTGACCATGTGCGACTAATTTTTCGACCATGCCTCGGATTATTTTCCGACCATGCCGCGATTAATTTTTTTTTTATTATGTCGCTACTTAACAGCTTGATTTAAGTGAAAAAATATACGTATGAATTTCAACAATTCAGAGCGAAAAAAATAATGTAGACCGTAGACTATTTTTTCCTGAGCCGACTATTTTTTCGACCATGATGCGACTAATTTTTCGACAAAGCCGCGACTAGTTTTTCGAGCATCGTGACCGAGAGATGCTTTTGCCAGACTCAGTCCGCCACTATTTTTTGACCACCGCGACCAAGATGGTTTTTCCAGGACTTTTCCGCGTCTTAAAACCCTGTCCAGACTATGTATTTTCGGTCGCGGAATTTTCATCGACAAAACCTATCCGATTACTGACGGACGTTTGATTGTAACGTTTGATTTTTTGATCGGCAGCACTACATTTGCCGGAAATTTTTGAAAACATAGATTTTTGAAAACTCAGGAGACCATTTATGGCCCATAGTATGGACTTCTAGAGCTGGATATTTTATCACGTGATTTCTTGTTTCGTGATTACTATCGGCGTCTTCTTGAAAACATTGTTTTTGAAAAAAAATGAGTTTTCAATCTTTTTTAACGTTCTATAATTTGTTCTATGAGGAAATTTGTTGTCAAATGTACCTAATTTACAAATACTATTGAATGTCTACACTTTCGTTTAGATCCTCTAATCGCACCAGAAACAGAAAAAGACGCCTAGTTCTGCACGAGAATAGTGCTGCTGGTAAAACACACTAACACAAAAACGTATAATCAAATTATTACCCGCCTATGTTATCAGAAATATATTTTAAAAGACCAAAAGACTCCTCAAGCAATTTCTCGAAATGTTCCATTTGCAGCATAATCAGACAGTTTAAACAAGAACTAAAACGCCTAATTGTTTCGGAACATCTGCCTTTTAGAACAAAAGATTTCAAAAAAATAAAAAAGACAATGATTCTTGATCTGAGAAAAAAACTAAAAGACATCGATTTTTGAAATAACTATAAGAAGCAAATTTAGTTGTAATGAATCAGTTTCAAATATTCCTTTGTCCTTCATTCTTAGGTGTTCAAGTAAGTAGAGCTTTCTTTTTGAGCACCTGTTTTTAATAGCATGCGTTTTAAATCATCTAAGCGATTAAATTTTACTTGCATGAGTTTTTAACGATTGTTTTTTTTGCGTTCATTTTCAATCATGTTACAAACTTTCTTACAATAGCAATCACAGGTAAATGGTTCAAACTAAAACTATCAAATGTTTTTTTCTCTAGTACTACAATCTCAGTTTAATTAGATACTCCAAAACTGTCATAAAAATCAAACATATCAAACAAAAAAAAACAAAGCAATGAACCGAACTGACCAAATTGCTGCCAACAAAAATAATGCATAAAAAGTTATACATTTAGACGAAGTTTCTTTGTCTAATTCGTTATTGGTTTTGATCGTTTGCATTTTATAGTTTTATTATTAATTTAAAGCTTAACTAATAAATCGTTTTTTAAAAAAACGAACAGTAAAATATTTGTATCAAATTTACAACTCATTAAAAATCAACACAAATGGCGAAGAAAAACAGTGAAGCTTTTTGCCACAAAGAGGAAATCAAAACAGTCAAAAACGAGGTCGGCGAAGCGTTTGGAAAAGTTAGCGAATTATTAGAACTAATCTCAAAATCAAACTACGAAAACTGCATCTGCGGAAAGGGAAAACCGAACGACAATGAAAGTATTGTCAATGAAAATGGACAACTTAAAGCACAAATCGAGGATTTGAAATACGAGTTGACAAAGCGAGACCAGTTAAAGGAGGAAATAACTCGTCTCAAGGAAGAGCTGGATCAAAACTCAAAAAAGAGCGAGGAAAACTCGGGCGAAAATCTGAAAAATTTGGGGGAAAAAATTGTAGCACTGACTGATGAACTCGAAAACACCAAAACCGTTGCGGAACAATTACGTAATGAAAATGATCAATTGCAATCTGATCAGCAAGATTACGTCAGAAACATTGATCAAATGACCGACTTGAACAAGACTCAGGAGACCAAAATTGGAGAACTTTCGAAGCAAATCAAGGATTTGGAAACAGAAAGAGATAAATTAGCCAAAATGGATAAAAAGTGGCGCAAGCAAATGGAAGAAAATGACAAAGAGTTAGATAAACTAGACGCAGAAATTGCGAAACTGAATTCTGGCTTGAAAGAAAAGGATTCAAAAATGGTCGAAATGCAAAAACAACTCAAGGAAAACGATGCAAAAATCGCAGAGATGCAAAATCTAGAAAAAGGGAAAAATCAGAATACTGACAAACCCCAAAAATCGGATACAAAAGACCAAATCCAAGAAATTAAGAAACTGGAAGAAGAAAGTTTGGAGAAAAACAAACTTCTAGAGAAAAACAAGAAGCAAATGGACAAACTAAAATCTGCATTCGACAAACAAAACGAAGATTTGGATAACTTAGAAAAGGAAATTGAGGCAAAAGACAACGAAATTGCCCAGCTCAAGTCTGAAATAGCACAGCTAAGTCAGAAACTGCATGCGCTAAGTACTGATGGCAAGGATTCGAGCAGTCACAAAGATTTGAACAAAATCAAGGAACTAGAGAAGGAAATAGAAAACCTGAGAAATGAACTTGAGGCGAAACATGACGCCAAAAAGGACATGAAAGAACAAATAGTCAATGGAACTTTCACCGAAACGAAAGAAATCGCAAAAGCCGAGAACAATCCGAACGGTGTTATCGAGTCCAGTCGGTTTTCGGTCGTCAATCACGACCACAAAATCAATCACGACTGCTTAACTACGACAATCCGCATTCCAGACAACTACAGAATCGTGGAAATTTCCAAAGTTCCCAACTGCCAAAAACATCCTCAAGCTACTACGACACTTTCTACTAGTCCTCGAGTTTTAAATTCGGCTTACTTGCCGAGTCGCCATGTGCACTATTGTGATAGGAACTTCTGTTATGCGAAGTATCGGTCTGATTACTCTATGCCTACCACTCTGCTGTGCAGATGTCCAAAGTGCTCAAAGCATAATCACGAGATGGGGATTTGTCGAAGCAAGCCCTGAGCTACAAAAAGTTGACTGTGATTTTACAAAGTTTTGCATTAAAAGTATATAATCAGAGTTTACACCGAATTTGCAATTTTACTATTTTGAATAAAAAAAATTTACTTCTCCATGCAAAAACTCAATCAGAGGTTTTTTTTCATTTCAAACCCAAAAATTCTCATCAGACTTCTAACCTAACAGTTTCCACACGATTCCACAACAACAAAAAATTTCCTGGAAGTTATATGGCTACCAGGGGCGGATCTTGTGTTTTCTCGAGAACTGGGGGAGGATTTTCCAAAAAAAATTCAAAATTTGATCGATCTTTTTTTTTACTTCGAACAAAACTATTTCCCGAGCTCTCACTATCACTATAAAGGTCCTATATTGACCAGTTTTTCTGTATCACAGAAATTTTGAAAAAAGTGACCAAAAAAAGGCGTTTTAGGCACTTTTTGGAAAAATTTGACCTTGAAATCGCGTTTTTTCGGCGAGTTTTTCCAAAGTTAGTCCATATTGACGCCGAAGCAGCTTTTAGAAAACGTTTAGGGTCCGCGAGCCATAAATAGGTATCTTAATACAAAGGGGGAGCCCTTAGGGTAGGCAGGGGGTCGAATCCCGAGAGGGGCACTCCCCCCCCCCCCCCCCCCCCCTAAATCCGATGGTGATGGCTACCACTTTTCCATAAACAGGGCACTCAACTTTTTCTTTATCAAAATTTTTTGTTTTTGTAAGCAAGCATGAGTGACAAAGAAGCTGGGTTTTCCGAATCTTGAATCACGGAGGCATTTAAGATAATGCAGAAATTATGATTGCGATCAAGCTGAAATAGGATGTTTTTTATGCACAAAAGTATTGATTTTCTAAAATTAATAGATATAAATTTTAATGAGAGCAGTTTTTTGAAAAAAAAAGTTTGGATTTGTAGCTCACCATCCAAGGAAATGTACAAAAATGCGAAACAAATAAATTTTTTTTGCATAATTTGGCTCTCAGCTCAACGTTATAAAAAAGACAAAATTCGTTTGGAGCTTCAACAGAATAAAAACTTTTTCCTAGTTAATTTGATCATTTGCTATGAAATTTCTGGTTTCTTTTCTAGTCGTAAGAAAACTAGATTAATCAAATTTTCCTAGATAGAAACTGTAAGTGAAGCTTTATATCGAGGAACCTTGAAAAAATTTTTGAAAATTAATTTTCAGCTTAACAAATTTTTTGCACAGAGGCTGTGCTGGGCTTCTGGTCATTTAAAACTACTGCTGGGCAAATAATTTCATTGAATCGGAATTGGCACAAATTTATTTTAAATTCGGAAACGGTTTTTTCCTGCTTTTAACATTCAGACAGAATATATTCTGTCACAGAGCACCGAGTTTTAGCTTTCACACTTTGGCAAAACACGGTTTTAACAGACAAAAATCTGTCAGCCAAGTTCGGCCAAGTTTTTTGAACTAGTTTAATTAGCTAAACAAAACAGAAAAGGTTTTTTTGGGGGGAGGGGTTGGAACCGGGTTACTGAGCGTAAACTTATGACCCTGTCAAGTTCGGCGCATGTTTGAGTTTTAGCAATGAAATAACCTAAGCAGGGTTCGAACCTGCGCCGAACCCACCACGACGAACTGTGCATACGCTCGGCTACTGTCCTTGTACGCAACTATAGCTCAAACTTTTATTAAGAATTTGTTCTTTTTAACTATTTGCTCTGCAACATCCTCACCCCCCGAAGAGGCGAGAACCGGAGCAAGTTCAAAGAGGGGTCCTACTAATTGGCCCGATAGGCTCTTAACGGTTGCGGAGCGAGCGACGTTAGAATGCCGTAGTGCAAAGCAATTACTCGACCCAAAGGGTGGTGCCCACCAGGGCTGCTGGGATCGCCAATCCAGACGAGATACCAGTTCGTAAATGGCGGTTCGAATCGACATGCCACTGTGAGCGCTTGTACAAGGAAGGGACATAATCCATCAACTAGCCAACGCTACCAAATAGCATTTGCGTAAGCTTGTGCTCTGACATAGCGCTTTCGGTGGTCGGAACTTTCATCAAGTGTTAGCGACGGAAAGCTAACAGAGTGCTCAACCAAGAGAAAATGATTTGACGTTAAGGCTTCCAATTCAGCTGAATCGTGACCAACAGGCGTTATGGGTCGCGCATTTAAATATTGCTCTACACTTACATAACGTAGTCGAAAATACCTCATCCGTTAACATGCGAGTTCTAGTGATTGCCTAGAAAAGGCTTTTGCAACTGCGCGCTAATCGTTTATCAAGATCCAGCGTGGTCCGGCGCGCCAGAAGGATTGTATTTCCATTTTTATCCCTTTATGATCTAACAATGCGGGAGCCTGTCTGTTCCAACTTGGTACGCAAAGCAGAGGTTCTATCTCAGCTCCAACGAAATTGGTACCGTTGTCTGACCACACAACACTTGGCGTACTACGGTGGGCCAATCTTTCAATCCTCATGTGGTAAGAGATGGAGTAGATAGACTGAACAAGTCGACACGGTTAGTCATGCAGGTTAACAAAAAATCCCATTTTTTTTCTTTACTGCAGTGAATAGTCACGCAAATGGGAGCAAAATAATCCACACTACAGTTACTGAATTGCTGATGGCGGTAACCAAGCCGTTCGACAGGGAGGTCTGACATCATAGGATGTAACGTGCTTGCACTGCGTTTTGTGCAGCCAAAACAACATCAATCAATTGCACGGAGGGCCGCTTGCAGACACAACACCACAAACCCCATAAGTAATATGGACCGCAAATAATCCAAGTGTTGATGGTCGCGTGCAAATTGCAGATGCATCAGAAACAATTTCACCAACAAATGACAAGAATCTAAGGCGATGGGATGCTTAGTTTCAAAAATAATTTCGGCTAAGCGTTGAATCAGCGCCGTGGAACGAATGATGGCACCGCAATGCGAAAAGACTTTTTTACGGGTATGGCAGATTGAAACTCAACCGGGAACATTTGGGATTGAGCCAAAAGTCTCAATTTATCTTTCGCAATTGCTAATTCGGCCGGATAAGTTATTTGAGCAGTAGGCCCGAAGAAGTGTTTCTGTTTCGGCAATAACCCCAACATAAAGCAAACATGTTGCTGCAGTTTCGTAAAACTAATATACTTCTCCCAAACAAATACGGGTTCTGACTCCTTCGGTTTACTCGTGAAAGCATGTGTCTAACTGTCTATGATATCTTCCTTCAAGGTAGATGCCAGCCAGGCTGCCTGAAATTGCAGTTTCGGAATGGACAAAGCCTTCATTGTTGCTACCCATGATTTGCCAGGACCGAACGCTATTTCAGGTTTTTGAGTCTCAATAATCCTGGCAAGAAAAAAATCAACAGCGCAAAACACATCTTGCGAGTTATCCCACTCATATGCAGCTCACAATTATCAAACGGATTATTGAAATAGCAACGGGGAATGACTAATTCTCCTAAAGCAAACAGGCTTGAACAAGTGCTTCCGGAGAGCATCTGGTAGGGGATCATCCCATTGTTGCCCAGTTATGCGCCAAATGTCTGTAAGAAACAGGCGAGCCCTTATTGTGGGGTGGGGTGCCACAAAACCAATAGGGTCGAAGACCAATAAAACAAAACTGAGAACAGTTCGTTGCTCAACGGATATTTGGAGCTCACTGTTAACTCCACGACTAACAACAAGAGAGTCACTTCCATGGTTCCTCTTTAGCCCTAACACATGAGAATGCAAATGGCTATTATCACTCGCAATGTCCTTTACTTTTGCAGTTACATCAATTGGCGGGTTTAAATTTTCTTCAATTGCAAGGACATTACTAACAAACGGAATCCTCCCAATTTAAAAAGGTTCACCATATCCTTGCTTACTCTCATTGCGTCATTGCGGTTTTCGAATGAATCCAAGTAATCATCCATGTAGAATCGAGGAAGTACTGCTCTAGATGCTTCAGTAAACATTTTAACGTTATCCCTGGCGGCTTGCTGAAGTTCGAAATTCGCGCACGTCGGGGAGTCCCGAGCTGAAAAAATATGCCGGGTATACTGGAAAACTTCCACATTCGATGTAACATCGTCGCGCTACAAAAAACGCAAATAAGTTTGATCACAAGGGTTTACGCCAATCTGAAGTAACATACCCTCGATGTCCGCGGAGTCGGCAAAATGATGTTGGCGGAAGCGAATTAACATGTGTAACGATTTTTGCAGTAAATGAGGCTGAACGAGCAAAGATTTGTTTTAAGATTGGCCGTGAAATTTTGACGCTCCATTGAAAACCCGACGAACCTTACCTGTCTTGTTCGGGTTGAGGACAGGTGGTGGGGTACATATAATTCACGGGCGGAGCGGAACTGGGATTATGCGGTTCCACTGGAATGACATAACCTGTATCGAGATTCTTTTTTATTGTCTCAGTCTATTCACTCTTTAAACCACTATCTTTGACGAGCCGTAACTTCATTACTTGCAGTAACTCATTACTTGCTGTAACTTCGGCATTGCACTTGAAACATGTTGACAACAAATTAGCCGATGAAAGAAGTGGACCACTCGAAACCCATCCTACTGGCAGACGAAAAGCCATTGGAGTTTTCCTATCTGCATCATGAATATAATCGTGCGGGCGTATGTGGTGATAAAAACCTTGACCAATTGCCGTTTCGATGTCCGAATAACTCTACCAAACAAAAAAGCCGGAAAACCAACCTTTTGAGACCCATAATTAAGTTTATCTTTTAAGAAAGCGGATACATTGATGTATAATTGGTTGTATTTATGTCAGCGGGTAGTATTACCTCGTCTAACTCACTTGCTAACGGTACTTGCTTGTGTTGCTTCGCCGCTTTTGTAGGCGAACTTTACGGATTTAGGAGGGGCAACAGACGTTACTGCCTCAAATACGTGCCATGACTCTTTGAGAAGAAAGGGCTGCAAACTGTTACAGAATCCACGATGCGAGGTTCGGGTTATAGAACTGTCTGAAGTAGGCGAGATGACCTACAGGCAGTACTGCCGAAACAACTGTAGTCTGAGGAGGTAAATTTATATACGAAGGTGAGGGAAAGTTTTTAAAATTAGCAGACTTGACAGGCTCAGCATCAACCCAATGATTTGCAACTGAAAACCGGTGTGGTTGTGTTACATCTTGATTTAATTTGACCAATATTCTCAGATATTTTGCTGAGTATTAGTGCCGGCAGCAGTCGACGTAAGAGATTTCGGAATCCTGGGAGGTACTTCAGCCCCATGCATTATCGTAGAAGACAAGCCACATAGTTGAGGGTTACACACAAGAACGACGCCCACCGGGGCGTTATAGCATACCGTATTCAATCCAGAAATGTATGCGGTCGGTTCGGTTACGGGCACTACTGGATCCAAATTCGGCTTATTTTCGATCCAAGTTTCTGTGCGTTTATCTTCTGTTTCCCTGTGACAGCTTACCGAGCTAGCAAGAAGTCAACATAATTGGAGTCTTCCTCCGATTCAGTTTCAGCTCTTTTGGTTTAACATACTTTTTTTCTATTCTCATCGCGGATTTGTTTTCTTCCAACTTTGCTTGATTTCTCGTAAGCGCAATGATGTTTCAATTTGTCTCTATTTCTCTTCTGCTCTAATTTAGCCAACAACAACTCTCTTTTCTGTTGACTGGTATTCCCTGAAACTGCTTTACTCTGAACTGAGACCCTAGACCGATGTGAAGTTCTTTCGAGGAAGCCACTTTCCCGAACGCGATTAAAGGGAACTTTCTTATTTTTCAGATCCTTTATAGATCCTAGCTTTCTGAATTACCTCATCTTGTCTTTTTGTCGGCAGGTCAAGCCAATATCCCAATTACTCGCAAATCTTATCTGTATTAGTACCTTTGTCCGCCATTTGACTTATCTCATCAACTTTGAAAAAAGCCTTTTCCAGGAAAACATTTGAATTTTTGATATTCTCACAACAATCACATTTCCTTTTTGGTTCTCTATGGCTTCTTGACTGTATTTATGAACAATGAAGAGCTCATTTTCCAAATTACGTCTTGATAAAAAAAAACTTATGTACTTTCCGGCCTAATTCCTGATTCCTTGTGACAAACTGTTACGATGTGCTTCTACAATTAATTAGAGGGACGTATCAAACTTTAATTCAATACAAAAACGGCATTAAAGCACTGTAACATAAAAGCAACAACTTATACAACCACTACAGGGCCAAGCTTTTGTGCTAAAGACCTGTATAACTCGGCTGGGTGCTCCTGCAATTTGACTAAGATGAGAGTGTGTCGCTTAAAGAGCGCACTTTTCTTCTTGGCTAGCTTATTTTTTTCTTAGTCGCAACAGGCGTACTGTGGTTTTCGGCGTATCTGCGAGTGAACCAGAAAGCTTTGATCTCCAGTTTTTTGGGCTGGTGTAATGCCAAGTACTGTTTTCGCAACCTCTTATCCTTAGCTTAATATACCAAATGATTGACTATACTGATGGTTAGAATACCTATTTTTTTATTTCTTAAATGTTTTATCAGTTCCGGTGCGTTAACAACAGACGGTGGCACTAATTTTAGTCGATAGTGTTTTAGGATGACTACAAATTTATCTTCGGACAAATTGATCAAGTTTTTGCTGCGGTGGTTACTAACTGAGTTATTTATGACGTCGTGCCAAATCACGATATTAAAACTTAGACCGGTTATGGCTAAAAAATCATCAACAAACTGATTGCGGTGTGATGCGAGTAGCTTTTATAGATCGTGATGCAACGAGCTTGCACTGACAAAAAAACCAGTAATGGTTTTATACTCCAAAAAAAACAGACGAGGAGGATAAAATGAATTCACAAAAATTTTCAGGTAGACTAAGGAGTTGTCAAATAAATTAAGTCAAAGTCCCTTCAACCACTCGGAGTAGACCCGAGGTCGTCCGAGCCTAAACTAATTTAAACGACTGGGGGTTTTCGAATCGATCTAAATTCGACTGAAACTTTCAAGCCTTTGGTCGATGGCGTTACGTTTTGTCAAAACGTCCATTTTTCTCTTTTTTTTTCGTTTTTTTTTCAATTTTTTTTATAAATGGACGTTTACCGGATTCGAACTAATTGAGTCCAAAATTGTTAGCGTCCAAAATATTGGCACAGAATTTTCAGAAAACAATGACTGACTTGCTTTTTTTAAGTCGAGTATATTTATCAAAAAAACTGTCTAGTACATGTTACCATGTTTTGGTTTTAATTTTGTTTATTCATCAACAATTTTGAAGGGCATCAAGGACTTAGCACATATTTTGAAAATGATTGCAAAACAGACAATTGTAAAAAATTTAAGCGTCAAACTATGGTTTCGGGTCCGTCTTACAGTGTTTGTTCGCTGATTTACTCAGCATTGATCACTGCTGTAAACTTGGGAGTAGTCGCTCAACTTACAGGTGGCACCCACAATAAATCAACCCGAGTCACTGGGTATTCGCACCGAGACAAACCCAGGATACAGGGAAGTCGCCCAACACACACAGGCTAACTGTTCCAACACAATGGGGAGTCGACCCGAGACCCACAAAGGATATCTGTTCAAAAAATTCTCCGTTAGCTATAATTGAAGCCAGCAACCTGCCCTGTCCGTCTACTGGCTACTGTACGGCAACACAGAGTAATCGGCGAGACACTGTCCTGCTACTGTAGAGACCCTGTCAGGCCCTTGCCCTGTCCGGCTACTTATCAACGAGACACGGTCCGACACTTGCCCTGTCCGCCTACTGTAGAGGCACTGTCCGACACTTACCGTGACCTCGCCTTGCCCTGTCCGGCTACTGTATTCAGCAAGACGCTGGATTCCAGGTCGCGGCACAAAAATGTACTAAGCTTCTGGTCGTTTAAAACTGCTGTCGGGCAAATAGTTTCGTTGAATCGGAATTGGCACAAATTTATTTTTGAATATTGAAACGGTTTTTCCAGCTTTTAACATTCAGACAGAATATATTCTGTTACAATGCAACGAATTTTAGCGTTTTTAGCGTTCGAGTGCATTCACACTTTGGCAAAACACGTTTAACAGGATAACGCTATTGGGAAAAACTGAATGAGTAAAACTTCGGTTCTACAGATTTTCCTAAACGACGCACGCCAATTATGACGCAATAGCAGTACCAGTCACTTTTATAATTTGATCCGACAGCCTTTTAAGGTCTAAGGAGCAGTAGTAAAATGACAAAATTAAAGTAATGAAATATAAGAGGTTTTTAGTTTCAGATTTTTTGTGAAAATCATCCTCCCACACGCCATATTAAAAACAGAGTGAAAAACTTTGGTCCTAGTAACAAATCAGTTACAGCAAGTAAGCTTCCTTCAGCAATGGCTGTTTTTAATAGCTGGTCAATGATGAAAATAAACACTTTCACAATGAACACGTTTTATCGCAACAATATTCGCTACTTAGGTTGAAAAAAAAAAGATAGTTCAACACAAGCATTGCTTGTGTAATTACATTTTTCAGCTGATGACTTCCGCTGATAAAAGTTTTCAGCCACATGAAAACTGCACATGGAAAATATATGAGTAGCTTTTATCGAGAAACCATCCAAACTTTCGTTTATAACTTTCAGCTTAGCAAATCAATATTAGAGTTTTTAGGGGTTAATGGAGAGAAACTTGGTCTTTGCTTGCATTTCTTTGATTTTTTTTGTGATTTTTTTCACTCAAATTAGGTGCCAAAAACAAGTATTGTTATGGGTTGAGTGATATATCATTGTTAAAGCCCTTTTTTGTGATTTGAACGACTTTGAAAAACTTTTTAAAAATTCTCTGTATTCAGAAACACTGGCTGAATTTTTCTAGTTTTAGTTTGATTTCGAGCAAGTGAAGCAATTGAGTATTGCTCATTAGAAGAAAAAGGTCATATAAGATTTGGATAATTGGTTGGATTTTAAATACTAGAATTTAACATCATTTAGCGCTTCATCGGCAAAAAAATTAAAATTTTCTTTCTAATTGTGTAGTGCGAACTATTCTATGCTGCTTGCACAGCAACCGTCTGTTGATTTTATCAATATATTATTATTTTTGGAAATTTAAAAAATTGATGACAAAAGATCAAAAAATGGTTGTCAGTATTTTTCTTACCTACTAATAAAAAAAGTCTAAAAACTGTTTGTAATAACCACAGGTTTTTTATACCTGATAAACGCAAAGTCTTCGAAAATATAATACATCACGAAAACTTGTCACGAAGATAAAAGGTAAATCACCGCATGTTTTGCATACGGTTTAAGATATCCAAATCATGAAAAGTTGATATCTCAACTCACAACCAGATAACAAAACGTACAGCTTAAAATAGCTGATTCAATCAGCAAAAAATGCTGAGTTGATTTCAACGGGAATCAGTTAGACAAAATAAACAACTTTAAGCAGTTTGTGAATGAGCTGCCTAATGTTTGCTCTTGTTGTCTTCTGACAAATTTTGCAGATATACTTTTTAAGCCCGTGTCTGCCAATTGCTTGAGTTTTTATGAAGATTTGCAGAATAACAATAGATGGTAGATAAAGAACTATCAATTGATTTTTCTGAATGCAAAGTCCTTATTTTCTAGAGAAGAGCCACTTCCTAGTACCCTATTCAAAAGTCATAAGCTTGAATTTAAGCAAAAACTGAAGTTCATTAGCGTTGTTAAAAAAAAGAATCTTAATTTAAAGCAGTATATAGTTCAACTTTAAGAAAAAACTTTAAGAAAGCAATTAATAAGAAAAAACTTCTTAGACTTTATAAACTGAGGAATCAGTTTTGCAAAATGAAGTTCTATAAGATGGCTTACGAAATAAAAATAAAAAAAAATAAAAAAGAAAGGTCTGAAAATTTCAACTTACGCATTCTTTAAAATAGCAGATAGATAAATAAAATTAAAAAGCGATCTTACGCTTTACTCAAGCAAAGAATTTTACGTGAACGAATTGATTTAAATCTTGATGTAAGTAATTAGCATTGGGTATGCGCGCTCCACCATCAATAACTTAAAATCAAAAGAAAAATATCAATTACTAGCCAGAAAAAAAACAACGTTTTCAAGCAGCAAAAAAGAGAGCAAAAGTTAAATAGAATTTTTTTTCTAACTTTGACACAAGTTTCACTATTGAAGTAATGCAATAAAAAATGACAAAATTTTTACATTACAATTGAGAAAGGTACATACTAGGTTTGAAAACAGGTGGAATAAAAAAATAACTGCACCGGTAATTTCTGAAATTCTATTTAGTTCTAAAGAAAACGATTTTCAAGATTGATATTTTCACAATCATATTGATTAAATATAGATGGCAAAAGATTGTGCATTGAGAGTTAGATATTTGCTTCAGTTTTTAGTGTTCGCTCGATCTCTCCGCCTTCAGTTCGAATGTTTCCGCTCCTCACTGTTGTAGTCTTATACTTGAGGTAGCAGCACCTGTTGTGGCAGCTTGGGACTGTCCAAGTTAATGCTCAGGTATCCCCCCAATGCACCCGAGGGATGTGCAAAGCTGCCCACATCCAAACCAGCCGGGTTGCCATTTGCTTCCATTTCTTGCTCAGCTCTGGCGAACATTTCATTCACTAGAAAAATAAAGCTAGTTGGACTTTATTCTATCAACAGAGTCCAATGAAGAAGCTGAGAAGCGGATAGAAGGGGGGGGGGGTCGGCACTTTTTCAGGAATTTGTTTTTATAAGTTGTCAAAGGGTAAATAAATCTGTAATACCCTAATAATCATCTTTAATCAAATTGGGGGCAGATTTAGCCCCCTCACTGCCCTTTGCTCCCACGAATAGCTTCCCTTTGGTACTACCTTACGACATCTGTTATGATGACTGACACTGGAAGTTTTCTGAAACCGCCGCATTGATTTTGAAAATAGTTTTGAAACAAGATACTATTCATGCTATTGATCAATTTTTGAAATTAAGATTCATGAAAAAAAATTATTTACAAGTAGTAATTGACAACCAGTTGACATATCAAAACCAAGTTAAGGCAATTTTCGAAAACAATGGCACAGGTAATTTAAAAAAAAATGTTACGATTCGGAGGTTGTATCATCATTACGCCAGAAAATAATTTCAGTTGGGTTGTTAAAAGCCCGCTACGAAGTGTCCAAGTTTAAAACTCGATCTTTAAATTCTACCAAAACATTTTTGACTGCTTAATTGATTACAGATCATCACTTTATGTTCATCAATTTATAAAAAATCGCAAACCTGCGTTGCGGGTTCCTAAAGGTGCTACCAAAAGCAAAACACTAGTTGCATGACGAAACAATATAACATTGCTTACTGCAAAAGTTTATAACTCAAAATATATATTTTTAGGAAAAGTCTTGTAGTATAAAATGATCATCAACAAATAGAAAAGCTTATATAGATGAAATCTAACGAGACATTTCTGCTTAATCTGAAGTAACATACCCTCGATGTCCGCGGAGTCGGCAAAATGATGTTGGTGGAAGCGAATTAACATGTGTAACAAATTTTGCAGTAAATGAGGCTGAACGAGCAAAGATTTGTTTTAACTTTGCCCGTGAAATTTTGACGCTCCATTGAAAACCCGACGAACCCGACGAACTTTTCTTGAAGGGCAGGAAAACCAACCTTTTGAGACCCATAATTAAGTTTATCCTTTAAATAAGCGGATACATTGATGTATAATTGGTTGTATTTATGTCAGCGGGTAGTATTACCTCGTCTAACTCACTTGCTAACGGTACTTGCTTGTGTTGCTTCGCCGCTTTTGTAGGCGAACTTTACGGATTTAGGAGGGGCAACAGACGTTACTGCCTCAAATACGTGCCATGACTCTTTGAGAAGAAAGGGCTGCAAACAGTTACAGAATCCACGATGCGAGGTTCGGGTTATAGAACTGTCTGAAGTAGGCGAGATGACCTACAGGCAGTACTGCCGAAACAACTGTAGTCTGAGGAGGTAAATTTATATACGAAGGTGAGGGAAAGTTTTCAAAATTAGCAGACTTGACAGGCTCAGCATCAACCCAATGATTTGCAACTGAAAACCGGTGTGGTTGTGTTACATCTTGATTTAATTTGACCAATATTCTCAGATATTTTGCTGAGTATTAGTGCCGGCAGCAGTCGACGTAAGAGATTTCGGAATCCTGGGAGGTACTTCAGCCCCATGCATTATCGTAGAAGACAAGCCACATAGTTGAGGGTTACACACAAGAACGACGCCCACCGGGGCGTTATAGCATACCGTATTCAATCCAGAAATGTATGCGGTCGGTTCGGTTACGGGCACTACTGGATCCAAATTCGGCTTATTTTCGATCCAAGTTTCTGTGCGTTTATCTGCTGTTTCCCTGTGAAAGCTTACCGAGCTAGCAAGAAGTCAACATAATTGGAGTCTTCCTCCATCATACATACTTTTTTTCTATTCTCATCGCAGATTTGTTTTCTTCCAACTTTGCTTGATTTCTCGTAAGCGCAATGATGTTTCAATTTGTCTCTATTTCTCTTCTGCTCTAATTTAGCCAACAACAACTCTTTTTTCTGTTGACTGGTATTCCCTGAGACTGCTTTACTCTGAACTGAGACCCTAGACCGATGTGAACTTCGAGGTTTTCCAGCACCTTTCGAGGAAGCACCTTTGTCCGCCATTTGACGTATCTCATCAACTTTGAAAAAAGCCTTTTCCAGGAAAACATTTGAATTTTTGATATTCTCGCAACAATCACCTTTCTTTTTTGGTTTTCTATGGCTTTTTGACTGTATTCAAGAACATTGAAGAGCTCATTTTCCAAATTACGTCTTGATTAAAAAAAGTCATGTACTTTCCGGCCTAATTCCTGATTACTTGTGACAAACTGTTACGATGTGCTTCTACAATTAATTAGAGGGACGTATCAAACTTTAATTCAATACAAAAACGGCATTAAAGCACTGTAACATAAAAGCAAGCAACAACTTATACAACCACTACAGGGCCAAGCTTCTGTGCTAAAGACCTGTATAACTCGGCTAGGTGCTCCTGCAATTTGACTAAGATGAGAGTGTGTTGCTTAAAGAGCGCACTTTTCTTCTTGGCCAGCCTATTTTTTTCTTAGTCGCAACAAGCGTACTGTGGTTTTCGGCGTATCTGCGAGTGGACCGGAAAGCTTTGATCTCCAGTTTTTTGGGCTGGTGTAATGCCAAGTACTGTTTTCGCAACCTCTTATCCTTAGCTTAACTTTTCGATACCAAATGATTGACTATACTGATGGTTAGAATACCTATTTTTTTTATTTCTCAAATGTTTCCTCAGTTCCGGTGCGTTAACAACAGACGGTGGCACTAATTTTAGTCGATAGCGTTTTAGGATGACTACAAATTTATCTTCGGACAAATTGATCAAATTTTTGCTGCGATGGTTACTAACTGAGTTATTTATGACGTCGTGCCAAATCACGATATTAAAACTTAGACCGGTTATGGCTAAAAAAACATCAACAAACTGATTGCGGTGTGATGCGAGTAGCTTTTATAGTTCGTGATGCAACGAGCTTGCACCGACAAAAAAACCATTAAAGGTTTTATACCCCAAAAAAAAACAGACGAGGAGGATAAAATGATTTCACAAAAATTTTCAGGTAGACTAAGGAGTTGTCAAACAAATTAAGTCAAAGTCCCTTCAACCACTCGGAGTAGACCCGAGGTCGCCCGAGCCTAAACTAATTTAAACGACTGGGGGTTTTCGAATCGATCTAAATTCGACTGAAACTTTCAAGCCTTTGGTCGATGGCGTTACGTTTTGTCAAAACGTCCATTTTTCTCTTTTTTTTTCGTTTTTTTTTCAATTTTTTTTATAAATGGACGTTTACCGGATTCGAACTAATTGAGTCCAAAATATCGGCCCGAAAATTCTCAAAAAACTGTAAGACTCACTTCATTGTTAGCGTCCAAAATATTGGCACAAAATTTTCAGAAAACAATGACTGACTTGCTTTTTTTAAGTCGAGTATATTTATCAAAAAAACTGTCTAGTACATGCTACCGTGTTTTGGTTTTGCTTTTGTTTATTCATCAACAATTTTGAAGGGCATCAAGGACTTAGCACATATTTTGAAAATGATTGCAAAACAGACAATTGTAAAAAATTTAAGCGTCAAACTTGGTTTCGGGTCCGTCTTACAGTGTTTGTTCGCTGATTTACTCAGCATTGATCACTGCTGTAAACTTGGGAGTAGTCGCTCAACTCACAGGTGGCACCCACAATAAATCACCTCGAGTCACTGGGTATTCGCACCGAGACAAACCCAGGATACAGGGAAGTCGCCCAACACACACAAGCTAACTGTTCCAACACAATGGGGAGTCGACCCGAAACCCACAAAGGATATCCGTTCAAAAAATTCTCCGTTAGCTATAATTGAAGCCAGCGACCTGCCCTGTCCGTCTACTGGCTACTGTACGGCTACACAGAGTAATCGGAGAGACACTGTCCTGCTACTGTAGAGACCCTGTCAGGCACTTGTCCTGTCCGGCTACTTATCAACGAGACACGGTCCGACACTTGCCCTGTCCGCCTGCTGTAGAGGCACTGTCCGACACTTATCGTGTACTCGCCTTGCCCTGTCCGGCTACTGTATTCAGCAAGACGCTGGTTTCCAGGTCGCGGCACAAAATTGTACTAAGCTTCTGGTCGTTTAAAACTGCTGTCGGGCAAATAGTTTCGTTGAATCGGAATTGGCACAAATTTATTTTTGAATATTGAAACGGTTTTTCCAGCTTTTAACATTCAGACAGAATATATTCTGTTACAATGCAACGAATTTTAGCGTTTTTAGCGTTCGAGTGCATTCACACTTTGGCAAAGCACGTTTAACAGGATAACGCTTTTGGGAAAAACTGAATGAGTAAAACTTCGGTTCTACAGATTTTCCTAAACGACGCACGCCAATTATGACGCAATAGCAGTACCAGTCACTTTTATAATTTGATCCGACTGCCTTTTAAGGTCTATGGAGCAGTAGTAAAATGACAAAATTAAAGTAATGAAATTTAAAGAGGTTTTTAGTTTCAGATTTCTTGAGAAAATCATCCTCCCACACGCCATATTAATAACAGAGTGAAAATTTTGGTCCTAGTAACAAATCAGTTACAGCAAGTAAGCTTCCTTCAGCCAATTCGAAACGATTTAAATCTCCGCTTACGCGCTAATAGCGCTAATTATATAGCGCGTTAATTGTCCCAAATTGCCCTAAATGGTAATTTTTAAACACCCATAACTTTAAGAAAAATATTCACAGGTGAAATATCTTTCCAAACTTAAGCTCAAGACATCAATACTTTTTGAATGATACAAAAAGATCCCGTCAAAATGTCTAGTTAAAAAGTCGAAGTTTGTCTGAAGAAAAAACCACACCGAGCACAAATGTTCCGCTACTTTCGTTAAGAAAGTCGGAGCATTGAAAGTCTGTGTTAATAACCTTAGCAATGGCTGTTTTTAATAGCTGGTCAATGATGAAAATAAACACTTTCTCAATGAACACGTTTTATCGCAACAATATTCGCTACTTAGGTTGAAAAAAAAAGATAGTTCAACACAAGCATTGCTTGTGTAATTACATTTTTCAGCTGATGACTTCCGCTGATAAAAGTTTTCAGCCACATGAAAACTGCACATGGAAAATATATGAGTAGCTTTTATCGAGAAACCATCCAAACTTTCGTGTATAATTTTCAGCTTAGCAAATCAATATTCGAGTTTTTAGTGGTTAATGGAGAGAAACTTGGTCTTTGCTTGCATTTCTTTGATTTTTTTGTAAATTTTTTCACCCAAATTAGGTGCCAAAAACAAATATCGTTATGGGTCGAGTGATATATCATTGTTAAAGCCCTTTTCTTGTGATTTGAACGACTTTGAAAAACTTTTAAAAAATTCTCTGTTTTCAGAAACACTGGCTGAATTTTTCGAGTTTTAGTTTGATTTCGAGCAAGTGAAGCAATTGAGTATTGCTCATTAGAAGAAAAATGTCATAAAAGCTTTGGATAATTGGTTGGATTTTAAATACTAGAATTTAACATCATTTAGCGCTTCCTCGGCAAAAAAAAAATTAAAATTTTCTTTCGAATTGTGTAGTGCGAACTATTCTATGCTGCTTGCACAGCAACCGTCTGTTGATTTTATCAATATATTATTGTTTTTAGAAATTAAAAAAGTTGATGACAAAAGATCAAAAAATGGTTGTCAGTATTTTTCTTACCTACTTATAAAAATGGACTAAAAACTGTTTGTGATAACTATAGGCCTTTTTATACGTTTCTACCTGGTAAACGCAAAGTCTTCGAAAATATAATACATCACGAAAACTTGTCACGAAGATGAAAGGTAAATCACCGCATGTTTTGCATACAGTTTAAGATATCCAAATTATGAAAATTTGAGATCTCAACTCACAACCAGATCTCAAAATGTATAGCTTAAAATAGCTGATTCAATCAGCAGAAAATGCTGAGTTGATTGCAACGGGAATCAGATAAACAAATTTGAGCAGTATGTGAATGAGCTGACTAATGTTTGTTCAAGCAGTCTTGTGACAAATTTTGCAGATAGATTTTTTTACGCCCGTGTCTGCCAATTGCTTGAGTTTGTATCAAGATTTGCAGAATAACATTGAATGTTAGATAAAGAACTATCAATTGATTTTTCTGAACGCATAGTCCTTTCTTTACTAGAGAATAGCCACTTCCTAGCATTCTATTCAAAAATCATAAACTTGAATTGAAGCAACAATTGAAGTTCATTGGCGTTGTTTAAAAAACGAATCTTCATTTAAAGCAGTATATAGTTCAACTTTAAGAAAAAACTTTAAGAAAGCAATTAATAAGAAAAAACTTGTTAGACTTTAAAAACTGAGGAAACAGTTTTGCAAAATGAATTTCTATAAGATGGCTTACAAAATAAAAAGAAAATAAATAAAGAAGAAAGGTCTGAAAATCGCAACTTACGCATTCTTTAAAATAGCAGATAGATAAATAAAATTGAAAAGCGATCTTACGATTTACTCAAGCAAAGAATTTTACGTGAACGAATTGATTTAAATCTTGATGTAAGTAATTAGCATTGGGTATGCGCGCTCCACCATCAATAACTTAAAATCAAATCAAAAATATCAATTGCTAGCCAGAAAAAAACAACGTTTTCAAGCAGCAAAAAAAAATTACTTCGTTTAGGTTAGGAACATCTAGAGCAAAAGTTAAAGAGAATTTTTTTTCTAACTTTGATACAAGTTTCACGATTGAAGTAATGCAATAAAAAGTGACAAAATTTTTACATTAAAATTGAGAAAGGTACATACTAGGTTCAAAGTGGTTCATTCTGGTAAATTTTGAAAACAGGTGGAATAAAAAAATTACTGAACCAGTAATTTCTGAAATTCCATTTAGTTCTGAAGGAAACTATTTTCAAGATGGATATTTTCACAATCATATTGGTTAAATATAGATGGCAAAAGATTGTGCATTGAGAGTTAGATATTTGCTTCAGTTTTTAGTGTTCGCTCGACCTCTCAGCCTTCAGTTCGAATGTTTCCGCCCCTCACTGTTGTAGTCTCATACTTGAGGTAGCAGCACCTGTTGTGGCAGCTTGGGACTGTCCAACTTAATGCTCAGGTATCCTCCCACCGCACCCGAGGGATGTGCAAAGCTGCCCACGTCCAAACCAGCCGGGTTGCCATTTGCTTCCATTTCTTGGTCAGCTCTGACGAACATTTCATTCACTAGAAAAAAAAACCTAGTTGGACTTTATTCTATCAATAGAGTCCAATGAAGAAGCTGAGAAGCGGATAGAAGGGGGGAAGGGGGGGATCGGCACTTTTTCAGGAATTTGTTTTTTATAGATTGTCAAAGGGTAATTAAATCTGTAACACCTTAATAATCATCTTTAATCAAACTGGGGACAGATTTAGCCCCTCACTGCCCTTTGGTCCCACGAATAGCTTCCCCTTTGGTACTACCTTACGACATCTGTCATGATGACTGACACTGGAAGTTTTCTGAAACCGCCGCCGTCGTTGCCCCCCCCCCCCCCCCCCCCCCCCTACCCCCCTCAATAAAATCTAGATCCGCCCCTGGATCAAAAATTACTCCGTGTAAAAGTTTACGGTTAAAAATTTCCTCCAGAAATTTTTTTGAAAGATCACAAAAAGCTTACGAAGCCTAAAATTTTTTCATTTTTGTTCAAAGTTTGAGTCCCTCTAGTGATATACGAAAAAAAAAGATTCAATTTGAATTTTTCATGGACTTTAAAAAAAGACAATTTTTTTTTACAAAATTCAGAGTTCAACGGTTTTTAAACTTTTTTTTCACCCAAAACAGTTTTCTTCCTCATATGCCTTGTTTTTATTAACACAAACAAACAAAACCACAAGTCGGCAATAAGTCATTTGTTGAGTGTGCTCTTCTTGATTCACTAAAAGCTTTTAACTCAATGGTCAAAAACTTCTAGAAAAAACTAAATAAAAATAAATATTAGATTAGTTAAAATCTTAAGACTTTGATTCATCTGCCATGAACTGTATTAAGAGTTACCTGATCAACAGTCAGGATTGAACTGTCTTTTTGGAATAGAAGCAAATTGCCTCGTAGTAGTAAGAAGACGTCGTCAAGGTCAAATTTTTCAATGATATGCACAAACGGTAAACTGTAAACTCATTAAAGTGCTACCACACTCCTAAATCAGAGTAAAAAATAGGCAATGCCAAAAACTCTGAGAAAAAAGTTGCTAATTTGTTGAAATATTTCAACCAAGCTTGAAAAAATCAATCAAAACTGAAACTATTGATTTTGAAATTAGTTTAGAAACAAGAGAATATTCATGCTGATGATCAAATTTTGAAAACAAGAGTCATGAAAAAAAAATTATATACAAGTAGTAATTGACAACCAGTTGACATATCAAAACCAATTTAGAGCAATTTAAAAAAAATGGCACAGGTAATTTAAAAAAATATTCCGATTCGGAGGTTGTATCATCATTACGCTAGAAAATAATTTCAGTTGGGTTGTTAAAGCCTGCTACGAAGCGTCCAAATTTAAAACTCGATCTTTAAATTCTACCTATACGTTTTTCACTGCTTAATTGATTACAGATCATCACTTTATGTTCATCAATTTATAAGAGATCGCAAACCTGCGTTGCGGGTTCCAAAAGGTGCTACCAAAAGCAAAACACTAGTTGCATGACGAAACAATATAACATTGCTTACTGCAAAAGTTTATAACTCAAAATATATATTTTTAGGAAAGGTGTTGTAGTATAAAATGATCATCAACAAATAGAAAAATTTATACAGATGAAATCTAAAAAGACATTTCTTCTGAACCAATTTAGGAAATAACCAAGCCAAGTGTTGTCCAAAAAAACAATCATGAAAATTAATTAGGTTCTCTTAAAATTATTATCTTCGTCCAATATTTGTGTTAGTCTGCACTGTCTATACTCTACACTGTCTTAACTTTTGATTAATAACTGTAATTATATATCAAATTACCAATTTTAGTGTTCCTAGAATATCAGTGTTCTTGTTTTTGTTTTACAAAAAAAACTCATATTTCACACTTTGTGTTTTCAAATACGCTTTGATAGCGCACAGAAAACGAAAAAAGTGGTTCGCAAAAAAGATGAACTCCTTGTTCGAGGTTTTCATCATATAAAAGGATAAGTTTGAACAATTGTCTCCGTTAATTAATCCAATTAGGAATAAACTTGTTGCTCAATGTTGAACTTCTACCTATTTGTAGAAGATTATGATTCCAAATTTGAGCTGCTCAGAATTTGAGATTATAAATTTAAGAAAATTATAAAGGCGAAAATGAATGTGTTAAAATCAGGCGAGCATTTTGATTGTAACATTGTGTGACTTCGCAAAAATACGCACACTAATTCTCCAGACCGCCATGGCAAGAAGCCATCAAAGATTACAAAATCGAGAGTCGGTTTAAGGTTGCAATTGGGTGGTAAGGGGCTCTAAATTTCGTAATGAGACCTCTCCTCTGTTGGCAAGCTTGTTAATTGCCTCATATTAAAATTTTTGTTTTTGCCTGATATAGTTTTGCCTAATACATCCGCCTTCTTCTGTCTAAAGACGCTAATTGAAAAAAAAAACAAATCTAACCTATTTCGGAGAGCATGACTGGGTTCGTGGTTGCTGAAAATAATCGCACTAGAAATCGTCCATCCAATTTCAACTCATTGCCCAAAAACTGGTTAATCTTCTGATCCGAGTCGGAGTTGATGACGTAAGCAGTCTGGTATGAACAGCAAGTAATTCGGAAAATCCAGGAAAGAAAGTTGAAGATTGTTAGGATGGTTATTAGAATAAACCAAAACCAGACTGCAATCAGAATCTTTTGAAGTAAATCTCTGCTGTTGAGAAGACACTCAAATGTACGAGTCTGTTCCTCTGAAACATGAATTTGATTTTAACGTCATGGTACTAAAAAAACGAGCACTAGAGCTGGTATTATTTTTTTTCAATATTTTTAGACTAGCTTTTAGAAGATTGCTTAAACTACCTACGTTATCTTTTCTCACTTTCCCGAAAAACAACACCAAAACTACCAATCAATTAATGTACATCTTTACGCCCTAGATATTTTACTCCACTGCCGTTCTAACACGTACTTTACTCCAAACTACTCTTAACCCTATTTCTGCAAAACTTCAACCATTTTCAAAAGACGGTAGGCGCGCTTCACGCACATCGGCGCTTTGCTGCGAGGCCCGGTTCAAACTTTCTTACTGACTCTTACCTTCTGCTGGGGCAAGCTCGCGATACGTTGGCGCAATTGCGGCAGTCACTACTCAAAAAACAATTTGAGAATTTTTTTGAGCGATAAGAAATAAAGAGTTCACTACATTGTGTGGTGTAATATCCAGGGGTGATGAAAAAAAGCTATGTGAAATAATTGATAATTGATTGTGATCAAATAATTGGTAGTCAAGAAAATCCGAACATCTGCACATATTTTGTGTAAATTGAATGTAAAAAAGGCATAAAAATCAAATTAAATTAATAAAACCAATTTTATCGTTGCTAGAACCCGTAGGAAAAAATAACCAAACCAAGTTGACAAAATTTGGAAGTTAATTGATCTGGAATCAATTGAAATTGATTTTTTCAAGCTTGATTTTTGCATCAAATCAAATTTTTCAGTTCTTTGCTACATTAATAGTATAAAGTCGAATCAATCCAAGTCTAGTCAAAAAGTGATAATTATTTTAAAATAAAGTTTTAAAAAGTTTACAGTCACTGAAACGTTGTCGTAAAGTGCTTTTGTACTTTTGGTTATAAAATTTTGATCAATAAATACCAACACATTAAGTGTATTTAATTCGTAAGGTCTTCTACACATAGGCGTCAAACGTTGTTTGTACAAAAAATCAAATTTTAAGCTTTAAAACGTCAACAACTTTTAAATTTTGTTGTTTTTGCACTGCTTTTGTTCACTGAAAAAAAAATGAAATTAAATTTATCAAGACCCGCCAATGAAGATCCGATAAGCTGATGGGGCATTTGGCACATCTATATGTAATTTTCTAATACCATTTTAAATCAAAACAGGTGCTGATTCAGGGGAGGGAATTCAGCCCCCTCACCGCCCAAAGAATTCCTCTTAAGCTATAATTTTATAATAACAATTTCTTGCCGACTGTCTGCAAAATTTTTCTGAAGGCGCTTTTCGTGGCAGAAATCTACTCAGTTTGAGGGAGTGGTACGCTTCAAAAAAACTCTTACAAAGACCCAAAAACGGATTTATTGGTTTGTTTTGTTTTAGTTTTGCCTACGGCGCAGAAAGTTCTAACCAAATATGGCCATTAAAGTGCTTTGGTTTTGCAATATCTTTTCAGGTTACTGAATTTGAACGATGCGAATTAATCAAAAACTGCTCATTTAGACGTCGGATTTTAGTTTGCCAGTAATGTCAACACGTAAACATCGTTTTCAAAAATTTATTTAACCTAAAAAGCTTTAGTTTTCGACCGATGAAATGGGTCAAAATCACCGACATTTCGGCATTAACAATACAAAAAAGCAAAGTTTGTACCGCCTACTACTTTTTCTACTACGGAAGTTAATTCATAAATGTGTTATACAGCGACGAATTTCACTTTGCAAACACAAGCGAAAAAACTGAAAAAAAAACAGATAAAAATATTACCCATTTATATTCAATTAGCTAAACTTGTTTCAAATTAAACCAAATTTGTCTTTCAGCAACTAATTTGCCAAAAAAGTCAAATTCAACTGTATCTGAACAATTTATTCAACGATATTCATTGATTAGAAGTTTTGTAACTTAAGCAAAAAAAGAAATTGATCGAAAAAACGAAAAGATAGCGCAAATAACCCAATAAGAGGAAATAATGTCGAATTATCTGAGGGTTCTATTTGTTCATAAGATCGTCAATTTGAAACCATGCAAATTGTCACAACTGGGTTTGTAGTATAAGAAACAGTTGATTTTCATCCACAGGAAATTGACACATTTAGCCGGAATGGGCAAAGCAGCCGGCCGAGCGAACAAAGTTAAAGGTGCCGACGTAAATTGAAGCGGGCCGAAAATTGAAAGTGGAATCAGCCGTTATAGAACAATCATAGAAATAATTCTAACTAAGTTTACGGTTAAAAACACAGGGTTCTTGTTTACTGGTTTACAAAAACATGGATTCGGAGGACGAAGTTTTTTGTTAGGCGAAGTTTTTTGCCTAGCAATTTCTCCAGTTTTATGCTTCTATAGTATAGATAAAGAGTGAGATTTAGAAATTGAAAAGGAAACAACACATTTATTTTCATTTTAGGACATTCTGCTCTTTTTTTTACTGCTCCTAGATTTTACTGCAAATTCTGCTTCTAGATTTACTGCTCTTTTTTTGCTAACTTACTCGTTTTGCTAACCTACTAATAAAACCATAATACTAAGATCTTCTAAAACCTTTGAATATTTCTGCGAACCAAAATATGATTTTCCAGGAACTTTTAATATGTTACTTCATAGCTGTTTTGACAAAATTGAACCCATTTGCGGAAAAAGATAAGATCCTTTTGATTTTTTTTCAGATATTTATATGCAAAGACCTTTTATGGTGACAGTTTTCATTTATTGGTAATTTTGTTATTCAATTTGCGTTTTCTGTAATCAAGTTATCTCATCATTTTTATTAGATTCCCCAAGTTCGTCTGTTTTTGTTGCATTATTGCAAATTTTGGTTAAAAACTTCAATACTTAAAGTGAAAAAACTTCTGTTGGTGAAAAAACTAGATTTACTGCTCTTTTTTTGCTAACTTACTCGTTTTGCTAACTTACTAATAAAACCATAATACTAAGATCTTCTAAAACCTTTGAATATTTCTGCGAACCAAAATATGATTTTCCAGGAACTTTTAATATGTTACTTCATAGCTGTTTTGACAAAATTGAACCCATTTGCGGAAAAAGATAAGATCCTTTTGATTTTTTTTCAGATGTTTATATGCAAAGACCTTTTATGGTGACAGTTTTCATTTATTGGTAATTTTGTTATTCAATTTGCGTTTTCTGTAATCAAGTTATCTCATCATTTTTATTAGATTCCCCAAGTTCGTCTGTTTTTGTTGCATTATTGCAAATTTTGGTTAAAAACTTCAATACTTAAAGTGAAAAAACTTCTGTTGGTGAAAAAACTAGATTTACTGCTCTTTTTTTGCTAACTTACTCGTTTTGCTAACTTACTAATAAAACCATAATACTAAGATCTTCTAAAACCTTTGAATATTTCTGCAAACCAAAATATGATTTTCCAGGAACTTTTAATATGTTACTTCATAGCTGTTTTGACAAAATTGAACCCATTTGCGGAAAAAGATAAGATCCTTTTTGATTTTTTTCAGATATTTATATGCAAAGACCTTTTATGGTGACAGTTTTCATTTATTGGTAATTTTGTTATTCAATTTGCGTTTTCTGTAATCAAGTTATCTCATCAATTTTATTAGATTCCCCAAGTTCGTCTGTTTTTGTTGCATTATTGCAAATTTTGGTTAAAAACTTCAATACTTAAAGTGAAAAAACTTCTGTTGGTGAAAAAACTAGATTTATTGCTCTTTTTTTGCTAACTTACTCGTTTTGCTAACTTACTAATAAAACCATAATACTAAGATCTTCTAAAACCTTTGAATATTTCTGCGAACCAAAATATGATTTTCCAGGAACTTTTAATATGTTACTTCATAGCTGTTTTGACAAAATTGAACCCATTTGCGGAAAAAGATAAGATCCTTTTGATTTTTTTTCAGATATTTATATGCAAAGACCTTTTATGGTGACAGTTTTCATTTATTGGTAATTTTGTTATTCAATTTGCGTTTTCTGTAATCAAGTTATCTCATCATTTTTATTAGATTCCCCAAGTTCGTCTGTTTTTGTTGCATTATTGCAAATTTTGGTTAAAAACTTCAATACTTAAAGTGAAAAAACTTCTGTTGGTGAAAAAACTAGATTTACTGCTCTTTTTTTGCTAACTTACTCGTTTTGCTAACTTACTAATAAAACCATAATACTAAGATCTTCTAAAACCTTTGAATATTTCTGCGAACCAAAATATGATTTTCCAGGAACTTTTAATATGTTACTTCATAGATGTTTTGACAAAATTGAACCCATTTGCGGAAAAAGATAAGATCCTTTTGATTTTTTTTCAGATATTTATATGCAAAGACCTTTTATGGTGACAGTTTTCATTTATTGGTAATTTTGTTATTCAATTTGCGTTTTCTGTAATCAATTTATCTCATCATTTTTATTAGATTCCCCAAGTTCGTCTGTTTTTGTTGCATTATTGCAAATTTTGGTTAAAAACTTCAATACTTTAAGTGAAAAAACTTCTGTTGGTGAAAAAACTAGATTTACTGCTCTTTTTTTGCTAACTTACTCGTTTTGCTAACTTACTAATAAAACCATAATACTAAGATCTTCTAAAACTTTTGAATATTTCTGCGAACCAAAATATGATTTTCCAGGAACTTTTAATATGTTACTTCATAGCTGTTTTGACAAAATTGAACCCATTTGCGGAAAAAGATAAGATCCTTTTGATTTTTTTTCAGATATTTATATGCAAAGACCTTTTATGGTGACAGTTTTCATTTATTGGTAATTTTGTTATTCAATTTGCGTTTTCTGTAATCAAGTTATCTCATCATTTTTATTAGATTCCCCAAGTTCGTCTGTTTTTGTTGCATTATTGCAAATTTTGGTTAAAAACTTCAATACTTAAAGTGAAAAAACTTCTGTTGGTGAAAAAACTAGATTTACTGCTCTTTTTTTGCTAACTTACTCGTTTTGCTTTTATAGATTATTATTGTGATAATACGTTTGATTCTCGTTTGAAGAGGTGCCATTGATGAGATGCCCGTCTTAGCGTAATGCAAGTATTCCAGATTGTAGAACTGGTTGAATGTAAGCTTTGTAACTCAATATCATTTGTTTTGAAGTTAAGTATTTGCTTATTTGATAAAGAGTCCACACAACTGAAGCCTGCTGTTTTTCATTGTTTTGATGTGGTTATATAACCTTAAATTCGGATCCAGATTAACGTCTTAATAATTAAATCCTAGAGGTAATTCTATTAACTTTAAGCGCTTTTTGTTTAGACTTGGTTTTCCAACAAATATAATTGTTTTTGTTTCTTCACTGCTCAAAGTTAGTTTTTTTTTGTTATCCATGCATTAGCTTTGTCAAAGATTCTCTGATGCACATCTTTAGATTGCTGAACAATTTACCCGGGTCGAGATCCCGCTCAAAAACCGCTCAAGATTTGAGCGGTTTGAGCGGTTTTCCAGCAAGATTTGAGCAGTTTGAGCGGTTTGGGCGGTTTGGGCGTTTTTTTTGGAAAAACCGCTCAAACCGCTCAAATCTTGCTTAGAAAACCGCTCAAAAACCGCTCATTTCTTGCGGTGATTTTGAACGGTTTTTCAAGCAAGATTTGAGCGGTTTTTGAGCGGTTTTTGAGCGGTCTTCCCGGGTCGAGGTCCCAGACTCAACGTTTCTCTTCTCTGCAAAACTCGAACGAGCACGTTCATCCAGGGGCGACCAATATGTAGTAAGTTTCCAAAAAGTGCCCAAAAACAGCATTTTTGACCAGCTCTTCACGTCAACAACCCCACCCACACCCCCCCCCCCACCAACCCAACTTATCCCCCCTCCCCCCCGCCAACTTACTCCCTCCCCCCAACGTACCCCCTCAACGTATCCAACATCCAACAAACCCCCCCAACAACATACCCCCCCCCCCCCCCAGCACTTCAAAAACTTATCAAGAAGATAAAAGATGAGCACCATAGTAGTTGATCAAGCGCAGCGGAAAATATGCTGAAAGGTAACAAAACATTCAGACATGCCCGGAACTAGTTTTCTGTTCATGATTTTCATGAAATATATTAGTCCTTAACAACCAGATCAGACATGATCCAGTTCATTGAAGTTTCTATCACTATAATATATTTGTGTTCTACATTCTCGGTTTCCAACTTTAGCCCATAGAATTCATAAGTGATTCATTATTCGTGACAAAGACAGTATATTTGTTGTGCATGTTTAGCATAGACTAAGTCAGCATAGACTAACGGATAAGGCGTCTGACTTCGAATCAGAAGATTACGGGTTCGAATCCCTCTATGGGCGACTTTTTTTATTAAACCTTGCGCGGTTTTTGAGCGGTTTTTTTAGATAAACCGCTCAAAACCGTTCAAATCTTGCGCGGTTTTTGAGCGGTTTTTTTAGATAAACCGTTCAGAAACCGCTCAAACCGCTCATTTTGAAGCAAGATTTTGAGCGTAATTGTCTAAAAAAACCGCTCAAACCGCTCAAATCTTGCTTCAAATTAGGTGAAAAATCTCGACTCGGGTAGCTTGTTTCCAATACTGCAAACATTGTCATTGTTCAAAGTTGGCCTCAATAACTGAGAAACAACCGAAAAAAGAAAGCTCTGATGAATCTCCCAAAACAAGCAACTTCACAACTTTTTCTAAACGTTGGATCATAAACTTGTTTAATGCAACCAATGAAACTGCCAAGGAATTTCCTTTTAGGTGTGTTTTAGATTTTGGTTTTAGCTCGAAATCAGGTTCCACAGATAATCATCAGAAAAGGTCGAGTGTTATATCAAATAAAGATTTTTCAGTCGTGATTCGATATTTTAGTTTAAACTTACTGTTACTTTGTGTGTATCAGTTAACATTTTCGCGATTTTCCACCTAAATCAGTCCGACTTGAAATTTTTCAATATTTGTTTTAGAATAAACAGGATGGGAAGGATATGTTGTATTTGCACATCAATCGACTATACCTGAATAATTAATTGAAATCTTTATTTAATCAGTTTTTCATAGTTTGCTATCGTTGATACTCTTTTTTGCTTTAATCAGGTTAATCGATAAATTCTTTTTCAAAAGATAACATGTTTGTAGTACTTTTTTCAATGTAAACAAAATTCAAAGCGTCCATCAATTAAAACTGATAAATCACTTGACAGTGAAACAAGTTTCTTTTTGCCTTTTGACAAATGGCTGCTCGCTACTTTTCATTTTGTTAACGTTTTTTTTTGCTCCGACTTTCAAATAAAAAGCGTAATACTTATACTTGGTGCAGTTCTTCTCTATTCAGCTAATTTCAATCTAACCTAATTCAGTCACTTTTAACAAACAAATAACGAGAAGCTAGAAGTAAAGGAAAAAATTGAATATTTTTAAATTAAATATTCGCCTTACTTTTGTTTTTACTTTAAAAAAATTACTTTGATTGGTACATTCGAAACTACTTGCAAAGCATCCGGCTAACATTGTTTAAATATGAACTTGTTTTGTTAACTTACCTCCCAATAATCTAACTTTTACATCACAGAGCACAACTCCAGAATAGGTGAGCTTGGAGTACTCTCCCATCAACTCTACTAGTTCAGGACAGCACTTGTACAGGCACTGCATTACCATCGGCACCCCCACGTAGTAGAAGGAGGGGTTGACACAGAAGGTGAACATGAGAGCGGAGAAGGCAATGGCCACCAGGTATTGCAGTTGAGATACAGGTAACTGATTGAGATAAGGCATCGACATGTGAGACAGGATAGGAACGGAGAACAGTCCTGGAAAACACTTTGTAAAAAGTCCAACAATCCAATTCTTCCAGAAAGCCAACAATATGAAAGTTTTTTTAAATATGTGAAAAATTAACCTATTGGACTAAAAACTCAAAGTGGGAGTTAAAGACAAACTTGGAGGTGGGGGTTTTGTAGTTAGAATGCACTGAAATCAGCTGACCGGAGTTTTTTTTTCGCTTCACTTGCAGGTAGTTTTCCATCTGGTTTGCAGCCAGAGTTGCCACTTTTTCCACACAATGCCCACTGGAAGACAACACTGGGTTCTCCACAGTTTTCCTTAGGGAGTCCAGATCCATGCCCAGGCATCTGGAGATCATCTTCCACTCAGCAAATGGGTAGTACAGTAGGAGGGCTTCAAACATGCTTTTTTCATTTATTTTTCAAGCCATCCTCTTTTCCCTTCATTGCTCTTCAACCAGTGAGACAAGTTGATATTGGAATTTTTTTGCTGATATTGGAAAGTTTGCTGAAACTTCAAACATTAAAACTGGTCGATAATATAACGGTTCCCCTAAATTTGACGATTTTTTTGTCTAGCGTAGAACAGTTTCAAAAAATGCGTAAAAAATGATGTTTGCTGATAATTGTTGTGGTTGGAGTAGAGAGATTTGTTGTTTTTTGTTATTTAAGATTTAAAACATCAATTTAGTCAGCCTGTTCAAAACGTTCTGATAAATAATGCAGCGGACAAGAGTCGACTCTAAACAGTTTTTAGTAGTGCTTTTAGTAAGTGCTTACAAAGAGGTCACCCTGCTGATACAAACACATTTTCATCGTTATGCATCAGTTCACTTTTGTTTCAATGCACAAAAAAAGAAAATTGCGTTTGTGTAGACTTTTTCCTCTTCTAGTGTTTATCAGGAAACTGTAACATGGGATCGGTGATGTGTTAGAATTAACTGTTTTCAGATCTGTTATATCATTGATGTCAACTCTTATGCCAAGTATTGCATTCCAGAAGCACAAATTATCATTTGTTTTACTAATTTTTCTTTTGTGTATATGACCAGTATTTAACCTTTTAAAATCTATTCTCAGAAATTAAGTAAGAGATAAAAATTTTAACTTCTTGAGCATCATGTCGTGAGCGCTTAGAACCTAAAATTTTTTCAGTTAAGTTTAAATAAGGTTGCATCGGGTTTCAATTGAATGAGAACATATTGGTCATCAAAATTTTACTTTTAAAAGACAAAGATGCTTATCATACAATTTTTATTTATGAAAATTGTTTGAAAAGCATTCTTTCCATAAAAATTTAATGCTCTCGATCTTTTTGGTTGCTAAATTTTTGTTTTCAATTTTATTGAAAAAGATAAAACCAATTGTTTGCATTCGGAATAATGAGAAAGCACATTCTTACCAGTCAGAAGAAAAAAGAGTGGTGCGTTCTTGGTCAGGTTTTCAACTGTTTCAGATCCCATTTCGACTTCGTTGGGGGACTCCGACATTGGTATGTAAAAAAAGTCAGCTGCGGCACAATAATCCGACATGTATTCTGCCTGTTTCGTGCCCATTTCAAAGCCAGTGAAGCAAGTCGCTGGCTCACCTGAAGACAAAATTTTCTAAGACAAAAATTTTGCCTGACAAGACAAAAAAGAGATTTGATACATTTCAATTTTTCATTTCACAAAACATCATCAATGAAGTTGACAAATCAAGAAGCACATTTAGCTGCTCTTGTTGTGCATTATTGTCTCTCTTGAAACGCCAAAAGTCACAATTTATGTCTGGTTTTCTGATCGTTTTTTTTTCGAAGTATGCTCTATCAAGATTATAAAAGATTGGCACCTAAGGCAACTTCAGAAAAGAATGCATTTTGATTTTACAAAGAAAAGAATGCAATTTACATTTTAGAAAGAATATTTGATTTAAATTTACTTAGAAGTAGTTAGAACATAGTTGAAAGATGCCCGACGGAAAAAGAGCCCGGCCTGAGGGTACAAAGGGCCAGATAGCGGCTCTTTTGACCGAGGCCATCTTCAACTATGTTCTAACTGTTTAAGAGTATGTTTTTGCTCTTTCTGAGGGAAAGATGCCAGAAAATTGTGAAATAGCCCAGAAAAGTGCGCGAAAATATGCAAATGATTTTTTTTCATTCATGCTTTCTAACATTTCATTTTCATTCATGCCTTGTCGTGAAAGAACATGTGTGAAAGAGCGAAAACATACTCTTCTTGCATTACATGCGCCTTTTAGCCATTTGGCAATTCGGGAAAAAAACAATGGACAGTAAGATCAAAATATTGCCTTCAGTGCATTATTCATAAATGCGCGTCATATAACCAGATCAAAGCTGACCCTTTTGTGGCTAGGTTGTCAAATAATTGAACGAGAGGAGGCGTTGCCCCACGTCCTAAAAAACCTATGACTCAGACAGTTTACTGTCGTTCGAATCATGACTGCAAGTAACTCAAAATGATAAATCACTTGACCTCGTATCCTCGTGATGTGTCCGTGTAGCTTACATGTTCTTGTGATGTCTAATTGTTTTAAAAAATATATACAAGAAGGCAAAAATCCTTTCCACACCGCGATCGAAACAAAACACTCGATAAATAAAACAGGAAAAAATTCAGAATATTTTGCGAGTTTGCAACTGGATTGAGATTTGCTTGTGACCCAATAACGGTGCGTGGTAATCAATCAATTCATTGCAATTATGGGTATTTTTTGAACCAGATCACAAGTCTAACCAAATGACAATACCATCTCGCATCTATTTGTTGCGAAAATTTGTGCTCGACAAATTTTGACTATTTAACCAGCAAATTTCGCAACTTTGAGGAAACTTTTCTATACAGTGTCAAACAAATGGGTGCACTGTCCACACAGGAGTTTCATGGATAAAATAGATTTCAACAGGAAAACTTTGTCTAAAGTATTGTCATTATATCTCCTTCCTGTCTTAAGTTCAGATAAAAAAATAGATAATGTTATCATAATAATCGATTATTTTAGTGAATACAAAATCCATCATCAGCGATTATAATTCATTTCTCACAGTTTTTAAACTCAAATTTTCCTCTCGAAATGTATTTGCAAAAAGAATTTCGGAATTTTCAGCAATTTCTGCAAATAACACGCAGCCTGCTCAAATTTTAAGTCTACTCAGTTTTACTTCACCGATTTGGATGGGAACATGGCAGTGAGTGTGTGTGTGTGTGTAAGAGTGTGTGTGTGTGCGTGTGTGTGTGTGTGTGTGTGTGGGGGGGGGGTGGGAGGTTGGTTGAGGGGCGGTGCGGTGATGCAAATAGAATGTCGAATTACATAAAAGTCAACGAATGGTTATAAACTAGAAAAGAACAATGTGTGAACTTGAGAAACTATTTCGAAAATAGAAAAAAAAAATCTCTTGATACAAGCCAAAATTTGATCTCACTAAACCAATACAAGGTTCAAATTTTGCTGAAATTGGTTTGAAGTTCAGCCAGGCTTAAAAAAATTTAAACAGAGGCGAAGTTGCCCTTCGCATACACAACCAAAAGTATGACTGATAACGCTACTGGGAAATACTGAATGCGAAAAACTTTGAATCTACATAAATTCTAAAGTGACGCACGCCAATTGTGAGTCTACATAATTACTAAGTGACACAGGCCAAATAGGACACATTAACAGTACCAGTCAACTTCAAAAAAGAAATTTACCAACCAACATGAGTAGTATGCATATAGTGCGTTAGGATGGGGGGGGGGGTTGTCATACATGGATGACCATTAGGTATAAATCATAATGGTCACCATGTATTAAATGATCAGCAATGGTCACCATGTAATAATCCTAATTGTCACCATGTTTAATTTTATACCTAATGGTCACTATGTAATAATCCTAATTGTCACCATGTATAATTTTATACCTAATAGTCCTCATGTAAAACTTCGGTATATTATTGAGTATTCCCACTGAACGTTGTGGAAACGGGAATGGAATTAAGTTTTAGTCGGTGCATGTTTTCCCTTCTAAAGTTTGGGGTTATTGGCTTGTTTACATGTAAAATGACGTTATATACCTATTATATGCGACCAAACTATATGGTATTTAGGAAAGCACAAGATTTTGGCAGCGTAGCTTAACTGTTGGCTGCGGTGAACGACTTCCTTCAAAAATGCATGTTTTATTGCTGAATCTCGAAGAAAGCAAAATTCGTCAAGTGCGGCGGCCGCCACCTCTATTTAGGCAAAAATTAATAATCAATTTGACCGAAATAAGAATGAAAAATTTCGTTCAGCCAAATGAAGGTAAAAACAAAGAAAAACTACGAAACACTGAAAACTCTAAAATAATGAAATTGGCTTAAAAATTTCGACATTTCCTTTTTCCGTGTCTACAGGAGACTGAAAAAATCTCTAAAATCTATGACAAAAGCTTTGATTTTATAGAAAGGTTGAAAGAGCTAATAAGTTGAAGTGGGTAAAGATCTTGAAAAACGAGAACACTGATGAAAGCCAAAAGTGCCGATTAATTTTGCTGCAGCCATTTCTAAGACTTGCATATACCACTTTTTATAATAAAAAAGAAACAAGATTCGGGGCTTCTAGAAAACGTTTAGTATTTCCTATTAACTTTTTTGTGCTAACAGAAATTTTGAAAATGTCCATCAAAGCGGACCTAGAAACTGGGGGAAAACTGTTATTTGTGTGCCAATATATACGACAGAACAGAGTAACCATCGAATAAAGCAGGTGAAAACTTATTTGCGACTTTTAAGGAAAGCAGCTACTCAAATTAGAGCAAATTCAATCGGGAAAGACTGAACACAAACTAAGACAAGTAATGGATACAAACTCAAAACTTGATATGAATTCGGAGTTATAATTTGAGCATCCAAAATTTTTGATTTTTCCATTAAAAGAATATGCAATTGAATAATTTTTAATTTGATACTACAATCTAGTCAACTGTTCTCAGTATCTTCTAATTAACTCAATTTGGCTTTATCAAGAGTTTTCTATTCAAAATTTTGAAGCGCTATCAGTTATTATGCAAAAAGGCGTAAGCATTTTGACCTATTCATAAAAAGCTCTATCGACTAAATAAATCTTGAATTTAAAAAAAGTGGTACTGACTGTTTATCTGATTACACAATTGCTTCACTTCTGTGGGTTTATAACTTTGATTCAAAATTATGATTTTTCAAATGAAAACCATTGAAAATTTGTGGTTTTTAGAGATTGATCAATCATCCTTCAAATATACAGTACCTGTCACTGAGACTTTGCTCGCTTACCGTCTTCAGCTCTACCAGCCGCATGTCTGCACGATCAATGATTTTCCTCACTAAACCATAATTTTTTTCTTTTCATTTTCTTATCGTAATTTTTACCTCTATGAGCAACAGTTCATCAAACACTTTGGACTCCATGCTGTCTCCAATTGGACTTGTTGTTTGATGCTTCCATCGACAAAATTTTGTGAAAATTTGAAAACTGATCTTTCTTGTTACAATTTTGAAACCTTTTTTCATAATCATTGACTGCAGGTAAATTGAAATTATCAATGCAAGATATGCCACTTTTTCATAGTGAAATGTTCATAATGAGGATACCTGGAAGATCATATATTTTGAGGAAAATTTTTTTTCAAAAAAATTAACAAATTGTTTTGCAAATCAGGAAAGAGAAAAAAAACTGTCATTATAGTGTCTGGTTGATAATTCTAGAATATTCGAGAAACTTAAGAAGAAAGATAAGAAAGATTTGGATTGAGTTACATATATATGTTTTTATATGAAATAAAATAAACGATTACAACTAAACTCAAACATATATACCCCAGCAAACATATAAAACTGCATACTTGTAAACATAAAAACATAAACATATTTTCATAAGTTTCAAACTTAAATGCATACTCACAAAAAACAGTCATGCGTATTTTGTTACAAACATACGTTTATCCGTACACATTTAAATACTTACATAAGGTTAATCATGCAAACTTACATACAAAAACAATTACGTACACACTTACTGAATACAAACATACATACATGTATACATAAGTACAAACTTACATAAACACATACATACATGCATACATAGATACATACATACAAACTTACTTATATACATACATATATAAAGTTACTTAGAGACATTCATACAACCATACATACAAAATTACATACATATATGCAAAAATACTTCGTTACATACAAACATTCAAAAAAGAAGTCTTACATAAAGGTATGAATACAAACGTACATAGTCTTATACATAAGAAGAATGCAAATAAACTACCATACAATCATAAATTTTACATACTTGCTTACATGCTTTTAAACCTGCAAACAATTGTACGAAAATTTTGCTTTAACACATGCAAAGATTTTGACTTAATATTTCTGCTGACCTTTACAATAGAACCACTTTTAAACACACAAACCAGCTTAATTTCACTTCACACTTTCAAGACGAATATATACACACATTCAGACAAAAAGAGTCAGGCATTAGAGACTGGCATTCATGCGTCTTTACATACAATCATATAAACGTGCCTTTCATACTCATATACGAAAATGCATAAGTACTTACCTACAGACAGACATGGTTCGTACTATACAAGCATGCTACGACTCATGTGTACACATTTTCCTTTTAAACAGACATAAAACTTCAATCATAAGTTTGTACAATTTGCAAACAAGCTAATTTTAAAATAATTTAAAACTGAAAAATTTACATTGATACAAAATAATTGCTGGTCTTCATTCACTCAATCAAGCGGACATGCATTCAAGAATTCTTACTTACAGAAAAACATATCAATATAAATTTGAAAACATACAAACTTCTAAATACTCAAATGAATACACACAAATAGTATGTGCATACATGATTAATTACCTTTATACATGCAAAAAAAATTGTACACTTTTACATAGATACATACAGTTTACATAAATAGACACACACGCAAGTTTTGCTTACATACAAGCAAAGATTTTATTTATTAGATCTGCTGACCTTTGAAATACAAACACATGTAAAATACCAAATTGCATTCACTTCACACATTCAGACAAAAAGAATCACGCATTGCAGACTGACATTCATACGTCTTTACATAAAATCATATAAACGTGCTTTTCATACTCATATACGAATATGTATAAGTACTTGCCTACAAAAAGACATGGAATGTACTTTACAAGCATGCAACTACTCATGTGTACACACTTTCCATTTAAACAGACATAAAACTTCAATCATAAGTTTGTACAATTTGCAAACCAGCTAACTTTTAAATGCTTTTTAACTGAAAAACATACGTTGATACAAAATAATTGCTGGTCTTCGTTCACTCAATCAAGCGGACATGCATTTGAGATTTCTTACTTACATAAAAACATACAAGTATACATAAGTTCTAAAAACTCAAATGAATACACACAAATAGTATGTGCATACATGATTAATTACATTTATAAATGCAAAAAAAATCTACACTTTTACATAGATACATACAGTTTACAAAAATAGACACACACACGCAAGTTTTGCTTACATACATGAAAAGATTTTACTTATTAGATCTGCTGACCTTTGAAATACAAACACATGTAAAATACCAACTTGCATTCACTTCACACATTCAGACAAAAAGAATCACGCATTGCAGACTGACATTCATACGTCTTTACATACAATCATATAAACGTGCCTTTCATACTGATATACGAATATGCAGAAGTACTTGCCTAAAAACATACATTGGTTGAAAAAATATGCTTGTATTCATTCACTCAATCAATCGGACACGCAGTCAAGAGTTCTTACTTACATTAAAACATACAAATTTACCTAAGTTCTAAATACTCAAACGAGTACACACAAACAGTATGTACATACATGATTAATTACATTTATACATGCAAAAAGTTGTACACTTTTACATAGATACATACAGTTTACATAAATACACACATACGCAAAGCATATGTGCGTACATATATACTATGCTTATAGTATTTTGTCTAACTTTCAAGAAAAATTAGAAACATTAGTAAAATTCAAGTTGGGTTATAGTTATTCTTCTAGTTACAATTGTTTTGGTTTAAGCCCGCATAAGGAAAAAAATTGTACTCATAGTTACAAACACATCAACTTGCATACATACACGCAAACACAAAAAGTACTTTTTCTAGCATTTGCTTATAGATTACTAGAAATATTCACACAAAAATATATTCATTACGTTTTAAGTATGATTATATTCAAATACAGTCAAAACTACATACACACTTTGATTTTTACAATGCAGACAACTCACGCAATTATTTGCAAAGAAATGCCAGCTTTCAGCCAACTCATCTACACCATTTAGCAATGTTGTTCATCTTTGAAAAGATAAAAAAGGGCGATAAAATTTTTTTAATATGTCTGTTGATCTCCCAAACGAATTTTCCAACGGTATCAAACTTCAACTCAAAATTGACCAGTGAGTCATGAGAAGCGCTTTTAGTGGTCAGAAGAAAAAACCGAGGCTTACTAACTTGTATAACACGGGAAAATTCAAAAACAAATTGTTGAAAGTTTTTTGTTGGACGGTTCGAATAGAGTTTTTTAACATATCGAAAATTGATTTCAAGTCATTATTTAGTTTTGTACAGAAAAATTAAGACAGTGGAAATTTTGGTTCGAAAAAAAAAAATTAGCCATTGTTCTAAGAATTGTAATCTTTTTTAAAAAACTTTGTTTTTTGATTCATTTGTTAGTTCTGTAATTTGATATATCTTCAGTTGACGATTAGGCTGCAGGTTTAACCGTACACCAAGTTACATTGACTAGAGTTGCACATTATGTTGTTTTCTCGCTAAACCATCAAAACTTTTATTGTTTGAAAAAACATATTTGGTTCTGAAAAAGCTATTTAATACAGGTTCAACTGTTCTTTTTTTCATCTTTTTCCCCGTATTTATGCAATATCGATAGTTTGAGCTATAGTATCCTAGAAAAAAATCTTTTAACTATGATAAAATTAACGGTAAAGGGTATGTTTTAGAGAAAACAAAAGTTGTTCTAAGCTGATGTTCAACTCATTTTTTCAGTAATAAAGAAAACTTTCAGTAAATTTTTAAATTTGTGCAAAATAAACAACCCAATCTTCTTTTCCGATTTTGAATTTTTTAGAACGACTGTTTTTTAGACATGATTCTAAATGAAACACAAATTTTTTATACTTTTAAAGAATTAGGAGCAAAAAAAAACTTTTGTTCTTTTTGTTTTATTTAATTTGGATTACAAAACAAACAGCTAAACATTAATAAATTCAACTTAACTATTTAAAAAAAAGCAGCACAAAACAGACTGAAAACTTTTCAATTGACGCTACGTATAACAGAGATTGATGCGTTCCGATCCTTTTTCTTGTGTTTTGCGAGCAACTGGCGTTTACATTTGGCTAAAATCGGTTGTCTGCCTACTGCACCATGGGCTCACTGTTAGACTGATTTCTGCAACGAGAGTAACAAGGTGAAACTGGTGGCTCCATTTCCAGGCCGACTTGAGCCTCTCGACTTCCTGGGAAGATCCAAATTGTCTCTACGAAAAAGGAATGCGCTCATAAGGAGATGACTAAATCTAGATCCTTGATTAGCATAACTTTGGCTATTTGCGCTGAATCGATGATATAAACTCCGATGATCAAAAAATTATCTTTTCTGATGGCCTTTTAAAAAACATAAATGCAATAAGATAACCTAAATGGAAAATATGCAATTTAGAGTGATCCAATTATCATTATTTGAATTTAATTGTTGTCTAATAAGGAAAGAAAATTTCCATGAGCAGTCTAGTCAAAAATAGTATGTTCTTGAGCGGAATCAGTCAAAACTTACACATACAGTTTTTTAAAGTTTTGCGGTAACGGAGAGCAAAGATTGAACTGAAACGGGTAAAATTATGAATCAAATAATGAAAGCACGCGCCTGCAGAGGCGTTGTTATTGCGCTAAAAACAGAACAAGTCTTATCATGAATTGGAAATGAAATAGCTGATAAATGCTTTGATTTGTATAATCAAGACCACATCTTTTCTAACTTTTGATAGAATCTTTATCGACTCTTCTTCAAATTGAACAGTTTCGGACAAGTAAAAAATTACAGCATAGTTTTGGGCTCACTTTCATATCTTGTATTCAGCGGCTAATCTAAAATGAACACATAAATTTCCTTATGTTTGATTGAGATTTATGATTGGGTATAGATGTCAGTCCACAACCAGAAAATTTTTCAAAAAGAAACCCTTTACATTTTAACCTGATTTAGTCTTACCAGAATTCGTTTATCTGCTGGAAAAATTATGATCTATCACTGTCATGTGTATGATCTATCACTGTCTGATAAGCGAATGATTCGAATAAACTAGAATTTATGTACACAAGTCCGTGTTTGATTTTTTACGCGTGTTTATCGGTATGTGTATTTGTTCAGAAGTGTAACAATAGCTAAGAGTTATACCATAAATCAAACTCAATGTAGCTTTAGTTCCAGATTAGTCGAGATTTTCTAGAACATTTTACTAGGTGTTGTATCTGTACTATGTTCAACCAGATACTACAAAGTAATATAATTATGTGTAAATTGTGTGCATTGCATGTTCGATATTTACATGCTTTACGGTTTGCTTGTATTGGAAATGTTATATCAGAAAAGATGTACAAGTATGTTGTTCCAAAACGTTTTCGAATCAATTTAGGATAATTAATTGTACTTGGAAATAAAATTTGATGTCAAAATCAATCCAAATTCTTTTTTTTACTTTTCTTCATTATTCTAGATTGTTTCACCAGATGCTAAGTAGGTACAGATTATCAATCAGATTTGGATACTTAAAACTATTGCATGTAGATAGGCATTTGAATCAATTTTTATTTGTAAATGTAAGCACGATTAATGTCTACTTTGTATGTTTTTGGTTATATACATTTGCTTATAATGATTCATATGTATAAAGTCACTTATGCGATCAAAAGTATGCCATCAGAAGTGTCACTTTAAATAAAAAAACAATTCATCTCAATTTTTTTTGCTGCTCTTGATTTCTGAATAGTTCACCACATACTAAAAATTACCAGATACAACTTAATACGTATTTATATGGCTACATAGACATATAGTGTGTGATATAGTTTTACAAAACTTATCATTAATTTCTTAACCTGTAACACAATCCTACTCTATGTTGATAGTCTGGCAACACGTTGGTCTTACTGTTGTTGTCAATATCTATTTTGCTTATCTGCAATATCTGTTAAACAAGGCTAGAACTTATATACATGCCCTTCATTAGCAGGTTTTAATTTTTTTCAGTTTTTTTTTATCTTTGATAAATCAGATGGTTTCACGTTTTGCCCAAAATGCACACATAAGCTGCAGTTGGTAACTTAAATGCAATCAATGTTCGTGAAGTTTTGCCACTTAGACTTTCAAAAAATTGTACTCAATTATCTATGTATCAAATTAATATTTTTTAAATTCGCTTGATAATCCTTAAATTTTTCTGTTCCAATGATGACCTAGCCTCATTCGGTAAAACAGTGTTTTTATTGTTGGCATGATAGTTAAGCCATACCGACGACACCAGTGAGGGGCGTTCTGAGGAGAGTAGCGACATGCCAACAATAAAAACACTGTTTTACCGAATGAGGCTAGGTCAAGATTGGAACAGAAAAATTCAAGGATTATCAAGCGAATTTAAAAAATATTAATTTGATACATAGATAATTGAGTACAATTTTTTGAAAGTCTAAGTGGCAATACTTCACGAACATTGATTGCATTTAAGTTACCAACTGCAGCTTATGTGTGCATTTTGGGCGAAACGTGCAACCATCTGATTTATCAAAGATCAAAAAAAACTGAAAAAAATTAAAACCTGCTAATGAAGGGCATGTATATAAGTTCTAGCCTTGTTTAACAGATATTGCAGATAAGCAAAATAGATATTGACAACAACAGTAACACCAACGTGTTGCCAGACTATCAACATAGAGTAGGATTGTGTTACAGGTTAAGAAATAATGATAAGTTTTGTAAAACTATATCACACACTATATGTCTATGTAGCCATAGAAATACGTATTAATGTTGTATCTGGTAATTTTTAGTATGTGGTGAACTATTCAGAAATCAAGAGCAGCAAAAAAAATTGAGATGAATTGTTTTTCTATTTAAAGTGACACTTCTGATGGCATACTTTTGATCGCATAAGTGACTTTAACATATGAATCCTTATAAACAAATGTATATAACCAAAAACATACAAAGTAGACATTAATCGTGCTTACATTTACAAATAAAAATTGATTAAAATGCCTATCTACACGCACTAATTTTACGTATCCAAATCTGATTGATAATCTGTACCCACTTAGCATCTGGTGAAACAATCTAGAATAATGAAGAAAAGTAAAAAAAAGAATTTGGATTGATTTTGACATCAAATTTTATTTCCAAGTACAATTAATTATCCTAAATTGATTCGAAAACGTTTTGGAACAACATACTTGTACATCTTTTCTGATATAACATTTCCAATACAAGCAAACCGTAAAGCATGTAAATATCGAACATGCAATGCACACAATCTACACTTAATTATATTACTTTGTAGTATCTGGTTGAACATAGTACAGATACAACACCTAGTAAAATGTTCTAGAAAATCTCGACTAATCTGGAACTAAAGCTACATTGAGTTTGATTTGTGGTATAACTCTTAGCTATTGTTACACTTCTGAACAATTACACATACCGATAAACACGCGTAAAAAATCAAACACGGACTTGTGTACATAAATTCCAGTTTATTCGAACCATTCGCTTATCAGACAGTGATAGATCATACACATGACAGTGATAGATCATAATTTTTCCAGCAGATAAACGAATTCTGGTAAGACTAAATCAGGTTAAAATGTAAAAGGTTTCTTTTGAAAAATTTTCTGGTTGTGGACTGACATCTATACCCAATCATAAATCTCAATCAAACATAAGGAAATTTATGTGTTCATTTTAGATTAGCCGCTGAATACAAGATATGAAAGTGAGCCCAAAACTATGCTGTAATTTTTTACTTGTCCGAAACTGTTCAAGTTGAAGAAGAGTCGATAAAATTACTATCAAAAGTTAGAAAAAATGTGGTCTTGATTATACAAATCAAAGCATTTATCAGCTATTTCATTTCCAATTCATGATAAGACTTGTTCTGTTTTTAGCGCAATAACAACGCTTCTGCAGGCGCGTGCTTTCATCATTTGATTCATAATTTTACCCGTTTCAATTCAATGTTTGCTCTCCGTTACCGCAAAACTTTAAAAAACTGTATGTGTAAGTTTTGACTGATTCCGCTCAAGAACATACTATTTTTGACCAGACTGCTCATGGAGATTTTCTTTCCTTACTAGACAACAATTAAATTCAAATAATGATAATTGGATCACTCTAAATCGCATATTTTCCATTTAGGTTATCTTATTGCATTTATATTTTTTAAAAGGCCATCAGAAAAGATAATTTTTTGATCATCGGAGTTTATATAATCGATTCAGCGCAAATAGCCAAAGTTATGCTAATCAAGGATCTAGATTTAGTCATCTCCTTATGAGCGCATTCCTCTTTCGTAGAGACAATTTGGATCTTCCCAGGAAGTCGAGAGGCTCAAGTTGGCCTTGAAATGGAGCCACCAGCTTCACCTTGTTACTCTCGTTGCAGAAATCAGTCTAACAGTGAGCCCTTGGTGCAGTAGGCAGACAACCGATATTAGCCAAATGTAAACGCCAGTTGCTCGCAAAAAACAAGAAAAAGGATCGGAACGCATCAATCTCTGTTATACGTGGCGTCAATTGAAAAGTTTTCAGTCTGTTTTGTGCTGCTTTTTTTAAAATAGTTAAGTTGAATTTAATAATGTTTAGCTGTTTGTTTTGTAATCCAAATTAAATAAAACAAAAAGAACAAAAGTATAAAAAATTTGTGTTTCATTTAGAATCATGATGTCTAAAAAACAGTCGTTCTAAAAAATTCAAAATCGGAAAAGAAGATTGGGTTGTTTGTTTTGCACAAATTTAAAAATTTACTGAAAGTTTTCTTTATTACTGAAAAAATGAGTTGAACATCAGCTTAGAACAACTTTTGTTTTCTCTAAAACATACCCTTAACCGTTAATTTTATCATAGTTAAAAGATTATTTTCTAAGATACTATAGCTCAAACTATCGATATTGCATAAATACGGGGAAAAAGATGAAAAAAAGAACAGTTGAACCTGTATTAAATAGCTTTTTCAGAACCAAATATGTTTTTTCAAACAATAAAAGTTTTGATGGTTTAGCGAGAAAACAACATAATGTGCAACTCTAGTCAATGTAACTTGGTGTACGGTTAAACCTGCAGCCTAATCGTCAACTGAAGATATATCAAATTACAGAACTAACAAATGAATCAAAAAACAACGTTTTTTAAAAAAGGTTACAATTTTTAGAACAATGGCTAATTTTTTTTTTCGAACCAAAATTTCCACTGTCTTAAATTTTCTGTACAAAACTAAATAATGACTTGAAATCAATTTTCGATATGTTAATAAAAACTCTATTCGAACCGTCCAACAAAAAACTTTCAACAATTTGTTTTTGAATTTTCCCGTGTTATACAAGTTAGTAAGCCTCGGTTTTTTCTTCTGACCACTAAAAGCGCTTCTCATGACTCACTGGTCAATTTTGAGTTGAAGTTTGATACCGTTGGAAAATTCGTTTGGGAGATCAACAGACATATTAAAAAAATTTTATCGCCCTTTTTTATTTTTTCAAAGATGAACAACATTGCTAAATGGTGTAGATGAGTTGGCTGAAAGCTGGCATTTCTTTGCAAATATCTGCGTGAGTTGTCTGAATTGTAAAAATCAAAGTGTGTATGTAGTTTTGACTGTATTTGAATATAATCATACGTAAAACGTAATGAATATAATTTTGTGTGAATATTTCTAGTAATCTATAAGCAAATGCTAGAAAAAATACTTTTTGTGTTTGCGTGTATGTATGCAAGTTGATGTGTTTGTAACTATGAGTACAATTTTTTTCCTTATGCGGGTTTAAACCAAAACAATTGTAACTAGAAGAATAACTATAACCCAACTTGAATTTTACTAATGTTTCTAATTTTTCTTGAAAGTTAGACAAAATACTATAAGCATAGTATATATGTACGCACATATGCTTTGCGTATGTGTGTATTTATGTAAACTGTATGTATCTATGTAAAAGTGTACAACTTTTTGCATGTAAAAATGTAATTAATCATGTATGTACATACTGTTTGTGTGTACTCGTTTGAGTATTTAGAACTTATGTAAATTTGTATGTTTTAATGTAAGTAAGAACTCTTGACTGCGTGTCCGATTGATTGAGTGAATGAATACAAGCATATTTTTTCAACCAATGTATAATTTTAGGCACGTACTTCTGCTTATTCGTATATCAGTATGAAAGGCACGTTTATATGATTGTATGTAAAGACGTATGAATGTCAGTCTGCAATGCGTGATTCTTTTTGTCTGAATGTGTGAAGTGAATGCAAGTTGGTATTTTACATGTGTTTGTATTTCAAAGGTCAGCAGATCTAATAAGTAAAATCTTTGCATGTATGTAAGGAAAACTTGCGTGTGTGTCTATTTTTGTAAACTGTATGTATCTATGTAAAAGTGTAGATTTTTTTTTGCATGTATAAATGTAATTAATCATGTATGCACATACTATTTGTGTGTATTCATTTGAGTATTTAGAACTTATGTATACTTATATGTTTTTATGTAAATAAGAAATCTCAAATGCATGTCCGCTTGATTGAGTGAACGAAGACCAGCAATTATTTTGTATCAATGTATGTTTTTCAGTTTAAAAGCATTTAAAAATTAGCTGGTTTGCAAATTGTACAAACTTATGATTGAAGTTTTATGTCTGTTTAAATGGAAAGTGTGTACACATGAGTAGTTGCATGCTTGTAAAGTACATTCCATGTCTTTTTGTAGGCAAATACTCATACATTTTCGTATATGAGTATGAAAAGCACGTTTATATGATTTTATGTAAAGACATATGAATGCCAGTCTGTAATGCGTGATTCTTTTTGTCTGAATGTGTGTATAAATTTGTCTTGAAAGTGGGAAGTGAAAGCAAGTTGGTTTCTGTGTTTACATGTGCTTGTATTTTAAAGGTCAGCAGAACTAATAAGTGAAATCTTTGCTTGTATGTAAGCAAAACTTGCGTGTGTGTCTATTTATGTAAACTGTATGTATCTATGTAAAAGTGTACAATTTTTTTGCATGTATAAATGTAATTAATCATGTATGCACATACTATTGGTGTGTATTCATTTGAGTATTTAGAAGTTTGTATGTTTTCAAATGTATATTTATATGTTTTTCTGTAAGTAAGAATTCTTGAATGCATGTCCGCTTGATTGAGTGAATGAAGACCAGCAATTATTTTGTATCAATGTAAATTTTTCAGTTTAAAATTATTTTAAACTTAGCTTGTTTGCAAATTGTATAAACTTATGATTGAAGTTTTATGTCTGTTTAAAAGGAAAGTGTGTACACATGATTCGTAGCATGCTTGTATAGTACGAACCATGTCTGTTTGTAGGTAAGTACTTATGCATTTTCGTATATGAGTATGAAAGGCTTGTTTATATGATTGTATGTAAAGACGCATGAATGCCAGTCTCTGATGCCTGACTCTTTTTGTCTGAATGTGTGTATATATTCGTCTTGAAAGTGTGAAGTGAAATTAAGCTGGTTTGTGTGTTTAAATGTGGTTCTATTGTAAAGGTCAGCAGAAATATTAAGTCAAAATCTTTGCATGCGTTAAAGCAAAATTTTCGTATAATTGTTTGCAGGTTTAAAAGCATGTAAGCAAGTATGTAAAATTTATGATTGTATGGTAGTTTATTTGCATTCTTCTTATGTATAAGACTATGTACGTTTGTATTCATACCTTTATGTAAGACTTCATTTTTGAATGTTTGTATTTATAGAAGTATTTTTGCATATATGTATGTAATTTTGTACGTATGGTTGTATGAATGTCTCTAAGTAACTTTATATATGTATGTAGATAAGTAAGTTTGTATGTATGTATCTATGTATGCATGTATGTATGTGTTTATGTAAGTTTGTACTTATGTATACATGTATGTATGTTTGTATTCAGTAAATGTGTACGTAATTGTTTTTGTATGTAAGTTTGCATGATTAACCTTATGTAAGTATTTAAATGTGCATGGATAAACGTATGTTTGTAATAAAATACGCATGACTGTTTTTTGTGAGTATGCATTTAAGTTTGCAACTTATGAAAATGTGTTTATGTTTTTATGTTTACAAGTATGCAGTTTTATATGTTTGGTGGGGTATATATGTTTGAGTTTAGTTGTAATCATTTATTTTATTTCATATAAAAACATATATATGTAACTCAATCCAAATCTTTCTTATCTTTCTTCTTAAGTTTCTCGAATATTCTAGAATAATGAACCAGACACTATAATGACACTTTTTTTTCATTTTCCTGATTTGCAAAACAATTTGTTAATTTTTTTGAAAAAATTTTCCTCGAAATATTTGATCTTCCAGGTATCCTCATTATGAACATTTCACTATGAAAAAGTGGCATATGTTGCATTGATAATTTCAATTTACCTGCAGTCAATGATTATGAAAAATGTTTCAAAATTGTAACAAGAAAGATCAGTTTTCAAATTTTCACAAAATTTTGTCGATGGAAGCATCAAACAACAAGTCCAATTGGAGACAGCATGGAGTCCAAAGTGTTTGATGAACTGTTGCTCATAGAGGTAAAAATTACGATAAGAAAATGAAAAGAAAAAAATTATGGTTTAGTGAGGAAAATCATTGATCGTGCAGACATGCGGCTGGTAGAGCTGAAGACGGTAAGCGAGCAAAGTCTCAGTGACAGGTACTGTATATTTGAAGGATGATTGATCAATCTCTAAAAACCACAAATTTTCAATGGTTTTCATTTGAAAAATCATAATTTTGAATCAAAGTTATAAACCCACAGAAGTGAAGCAATTGTGTAATCAGATAAACAGTCAGTACCACTTTTTTTAAATTCAAGATTTATTTAGTCGATAGAGCTTTTTATGAATAGGTCAAAATGCTTACGCCTTTTTGCTTTGAAATGAATAGCAAGTCTTTCTGCATTGAGGCTCAAAATTTTAATTCCTCAAAGTAAAACTGTCTAACAAACTTTTTATTGTCAAATTAAACATGTCTTTGTTAGTCGTTCTAGCTTAAGATAACACAACATAATTGACGTTTATCGAAATGCATTGAAACTACAAAATGGCACATACAAATTTTCGAAAACTGCTGTAGCCAAATTGGTGTGAAAACGTTGTTTAGTGTGAAACAGCTATCATCCTGACGGAATCCGAAGATTCAGGTAGAGTGTTGATGATAAGGCTTGATTTTTTATCTGAAAATTTCAAACAACTAACCATTTTTCGAAGACATGTTTTGTTAATAGAGAAGACAAATATCGATGCAAAAATGAGAAGAAATATCATGATGCGAACTGTTTTGATACTACTAGTGATGAGAACGTGAATGTGAAAGCTTGGATCACCTCAAACATATATTGAAAGAAAGGTTGAACTCTTCATAACACAATTAGTTGCAGATGAATATTCGAATATTTTGGTCAAAAAGCCACCGTATTTTGAGCGACAATAGCGTAATCATGGAAACATTCAAAAGATCAGATCTATATTAATAAACTCAAAATTTATGTTGTTGAACAGAGGGTTAATAATGATAATAACTGATAGCGCTTCAAAATTTTGAATAGAAAACTCTTGATAAAGCCAAATTGAGTTAATTAGAAGATACTGAGAACAGTTGACTAGATTGTAGTATCAAATTAAAAACTATGCAATTGCATATTCTTTTAATGGAAAAATCAAAAATTTTGGATGCTCAAATTATAACTCCGAATTCATATCAAGTTTTGAGTTTGTATCCATTACTTGTCTTAGTTTGTGTTCAGTCTTTCCCGATTGAGTTTGCTGTAATTTGAGTAGCTGCTTTCCTTAAAAGTCGCAAATAAGTTTTCACCTGCTTTATTCGATGATTACTCTGTTCTGTCGTATATATTGGCACACAAATAACAGTTTTCCCCCAGTTTCTAGGTCCGCTTTGATGAACATTTTCAAAATTTCTGTTAGCACAAAAAAGTTAATAGGAAATACTAAACGTTTTCTAGAAGCCCCGAATCTTGTTTCTTTTTTATTATAAAAAGTGGTATATGTAAGTCTTAGAAATGGCTGCAGCAAAATTAATCGGCACTTTTGGCTTTCATCAGTGTTCTCGTTTTTCAAGATCTTTACCCACTTCAACTTATTAGCTCTTTCAACCTTTCTATAAAATCAAAGCTTTTGTTATAGATTTTAGACGTTTTTTCAGTCTCCTGTAGACACGGAAAATGGAAATGTCGAAATTTTCAAGCCAATTTCATTATTTTAGAGTTTTCAGTGTTTCGTACTTTTTCTTTGTTTTTACCTTCATTTGGCTGAACGAAATTTTTCATTCTTATTTCGGTCAAATTGATTAATAATTTATGCCTAAATAGAGGTGGCGGCCGCCGCACTTGACGAATTTTGCTTTCTTTGAGATTCAGCAATAAAACATGCATTTTTGAAGGAAATCGTTTACCGCTGCCAAAATTTTGTGCTTTCCTATTTACCATATAGTTTGGTCGCATATAATAGGTATATAACGTCATTTTACATGTAAACAAGCCAATACCCCCAAACTTTAAAAGGGAAAACATGCACCGACCAAAACTTAATTCCATTCCCGGGAAGCATAGCGCAAGTTGCATATATTGATTCGAAAGCCTTTGATTTATCAATTGACTTAAAAAAACTTTTCGTGGTGAGTAGAAACTAATATGAATTTTCAAATTGTCCTCTAGAAATCTTGGCGTCTGCAGCTTTATATTTCAGTTCATCTCTTATAATTGTTGTTCTAAAATTAACTCTGAAAGTTCCGTTCTGCTTAAATTTTCTTAGAGAAAATGTTTTCTTGAAAAAATTATAATTTGAAAAAAAAATGTTTGTTTATTATAATTACCTCCATGAATTGAAATTCAACATTTTGCACTATTACTTTGCGATTGAAGGTATTTGATACCTTGTTGTTCTGAACATCAAAAATGCGGAAGAACTATGCCTTCAATTGAATTTTACTTTGCCCCGCACAATCGGCACCGCAAATAATGATCGGATTGGTTCTAGTGATAAAACACATTCATTTAAAGATTCTTTCCTTCGCATTTCGACAACAACTGTAGTCGGTTATGCCTTATTTTAATAAAAGTTTTCGTTTTACTCTTCTCATGGCAAGCCATGCACTAAGAACGACACGAAAGTTCAAAAAAGGTTTGACTGTTTTTTATCAATGTGGTTGGAGCTTTTCGTGATACTGTTGGCTGCTCTTGTTTTGATTTGCCACTTCCAGCTAATTAGAACGGAACTATAGCTAAAGCCCCAATTATTTCCCCTAACACTAGAACAACCGACTATCTACAGTTAAAATAATGCCCTGACTTGCATTAAATTTAAGAACGTAGTCTTCAAAAGATTTCAAGGTTTTAACTCAAGCAAACTCCAGACATCGAGGAACAAGGAACTGGAATAATGCAATGCAATGAAAGCAATTTAAACAAGACTGCTCGTATCAGGGCGAAGCCCTGAAAGTTCCGATTGCCCTTTAAGGTTTATGGAGCAGTAATAACATTAGAAAATTCAATAAAATAAAACAAAATGAAAAAAAAAAATTTTCTAAAATTTAAAATTTTTAATGAAAATCATCCCCCCACACGCCATTTAAAGTACAAAAGGATAGATTTCGCTCCTTGTAACAAACCAATTATGGCAAACAAGCTTCTTTTAACCAATTTGGAACGATTTCTAAGACGGATTAACTCTCAGCGTACGCGTTAATAGCGCGAAATATATCGCGCGTTAATTGTCCCAAATTGACCAAAATGGCAATCTTTAAACCCCCGTCTCTTTACGAAAAATGATCACAGGTGAAATATCTTTTCAAATTTGAGCTCAGGACAACAATACCTTTCGAATGATATAAAAAAATTCCGTCAAAAATGGCTAGTTAAAAAGTCGAAATTTGTCTGAAGAAAAAAAAAACCCACCCCGAGCACAAATATTCCGTTACTTTCGTATCGAAAGTCGGAACAAAAATCACAATAACCTGCCGAAACGCATCTGAGCTTCCACGATAACTGCAACTGCGATAAGAATCAATGGCGTATAGAAGGAAATCAATTGGTCACAGATATCCCCACGAAATCCATACTGCGATTGAAAGAATGAGGGAAACATGGTTGCCCGTCTGTTAGGACAAAACACAATTTTCTTAAACAAAATTTTCTTATAACAAGATGGCAACTCAAAGTGGTGTTTTGTTAATGTGCATTCGTGTTATAACAAAATGACAACTCAAAGTTGTGTTTTGTTATGGTTCATTTGTGTTTTAACAAAATGGCAACTCAAAGTTATGTTTTGTTAATGTGCATTCGTGTTATAACAAAATGGCAACCCAAAGTTATGTTTTGATAAGGTGCATTCGTGTTATAGCAAAATGTCAACTCAAAGTTGTGTTTTGTTATGGTTCATTTGAGTAACAAAATGGCAACTCAAAGTTGTGTTTTGTTATGGTTCATTTGTGTTATCACAAAATGGCAACTCAAAGTTATGTTTTGTTAATGTGCATTCGTGTTATAACAATATGGCAACCCAAAGTTATGTTTTGATAAGGTGCATTCGTGTTATAGCAAAATGTCAACTCAAAGTTATGTTTTGTTGACCATTCGTGTTATAACATAATGGCAACTCAAAGTTGTGTTTTGTTATGGTTCATTTGAGTAACAAAATGGCAACTCAAAGTTGTGTTTTGTTATGGTTCATTTGTGTTATCACAAAATGGCAACTCAAAGTTATGTTTTGTTAATGTGTATTCGTGTTATAACAATATGGCAACCCAAAGTTATGTTTTGATAAGGTGCAGTCGTGTTATAGCAAAATGTCAACTCAAAGTTATGTTTTGTTGATCATTCGTGTTATAACATAATGGCAACTCAAAGTTGTGTTTTGTTATGGTTCATTTGAGTAACAAAATGGCAACTCAAAGTTGTGTTTTGTTATGGTTCATTTGTGTTATCACAAAATGGCAACTCAAAGTTATGTTTTGTTGATCATTCGTGTTATAACATAATGGCAACTCAAAGTTATGTTTTGTTGATCATTCGTGTTATAACATAATGGCAACTCAAAGTTATGTTTTGTTGATCATTCGTGTTATAACATAATGGCAACTCAAAGTTATGTTTTGTTGATCATTCGTGTTATAACATAATGGCAACTCAAAGTTATGTTTTGTTGATCATTCGTGTTATAACATAATGGCAACTCAAAGTTATGTTTTGTTGATCATTCGTGTTATAACATAATGGCAACTCAAAGTTGTGTTTTGTTATGGTTCATTTGAGTAACAAAATGGCAACTCAAAGTTGTGTTTTGTTATGGTTCATTTGTGTTATCACAAAATGGCAACTCAAAGTTATGTTTTGTTGATCATTCGTGTTATAACATAATGGCAACTCAAAGTTATGTTTTGTTGATCATTCGTGTTATAACATAATGGCAACTCAAAGTTGTGTTTTGTTATGGTTCATTTGAGTAACAAAATGGCATTTCAAAGTTGTGTTTTGTTATGGTTCATTTGTGTTTTCACAAAATGGCAACTCAAAGTTATGTTTTGTTATGGTGCATTCGTGTTATAACAAGATGGCAACTCGATAGTCTGATTGATTCAAGAGCAGGTTTATCAAACGTGAGATCAAATAGTCAGAACAAGAACCCATTTAGACTACGGGCTTCATTCTACTTGTGCCCTATACATACTTCTGTGGGCTGAAAAATGGGCGAAACTATGTTCTAACATATGCCAGTTCGATCCCTTTTACATGCAAAAAGTCAGTTACAACAAGCTGACTTTGTTTGCAAAATTGTATAATTTCATACAATTTATACTAAATTCAAAATCGGCGTTTTACTAATTAATTGGTACCTAAATTTAGCAAATATTTCTAGTCTTTGCAGATAACAAACATGCAAGAAATCTAAACTGAGACCTCTATCTGCTTCATGTCTGCTGAGTTGAACAAACTTAATGGCTTTTTAAGCTAGTCAACTTTGTGCTTATTGGATTTAATATATATCTTGACTGCTAGTCAGACAAACACAGGTTATATCAAAACACCCCCTTCCCACACCTGCAAAATTTTACAGGCAAAATGTTTGCTGAAATTGTCCGATTGCAATGGAAACAGACATACAGACTAATTAAGTCACGGGAAATAGATTTGAGCTGCTTACTTGAACTTGTAAAACCACTCATTATACCATAAAAATGATGATTATGAGAGGTCGAGGAAAACAAGAGAAAAATCAGCCTTCAAAATTAGGCGGATTTTTTCTGGTAAATTTTGTGATATTTGATTTGGATCCACAAACTTTTGCGCAAGCAGTTGATTACAGCTTCTAAAATTACCTTCCAGCCTTTAATCCCCTTTATTTTTAAGAAAAAAAAACGATAACGAGCAGAGGTGTGATAGCGAGCAGAGGAGCAGAGTGTTTCGATTGACCAATAGCGAATTAGTTAGCGGCGGATTGTTCGATAGCGCTGTAAAAGCGGCCGCTATAATTGGATGAGCTGAACTCAATTCTAGTTTAAATACTATTAAAAGAATTGAATTAGAATTGAGTTTAGCTAATCCAACATTTGTTTCTAATTGGTTAACCACTCGAGACAGCCTAATTTTATGATGGTACTTGAAACGTGTAATTTCAGACGCTATGGGGATTGCGTACGACAAATTGAACACAAACAATGACCACGTTTCACTTACAGCAAAGTGCAAAAATGGTCAGAATGACACTAAATTAATCAAAAAAAGCGTCTCAAATTTACGTACTCATTATGAAATTAGTCACAAAGCAGAGTTTAAGCGCGTTTTGAATTGTTCTGTTTCTGGAAATTATACTATCCAAACTGGGCCTGAAACTCTACAATTATCAACTCAGCGCCCTTTTACAAAACAAGAGGAAAGTACTGAATCTATAATTTGGAATTTAGTGGCCGGATGTAACATGCCATTCTAATCTACCGAGAACAAGTTCTTCTGGAAATTTATGAAAGATATTGAACCAAGGTATGCTGCCCCATCTTATCAGACTATTATTTCAAACATTATAAATATCAGCGTGGTTGTTGCGAAGAAGCCTAGAAAGTTTCTACTCGATGTTGCGCCTCAACGAACTTCTTTGACAACTGGGTCGTCGGACAAGTTTGATGTTGTATGGTCTCACTTTCTTACGTTTTTGTATTCTCATATCACTAATGTGAAAAATGAACGCTACTGGGCTGGAAGGGTTCCTAATCTCCTTACAGACCTCATTCAGACAGTTTTGGCATGCATGCCAAACAGTGCAGCTGTGGAACGACTGTTTTCTGTTGCAGGTTTTGTGCAAAATCCGCAAAGATCTCGACTTAAACCTGAGAGTTTGGCGAATAATTTACTTCTGAAGTATAATCAATTCAATTGATTTCCTGCTTCTTTTAATGTTTTAGCCGCAATTAGTGGTAGGTAAAATAGCGCATTAGCGAATAGCGGCACATGAAATAGCGGCATTAGCGATTAGCGCAAACTTCATTAGCGTTCACACCTCTGATAGCGAGTCAAGCCGGTTGCTGTGCAAGTGGCAGAAAGCTCAGACCACTTTCAGAAAACAACGTAATTTTTAAGTAACAGTCATATTCTGTTATGATTGTCTTAAAAATAACAAGCGCAGGAAATGTCAATTCTGGTTTTCCTGAAGTAAAACCAATTTTTTCACAGCTTCAGTAAAAATTTTTCCTAAAATAACTTATGAATTCTGTTGAGGTCAGACCCTCTCAAGGTCAGACAGATTAATTGAATCATAATCAAAACTGAAACTCAGACAAGGTCAACTAGTGATCTCAAACTAATTAATTAGTCTGTAATTAATTAACTGGTACTTTTGTGATGCTTTTTTTGTCATGTCATTTATATTCACTACTATCAATTCATTCTTCAACAATCACTACCTCTTCTCAATCCTCAGTTCAAACCTCAGATTTTATCTCAGTCTCTAACCCCAGCTCCTAATCCTAGTTGCTCTAACTCTGAATCTTAACAGGTTATGGGCCCCGATTTCTAGTTTTTTTCTTGTATTATTTTTCTGTAAGAGTTTTTAGATTTTAGCTAGCTGCCTTAAGCAACGATGGACTTGAAATTGGCGGCTTTTAGAGGAAAGTCTGAAAATTTTCCTGCTTGGTTGACGAAATTTGTGGCGCTGATGCACACCAAGGGCCTGTTCAGGACAGTGATGGCCAATGATGATCTGCCGGAGGCTGAACATACTCTCCCCGAGAGTGAGATTGCTGGTCAGCAGGCAGCCTACGATGCCAAGATGCAGAAGCGAGCAGTGTTGATCCAGCAGAGGAAAGACAATCGAAACACTGTGTGGTCTCACCTGGCTCTGGTGCTCAACAACACCACTTTGATCTACATAAAGAACGATTGCGCGTGTTCAGATGGCTATGGCCATGGGACGAAGGCTCGGAAGCTGCTTCAAGAGAAGTTTTGCAGTGTAGAAAGGCCGACGAAGGTCACTCTATTAGGTCAGCTTGCGAAGCTGCGCCTAGAATCAGAGGAGGATCTGGACGACAACTTCGTTCGCAGTCAAGAGCTGATGACGCGGTTGAGCGAAGCTGGAGAAGTAATCACGGACACACTGTTCAATGCGCTGCCTGATAGCTATGAGCATTTAGTGGTGCAAGAGAGCTTTCAATCAGCCAAGACGTTTCCAGAGCTGAGAACGAGGTTGAAGAACTACGATGACTCGAGGAAGGCTCGATGTGGAGAGAGGACTGGACATGGTCATATACCCATGCAAGCTGTGAGGAAGAAGAAAAGAGTGTCAAGTAGTGGCTGCTATGTGTGCGGTCAGAAGGGTCATATGGCGAGGGACTGCAAATCCAAAAGTGACAGCGGACAATCGAGTGCTCGAGGCAATGAGTCGAACGAAGCAAGTGGGTCAGCAGCAAAGAAGCAAGGGTGCTTCAAGTGTGGGCAACCTGGACATTTTGCAAGGGAGTGCATGCAGGGGAGGACAGTGTTTTTCAGCTGTTGTGCTGCAACTTCAATGAAGGGAGACGACCTCATTGCGGATACGGGATGCACTGATAATGTGGTGCGCGACAGAACTGTCTTTTCTAGCTTTGAGAGCTGGAATGAAGGGACAACTGCGGAGAACACCAACGGCACGCTGTCAAGGACTGAGGGCAAAGGATCAGTGGAAGTGGAGATCAGGGACTGCCATGATGCTGTGAGGAGCTACACTTTTCACAATCTGCTGTTTGTGCCGAGCTACAGTGTGAACTTGATGAGCGTGAGCTCAGCTGTGGCTAGAGGCTCAAGCTTCAGTTTCACCGCAGATGCGTCACATCTACTGGCACCAGTTGGGGGACAGCTACCTGTGAAGCAGCGCGGCAGGCTTTTCTTCCTTGATTGCAAGTTCAACAGAAACCCGATGACTCTAGTGACGAAAACAAGGAGGGATAACAGTGATGCAATGTTGTGGCACCGGCGACTGGGGCAACTCAACCAGCAGGATCTTTCATCGCTTGTCAATGTGGGTGAGCTAGAGTTCTGTTAAGTGTGTACAGCTTCTTAGATGCATGAAGTAGCAGTGCCTAAGAAGACTGACAGCAGAGTATCGGCAGTGGGGCAACGGGTCTTCAGTGACATTCAGGGACTATTTGAAATACCGAGTATGCATGGTGCACGCTATGCCTTGAGCTTCATCGACGATTTCAGTCGGCTGGCTGTGGTCAAGTACCTGGTGAAGAAGAGTGATGCTCTGCTGAAGTTCCAGGAGTTTGTGGCGGAGCATGGAGCACTGAAGTGCCTGCGAACTGACAATGGAGGTGAGTATTCGTCAAATGCATTTAGGAGATTTTGTGAACTCCAGGTGAAGCAAGAAATTACTGTGCCCAAAATTCCCCAACAGAATGGTGTAGCAGAGCGCTACAACAAAGTGATCACCGAGATGACTCCACGTTTGCTGGCAGAAGCAAAACTACCGAAGATATTTTGGGTGCGAGCAATGTCGACAGCTGTAAGGGTTCGCAACTTCTGCCCCACATCCAGCAATGAGAAGCGCCTTTCACCGACAGAGATGCACTATGGGAAACCATAAAAAGTGAGATATTTGCGTGTGTTCGGTTGTCTGACTTACTATCTGGATCGAGGCAACAGACGGAAACTGGATCCAAAGGACAAGAGAAGCAAGTTCATCAGCTACGACGAGGAGAGCAAAGCCTAACTGCTGATGCATCTAGAGACAAGACCAGTGGTGCGAGCAAGAAGCATGACATTCAATAATAACACCATTCCAGATAATTTCATGGTTGACAGTGAGCCATTACAAACCCTGGAGCTATCAATCGAGGGGTGCATTGATATTGAGCAACCAAGCACAACGAAAATCAGCAAAGCACAAAGCGCGCAAACTGAGGATGGTACTGCAGATTCAGTGGGGGCTACTGAAGAAAATCTTGTCGAGGAGGAAGCAGTAGATTCACATTCTACTGATCATCCAGTGCAGAGGTCCGTTAGAACAAGGAACCCACCCATTCGATACGGACTGGCCTATACCCATGCTTCAGTCGCTCCAATTCAAGAGCCAAGGGGCTATTCAGAAGCAGTGTCTGGACCCAAAAAGGAGTAGTGACTAGCAGCTATGGCTTTAGAGGTGAATTCTCTAGAAGCCATGGGAACATGGACACTTGTTGATAGACCACAACCTCGAAAAGTTATTCCGGGACGATGGGTTCTTGCTGTAAAGAGAGATGCGATGGGACAAGTGGAGCGGTTCAAATCCCGATATGTAGTGAAAGGGTTCATGCAAGTGGAAGGACTTGACTTCAATGAGACGTTTGCTCCAAACTGTGAACCCGAAACAAAGAGAATACTGCTGGCTCTGGGGACACAAGACAATCTTGTACTTCATCAGATGGATGTTAAGTCAGCATTCCTCAACTCTCCTCTAGCAGATACAGTGTACATGGAGCAGCGAGAGGGGTTCAGCAGCGGTGACAACCAAGTGTGCTTGCTACAACTAAGTCTCTATGGGCTGCGGCAGGCAGGAAGAGACTGGTATCAGACGCTGAGCACTTTCCTACTTGATGAAGGGTTCAATAGAAGCAGCAACGACTTCTGTTTGTTCACGATAAGGGGAACAAACGATGCAATGATTTATGTGCTGGTTTGAGTAGATGACATCATCATTGGGTGCAGATGACGAGACGAAATTGACAATCTGAGGAGCCGTTTCTCCGAACGATTCAAGATGGATGACAGAGGCGCATTGTCCTGGTTCCTGAGAATGCAGGTCAAGCAGTCACCTGGGACAGTAACAGTAAATCAATCTCGTTACATCGAAGACTTCTTGGAGCGTTTTGGCCTTGCTGAATGAAAACCAGTGGGCACACCAGCGGACATCAGCGCACAACTGTCGAAGAAGGGCTGCCCTGAAGCTGGGTCAGCAGAGGCAGTATCCATGAAACCTGAGGACTACAGAGGCATTGTGGGCTCGTTATTGTACATAGCTAAGCAAACAAGGCCTGATATTCTAGCTACTGTGACGCAACTCTCTCGTTTCCTGGAGAATCTGGGAAAGTGGCACTGGGTGGCTGCAAAGAGGGTTCTTCTTTACTTGAAGGGGAGCAAAGATCTGGAGCTGTGCTTCACGAAGAAGCTGCTGGTGTAAAACTCTATGGATCCGTAGATGCTGACTGGGCTGGAGATTTGGATGATAGAAGGTCAACTACTGGATACAGCTTTCATTTGCAAAAGACAGGGGCAGCAATTAGTTGGACCACCAAGAAGCAACAAACTGATGCCATATCTACCAGGTAGGCTGAGTACCAAGCAATGGCCGCAGCGGTTCAAGAGGCTCCATATCTGCGATCACTTCTCGATGAGATGGGCGTAGTCATGGACGGATCAACTCTCATCAAGGAGGACAACCAGAGCTGTATCAAGATGTGCAAGAATCCTGTGATGCAGAAGCGAACGAAACACATCGATGTAAAATACCACTTTGTTCTAGAACGAGTTGAAGATGAGACAGTTGAACTCCAATATTGCCCTACTGAATTCATGGAAGCTGCCTTGTTGACAAAAGCCCTGAATAAGGCTAAGGTGGAACAGCATCATCGAACCTTGATGGGTTGCAGCCTGACATTGGACAAAGCCAATTCAGCCTGAGTGGGGATGTTGAGGTCAGACCATCTCAAGGTCAGACAGATTATTTGAATCATAATCGAAACTGAAACTCATACAAGGTCAAATAGTGATCTCAAACTAATAAATTAGTCTGTAATAAATTAGCTGGTACTTTTGTGATGCGTAGTTTGTCATGTCATTTATATTCACTACTATCAATTCATTCTTCAACAATCACTACCTCTTCTCAATCCTCAGTTCAAACCTAAGATTCTATCTGAGTCTCAAACCCCAGCTCTTAATCCTAGTTGCTTTAACTCTGAATCTTAACAAGTTCAACTCTCTCGTTTTATTAGTTTAAAAAATCTAAAAAGCAAAAAATCATTCCGGTTTTTCCTCGAAACAGAATACATTTAGCAAACTTTTTATGTCGTTTGAATAACGACTAGAAGGGTCTTTATGATACGTCACTCGGCTCTTTCTGATCTTTTTTATACCTGATTTTACGTGGAACGAAGTGACCACATAGTCTAAGCTGAACTTTAAGAACACAAGCGTGAAAACGGCAAACTTGAAACGAAGTAAAGAAAAAGAACGGGTTAAAATACGACTTGGAAATTCCAATCGAACCTCCGACCTAGAGATTAGGAGTCTGAAGTTCTAGCATCTGCGCCACAATCACTTGAAAATAAACTCACGCTAATTACCAATAAGGCAGTTACAATTGCTAATAAACTGCCTATGCTATGCAGCAAAAATTCCACCAAATGAAGAAAAACTATTTCAATATTCCATATTTGAATCTCCTACCTGTAGATAAGGAGTCTCGCACCCTTGCATTTGCACCACGGTCAATTGGATCTTATCTTACACCAGATACCAATAAAGCAGCAACAGATGCCATTAAACTGACCATGGTTGGAAGTATACCAGAAGTGCCACTAAATGAGCACTTTTATTTGTTGCTTCGATTGGAAAAGTTGCATCGAAGTATAAACGCGACGCTCAGCCTGTGTAAAAAACACACCCCAAGACTGAGTTTCAATAGAATTACATAAACGGGTAATGAATAAACAGTTCCAATCGAATCAGCGTGATCAATTGAATAAAAAACTATTTGGTGCCGGCTGCATCGGACTTATTGTTCGTTACTTATTTTTTGTTTGAATTGACCAGTTTTTTCATGAAAAATGTAGTGTTGATTTCCCTTACATTGAATTTCCTGACAACTCAATTTGCCAGCCAGCTGCAAAATTCAAGACTATATTAATACGACCAGACGTGTTCATTCTCGGGCGAACCAGCGGTAAAGGTTGAATGGCGAGTGCTCTCGATTTAACTCAGTGATCTCAGCTGGATATCAAAATTTTTAAAATTATTCTAGATTTTGAAGGCTATTTACTTAATTAAAATCCTCATCTTCAGTTTTTATCACATCCTTAAAATGAAATTATTTGAAATCAAAAAATACAAATCAGTCTTTGGCTGCACTTTCGATTCTCTTCAAGATTTCTATAATCTCTAAACAATTTTCACTCTGAATTCGCATCTGACTTTCCTCGCTCTTCATAACTGCGATGTCTTGTTCGATATTCGCCACATGCGCGTCTAATGAAGCCAGAGTCTTGTCCAGCCCAGCAAAATCCTACAAAACCCAATGAATCAATGACTATTATTGGTGAAAACTTATTTTTTAAGCTTAAAACTGCTCTTCTTATACATTTTTTATTTGAACGTAAATATAATAATTGACAGAACTGAAAAGATATGAGAGAAAGAGAGAGCAAAATTATAATTAAATCAAGCAAAAAGTGAACACTTCAAATGTTAACAAGCCTACTCGAATATCAGGGAAAAGGATGAACGTTCCGACTGCCCTTAATCCAAATCGAATCGCTTTTAAAAAAAGAAATATAATGAAAAACTATGACGACCGATAACCTAGCATGGCCAAACTGACAATTTTCAAACTCCTAAAACCTTGTAAAAATAATCGGAGGTAAAACATCTTAATAAATTTGATTTTAAACAGTCGATATCTTCAATGGGTCATAAAAATTTTTAGTTGAAAACTTACAAGCGTGCAACGCACTTCTGGAAAAAACCGAAGATATTGAAAAAAAATATTTAGAACTTTTGAGTGTACTCTGACACTACCCAATAACAGGGTTCGTAATTTCAAATGTTGAGAAGTTTTCTTCTATGAGTTTTTAAATCCAAATTTTGAAAAATCAAGTTATAAATCCAAGTTTTTTTTGAAAAAAATTTAAAACGAAACTAAAAACATTTGAGCAGACGCATTTGGACGCTAAATTTGCGACTCCTAAGAGTACTCTCTCAGTAACCAACTACAGGGTTGGGAACTTCGAATTTTGAGAAAGTGTTTAAATCCTGAGCAGTCAGATCTGGCTGTTAGATTTGCAACCCCTTCGAGTACTCTGGCAGCACCCAACTAAAGGGCAAAGAATGTCATATTTCAAAAACTACAAAGAATTGAGCAGTTACATTTGGAGACAAGCTTAGACACCACTTAAATTTACCCTGATAGTCCCCTCCCACTTTAAAAAAAAATGAAAAAAAATTTAAGTTTGCTGAGAGCTTTTTGAAAAAAAAATCACAAAAAAACGCCATATATCGAAAACTAAAAAGATTTGAGCGGTCATATTTCGAGGCAAGATTTGCAACCCCCCAGGAGTTTTCTGACAGCTTCCAACTAAAGGGTCCGGAATTTTAAAATTTGAAAAGAAAATTGAACTGATAATTGAAGAAGATAATTGGAAGTGAGATTCGCAACCCCCGATAGTATTCTGACAGCCCCAAAAAGAGTGTTGGGAATTTCAAAATTTTGAAATCTAAGGTTTCTGAAAGTTTTTTGAAAATCAAAAACGTCAGATCTCGAAAACTGAGAGCATCTGAGCGGTCACATTTGGGCGCAAGATTTATATCTTGAAACTCCTGAGAGTACCTTTAGAGTACCCAACTACAATATTAGGAATTTCAAATGTTGAAACTTTTCAAATCTAAGTTTTCTGAAAAATTAAAAAGAAATCATAAAACATGTCATATCTCGAAAACTACAAGTATTTGAGGTCACATTTGAAGACAAAAATCGCATTTCTCGAAGGTACTCTGACAGCACCCAACTAGAGGGTTGAGAAATTAATTTAAAAGTTGAGTTTTCTGAGAAACTTTGAAAAAAATCACAAAAATTGGTTTATCTTGAACACTAAAAGGATTTGAGCATTCTCAATTGGAGACCAAATGCGCAAACTCTAAGAAAACTCTGATAGCCTCCCACTTTTGTGTTGTTTACTTTCAACTCGGTGGAACAAACACTAGATTCAAAATGGAAAGTCTAAAAAAATCTTACGCATTTCAATATACGATATAGCTTTACCACGCATAGAGCCCTTCATGTGCCAAAACGTTATGCCCTTCACTGTGCCAAAAACGCTGAAACACGGCAAGATACGCGTCACGTGCATATAAATATTATATAGATATAGATTTCGATCGCCGAAAATTGACCGACTGAAAAAACATGAAAGTCGGAACAACAAGAGAAAAGCTGCTTGCTGCGCAAGTAGTAGCACAGAGTTGCTCAGATGACAGCTATCATAGTAAAGTAAATCTTTCCAACTTTTTTTGGTTCATGGTTCCAGATGTGAATAATCAACGTCCTACTTAACGGAAATAAACATTTCGTTTCTCCTACCAAGAAAGTAACGGAATATTTGTGCTCGGGTAACGGAATATTTGTGGGTTTTTTTTCAGACAAACGTTGACTTTTTAACTATTCACCTGAGATCATTTTTCGTGAAGTTATGGGGGTTTAAAGATTGCCATTTTGGGACAATTAAAGAGCGATACATTTCGCGCAATTAACGCGTAAGCGGAGATTTAACCCGTCTCAGAAATTGTTCCAAATTGGTTGAAGGGTGCTTACTTGCCATAATTGATTTGTTACTAGGAGCGAAATTTATCACTTTGTACTTCATATGGCGTGTGGGAGGATGATTTTCACAAAAAAATTTAAAAATTCTCATTTTATTTCATTACTTTAAATTTTTCATTTTACTTCTGCTCCATAGACCTTAAAAGGCGACCGGAACATTCAGGGCTTTGCCCTGATACGAGCAGTCTTGTTCAATCTTATACAACGTGTATTTGTTGAAGCTGAATTTGCGTGAACAAAAACAACCGAATATTAATACGTTGCCCACATTAATTGTATATTGGTCTTCCGTTCCATCGTGGATAAATGATCTTAATTTGCAAATAGTTACACAGAGGCGAAGTTGCACTTCGCATACACAAGAAAAATTTGACCGATAACGCTAATGGGGAAACCGAATGAGTATAACTTTGAGTCTACAAAATTTCTTAAGTGACGCACTCTAATTATCAGTATACATAATTGCTAAGTGACGCAAGCCAACTTAGCAGTAAATTTGAGGAAAAATACCAACTACCATGCCTTAATTTATAGAGCGGATGCATTTAAACTAGTATACGAAAAAAAATCATTACAAAAATCGACCTTGCCCATGTTCTAACCCTCTTATTTTAATGCGGGTCTCCTTCCCTACCTCTACGCTACAGATCCATGATACCTTGAAGCTAAAGTGCTACTTGTAATATAATGGTCTGTGTTAATATCCTTAGCATTGACTGTACTTAATAGCTGGTTAGTGGTCAAACTGGACTTTACAAATGCACACATTTTGTTGCAACAATATTTGCGTCGCAACAATATTTCCGACTTAGGTTGGAAAAAAAGATGGTTCAAATTATGACACAAGCTTTGCTTGTGTAAATATATAATTAATCAGCATACAGCAATTAGCTAACAACCAAAAACATCTCAGAATTGAAAGAAGAACGGAAAATTATAATTGTATCAGTGGCAATAGTTTTAATTAACGTTGGTTCCTGAACAGAGTTGGAACCGGGCCCGCGCTTTTTACGGGCCGGACCTGATTTTTCGCACCTTTCAGCGCTCAAGCTAGAAACGCCCAGATGGAATGTGACTTCAAAAGGGCCGGGCAAATCCGGACAGACAAGCGTAACCTCCTTTCTGAGGCAAGAATCAATCAAATTGAACTGCTAGGATCGGCTGTGGCTAATGGACTTATTGTTCCGACTTTCGATACGAAAGTAACGGAATTTTTGTGCTCGGGGTGGGTTTTTCTTTCTTCAGACAAATTTCGACTTTTAACTAGCCGTTTTTGACGCAAATTTTTTATATCATTCGAAAGCTATTGTTGTCCTGAGCTTGAGCTTGAAAAGATATTTCACCTGTGATCATTTTTTGTAAAGTTACGGGGGTTAAAAGATTGCCATTTTGGCCAATTTGGGACAATTAACGCGCGATAAATTTCGCGCTATTAACGCGTAAGCGAGATTTAATCCGTCTTAGAAATCGTTCCAAATTGGTTCAAGGAAGCGTATATGCCATAATTGATTTGTTAATAGGCGCAAAATTTATCACTATGACGTGTGGGGGGATGTTTTTACATAAAATCTCAAATTTAAAAAAAAAAAAATTTTTATTTATTACTTTGAAATTTTTCATCTTATTAATGCTCCATAGACTTTAAAAGGCAGTCGGAACTTTCAGGGCTTCGCCCTTATACGATCAGCCTTGTTAAATTTTGATTTTTTTTAAAATTTACATTTGAATTTGAAACTCGTGAAAAATGGGCCCGTGTCGGCGCGTGTCGGGCCCGGGCTTGGAATTTTTGTTTCCCAACCGGGCCGGGGTCGGGCCTGAAGCAACCGGGCCGAGCCGGGCCCGGTTCCAACTCTGTTTCTAAGAACTGAAAGAGAAGGAAGAAAAAGAGAAGGATTGGCATGTTATCCGTTCGTAGTAGTGGTTAGAGTGGAAGTGAGACCTTGAGACTGGCATTCCACCTGTGGCTGTGATGAGAGGTAGAGAGAGGCAGTCTGAACACGTGACCCATCTCCTCCGCACACTTCTCCGCCTTCACCAACACATCCCCCGGCAGAATCAGTCTAGAGGAGGGGACAGGGGCAGTACTCGCCACACGACGACGACTGTTCTCCGAGGTCATTACCAGTGCTGTAAATTCATTGACGCCATAACCTTAATCTGTAAACATCAAATAATATTGTTTCATAAAATTTCCTACTTAAGCGGAGGAAAACTGGCCGTAGGTTTCAATCAAGGCAACTGCAGTTTGTCGCAACAAGCTGAACAGCTGGTATGTTACTTGCTGCCTAACACTAAACACTAAGAATATCGCCTTTAGCGTTCATTGTGGTTTATTCGAAATGAAACCATTAAAATGATTCAATACGATACAATAATTTTGTGGTACCAGCTTTTTTGTATTGATGAAATCGTGAAGATTCAAAACGTGAAAAACTTGACTTGGATTAATAATAATCTTGAATCTAGCCTTTTCCCTCAAAACCGCAAAATGTCTTAAACTTGCACTACGTTCAATATGCAGTTTGTAGTCATCTATTTTTTTGAGTTATTTATTCTCAAGCGTCCTGAAATTTGATGCGAAACTAACAAGTACATAGAAAAAATTAAGAAGTACATTGGCGGAAAGAAAATCAATAAGGAAAATTTAAATTTTAAATTATATGTTGATTTATGATCAAAACGTAAGTTAGGCTACAGTCTTAATTGGTTATGTTACGTCATTACATAAATCAATCAATGAAAAAAATGACAGAAGTATTTATTATGGATCTTTATCTAAGTTATGTAACAGTAAAAAGTGATGGTTTCATTTCAATTGGAACTATTTTAAAGTGAGAGCATCTTTTGTCAAGTGATCGCAGCATCCAGCCAAACTCCGCGTCCATTTCGTCCATCCAACGTATTCGCTCTTTTGTCAGCGATGCTTTTAATACAATGAAACTGTCTCCAAACCGGAAATATTCCAAAGATGGGTGTCTGTATATTATGTCTTCGTTTTGATCTATCCACTTAGACAGCCCGTTTTTCGGATCGTCTATGTAGTTTCTTTCACAAGGTACATACAAGCTTATTCCGTAGATCTTGTCAAATTCATGTTCTGTGAACGTCAACGCAATAACGTGTAGGCTAAACTGCTGTTCTAGGAGCTTTTTAGCAACACTGTCGAGAAAACTGGAATAGTCGAAACGTTCCACTCCCATAATTGTGATAGCTATGGTTTGTAATTTGAACTTGAAGTTCTCCACAGCGTCTGACAGCAGTCTACTATAAGCTGCATCAAAAATCAAACTCTTGCAGTCAACGTGCAGATGCTCGATAAACTGAAAAAGTTGTTACAGTAGACAAATTTTAATCTCCAAAATTACAATTTGGGCATATTCGGTATTCATAGAAAAATAAGCAAAATTGTCCACATGGGAAACAAAAATCTTTTTTTTTGAATTTTAGAATTTTTTATTCCCAAGATGACGCTAAAAAACTTCAGAGAATCATTTTAATGTAGTAAAACTTAGGTTTCACGGCTTATCCGCCTATAAGACTGCTCGCTCGCTTTACTCGCTCGAATTTGAACTTAAACTCAAAAACTGAAAACAAATTTTTCTCGAACCTGGAAACTTTTTGGTTTTGTTCAAATAACGACAAGAATGGCTTTGATATACTATATTATTTGACCCATGCCGATGATTATTCATGGTACATGATTTTGCGTGGGAAGAAAAACAAAAAAGCATAACAACGAAAACAGATCCGAATACCAAGTTGCTTCCCATTTTCAATGGTTGCAACAAAAATAACAATCAGAGGAGTTGGAACTCATTGAAAAACAACAAAATATAAATAAAGGATGGACCAATCTGTTTTTGTTACGAGACAGGGCTGAGTAAAGTTAATTTAGAAGATCATATTACAGCTAAATAAATTCCCTAAATAACTTCCGGCTTTTTTCTTTCTCCGTCCCACCACACACGAGCATCAATTTTATGGTCTAACGAGTGGCTTAATAATGTTGATTATGCCGAATAAATATGTTTTTCATGGCCCAATTAGTCTGCATGTCAATTTTCATGACAATCGGACAATGTGAACAGTAATTTTAACTATAAAAATTTGTAGCTGGGGGAAGGAAAAAAAGCCGAACTTCCTATGATAGATACATTTACAACTATCACAGATAACGGTAGTAGTACCGAGTCTTCGCGAGCTTTCACACCACTTCAGACTTCGATCAAAAACTTCGACTTCGAGATTAAATTGGCGAATGGAAAAACGTTTGCGCTTCAAAATTTGAAATGATTGCAGGGATTAATCCACCGCCTAAGCGTTAACAGTGAACGCAAAAGAACAATATATAACGCGCTTCATTTATCAACAATTGGCGACTTGCATATCATCATGATTTTACGATAAATGGTCGCAGGTGAAATACCTTTTTAATTTTGAAGGCATTGGCTCGGGGCAAAAAATTTTTTCAGATGGCATTTAAAAACCGTTTAAAAAGTCAGTTAAAGGTTGCGATTTCTTTGAAGGAAAAAGCATAGCCAACAGAGAGCTGGAAAAGTGTCAAAAATCTCACGAAAAACCACATAAACCAGACCTCAAAAATCGTCCACGATGATCGTTTCTTCGCTTAAAAAATGGAAAAACAACAAGAGGCAATGCGCAGCTCCGCATCACTTGTGATACCACACAAACATAGCATAGAAATATTTAGTCTTCAGCAGCAAGATCGAAAAGAGTGGCTTAAAATCCCGTTATCCCGAGAGTAAAATGCTGTCATGAAAAACTTCTGAAATGTCTGAAACTCTAATCTTTATACCTCCCTTCAACACTATGGAAACACAGAAAAGAATAAAAATCTATTTTTCCTTTCAAGCCGTGCAAAGTTATGTCACTAAACAGAGAAATCATACGCCGAAATAACAGACGCAAATGAAACTTTCAATAAAAAAATGACATTACAAAAAATCTGATTCAGTAAAAACAAATTACTGAAATGTATTTGAAAAAAAATTCAAGTACAATTCATGATGTCAACTAAGACTTCAAAAATCATTTAAGCTGAAGCCTCCAATACGGTTTTAAAAACAAACAATTTCAAGTGCACTCCAAATCTCCACGTCTTTTTATCAACCCAGCTGTGCATACTTCTAAAACATCCAAAAAATTTTGTCTGCAAACTTTATTTCCAAATCGCGCCTGGAACATCTTTAATCAAATTCACATTCGATGCCCTATGAGCGTTGTTGATGACATAATCAACCTCTAACCGCAAAAAGTATTAGGCGACTTTTGATTTCTTAACGAAGCGACGTCGGAACCAAAAGTTCTCAAATAAGACCAACCAATCTGAGGACTAAATTTTACTATTGACTAGTGTTTTATACTAAACGAACAAGTCACCGGTCACTCATCAGCAAGTGACACTGCAAGGGTACCCCTCAAGGGTCACTCGTCAAGGATAAGTGTCATTCTGTAAGGGCAACCCAAAGTGTTTCTCATAAATTGACACCCCGCAAGTGACACCCATCAAGGGTCCCCGAAGATGTTGATGGCATCATCAAATTCTAACCGCAAAAACCATATATTGACTTTTGTTTTCTAACAAAGCGGCTATCAAAACAAAAGTTTTCAACCAAGACCATCCAATCTGACAATAAAACGCTACGATTGGTTATTGTTTTACAAGCGTCGCTTAAGGTGCTTGATTTTGCATAGAAAAAAAACACCCACGGCAAATTTGGCGGCGACTTAGGTAGCACAGTGGTCAAATACGTTAAGGGAGGAAATGTAACACTGCAATCAATAAAGGCGAAATTGTTAGTCGCGAAGCGTGCATTTGAAAAGGTGGAGGCCCAATCTACTGGCTTGATTGCTATCTTATTTATTCGAATTGAAGCTATATAAAGCTTTTCATCAATTTTACGGCTACATGTAATTTTGCGCCAGGTCAACTTGCCCCAACCAATCTTGTTCTACTCCAACTTGCCCTACAAGACAGAAATTGCGGCTCTTTTCCAGTTCCAATTTCTTTTTCTGAAATTAATTATATGAAATTCTATTCAAAATGACTTTTATGAAATAAATTGCAGCGAAATTGTCGAATCATTACATGTACTAAATGAAAATTAGTTTCAAAACATATATGAAAAAATTGAAAGCCGCAAAATTTTAACGCAATTTTCAAGTCGAGTTAACAATTTCAAAAGATTGATTGCCAACTTTGTAAGCTCACTTAGCATAGATCGTGTAGTGCACAACACTCTTAGTAAAAAAAGGGTTCAAAACTCGAATAAATCCAAAATTTTATTATGTAATTTTAATGCTTATGTTACATGCAATTTAGCCATCACGACATAAAATCAACGTGACTATTTTTCAAAAAGGCGTGAGCAAAATTTGTAGCAAAATGCAGGTCTACTAACTTGGCAGTTTGCAAACGTGGACAGCATTACCAGGTTTGTTTTTACTGTTTTGCACGATGGCGGCAAGCAAAGATACGCACATCCACCAGAGGGACACTCGATTTCCAAGTAGGTCAAATTACGATAATGGCGATTGATTAATCTAGGGAAAAAATGGATCTGATTGGAAGAACAGCTTCCCAATATCAATTCCTCCACGTCCACATAAATCGGCTGCCTGCTGGCGTCATTATTGAAGAAAGCTTGTTCTTCTTTCGGCCCAGTCCTCAATCTCCTTATCTTACTACTTCTAGCTTCGTGTGGCTGTACAATCGATGTGTGACCAGCTTCGTTCCTCTTTTAACGTATTGTTGCTTGCTTTGAATACTTTTTAACTTAAAATATTGGACTGTTAATTATTTATTACTAACCAATCATGATCCATAATCAAACCGTGAATGCTTTTTAAAAACTGATGAGAACTGAATTGAAATAAAGTTGATCTGAGCCTAACCTCGCTTTTACCAGTTTTCCCCAAGATTTATTGAGACTACGGAATGTAGATTAGGACTTAGATTTAGTATTAAGGGTCGCTAGAAACTATCCAGTAAAAATTAGATAGCTTGACAAACAGACGGTGTATTAAAAGAGAAACCACTCTATGTGATAAACTCTAAGACGTATCTCAGTTGATATGGTCGAAAACGATGCAGTTCTAAATTGTCTATCCACAATTCTCTGATGTTCGGAAACATTTCAAGGAAATAGCTGAAACGCAAATAGCCATCTTTCCGAAAAGTGTCGTCGATGTCAATCTTCCTAATCAGTTTTCCAATTTCCAGTGGAATTGTGTAATTAAACGCAACCTGGTAGAAATTTCCAATTGATAAGTCAACACGAGTTTCAATAGAAAATAAATGCACCATTTTTGGTATTATGGCGCAAAATTCGATCCAAGCATGCTTATTGGAATAAGAAACGGAAGCATGCTCACTGTAAAGAGATACATTGAAATATTTTAGAGCTTCCCCGAACAAATTATTGTAAATAGTGGAGGTATCTTCAACGAACTCGTGTATTTTTTTATTTCTATCTTCGAAATCAAAGGCGAATATGGTCATACATAAATGTTCACACTTCCAACTAAACTCTTCGTTGAGCATATTGAAGAATTTAGCAAAATTTGGTCTCTTATCAAGTAACTGATCATGCGACTGGTCAAATTTGAATAGAAGTGCCGATATTTTCACTAGTTCGTTAAAATAACGACAAGTTGCGCGTAAGTTTAAAATGTCGCGAAGTCCTGGAGACATGGGGCCCCCGGAAGTTGGTACCAGGTGTTGATCACGTTGAAAATAAGCTCTATGATCTTCCTGGTCTATCAAAAACTGAAGAGTCCGTTCAACCACCTTGAATGGCAAGTGGCAAAGTGAAAATTTGGATAAGCTCATTTTGAAGCGACTATGGCTCAAATTGTGACCTTTTTAGATAAAACTGATCAAGTTTCGTTAAAACGCACAACTTAATTTGAGCGAAACATCCGGTCTGATTGTTGACCAATTGTTTAATGGCCATTTGATTCAAATTAACCGTTTACCTATGTTATACAACAATGCATACATACATTAAATAGGTTTCAAACAAGACAAAATTCGCATCATTTACAATACACTCAAATATAACATTTCTCACAGTTGCGATACAACACAAACATAGCATGTCAAGATAGCCGACAGAAGAAGAGATGAAAGCCGGTCCAGAGACTGACAAAGATAAAAAATGGTCCAGAGACTGACAAAGATAAAATGGTCCAGAGACTGACAAAGATAAAAAATGGTCCAGAGACTGACAAAGATAAAAATGGTTCAGAGACTGACAAAGATAAAAATGGTCCAGAGACTGACAAAGATAAAAATGGTCCAGAGACTGAAAAAGATAAAAAATGGTCCAGAGACTGACAAAGAAAAAAATGGTCCAGAGACTGACAAAGATAAAAATGGTCCAGAGACTGACAAAGATAAAAATGGTCCAGAGACTGACAAAGATAAAAATGGTCCAGAGAATGACAAAGATAAAAATGGTCCAGAGACTGACAAAGATAAAAATGGTCCAGAGACTGACAAAGAAAAAAATGGTCCCGAGACTGACAAAGATAAAAATGGTCCAGAGACTGACAATTTAACAATATAAAAACGACATTCAACATATTTTGACACAGAGGCGAAGCTTCGCAAGCACTAGCGAGAAAACGGCAAAAAGCAGCTATAAAAAGTGCAAAACAAAAAAGCAGAAATAAGACTCAAATTAGCAAAAAAACTCGGCTAGGTCTGAGATTCAAACCTGCGACCTACAGACCAAGAGTCCCAAACCCTTACCACGGAAACTTAATTGGTAATTGCCAAACAATAGTCACAAATAAAGCAGAGAACAGATGCTATGCAATTTCCAATGTAAAGTGAAAGTTCCAAATAAGTGAACACTTTTAATGAAAACTTTTATTTCCGAGTTAGGTTAGAAAAAAAAGAAGGTTCATAAAAATACTCTAAGCTAACGCTAGATTAAAAACTACGTTAACAACTTCACGCAAATTGGTCCATTTGCTTCGATTGCAGCGATTTGTACTAGCATTTTATTTTCAAGTCAAAATTATGGATCAACTAGGAGAAAAACCATGTATCGACCATAAGATATGTTCCAATTACGTATATACAGGCACTCTGAAAATACCTCTGAGCAATCGTTTTTCCGTCTGTGGTCGGCGAGCGATTTCAATAAAAAATGATAGTTCAAATACAACTACAAACAAATCCGAGATCTTCGAATTCTAAAGCAAGAAAAAACGGTACCTTTCTTGTTTGTTAGATCAATCACTTCAAAAAACTCTGCAAAAAGTTTGGGTAATATAACTTTTGTAATGACATGCTTAAACACAATTAAACAAATAACTTCATACATCATTACCTGCTGAGATAGTGTTGTACCACTTGATAACTTCAATGAAAAGTAAATATAAACCTGAATGACGAAACATATAAAAGGTAATTTGAACAAAGGGATACTGTTCTTCAAAAAATGGTTCACAATGGTTTAAAATAAATGGTTCAAAATAAATGGTTTAAAATATTATGAAAGTGCTTTGCAAATTGCAGCCATTTTCAAAGCAAGGAAGTGATTTTTCTTCAAAATAATCATGTGCTCACACAATGATAGAAATATTGATTAGAAACAATTGTTATAGAACAATTGTTTAGAAAGTCTGCAATTAAAACTAGTGTTCCACAGGGATCAATCTTAGGACCTTCCTGTTTTACTGGCCTTTTTCCTGGTAAATGATCGCCCTGAGCAAGAAAAAATAGCGAGGTAACACTTTGTACCGATAATGAAAAACAATAACTTCTAGGCAACTTTCTTCTCAGAATAAAAAATTGATCTCAATTTAGTCAACGATCGGTTTATTGAGAATAAACTAACAAAGCCATCAAAAGTAGCTATTCATGACCAGTTTTATATATTTTTTTCGAGAGAAGATAAAATTTGAGAGCGATAACTTATAAATCGTCAGTGTAAGTAATGGTCACGAACTAGTTGAACCTCGTAAGAACTATGCTTGCACGGTAGATAATGAGACAATTCGCGGTTTTCAGGCAAGCTACAAGAAAACCGATATATATTCCTTTTGTCGAATCAAAACACGGATCAAAAGGGGAACATGAAGCCAATTGAGATGCTTCTCAAAAAATCCTTTAATTCGGCCCAAGGTTGGATTTCCAGCAGAAAATGATTTATAATTTACACAAGATAAAAAAAAATGAGATCTTCTCTTTGTAACTGTTTCCTAAACTATGCTCCCATCCAGGTGCCTCATAAAAGGGCACAAACTAGAAGAGCTTGTTAGCTCATTTTGAGTCCTTCTCGAATATTATAATCCATAAGTACATTACTGTACGATATTTCTGATTATTCGACACAAGTTATGAGTGGTAAGGCGTTTTAGTTTTTTCTGCCCGTGTTTAGAGGTAGATGTAAAAGAAAATGCAAAAAAAAACAGTAAAATCAGCTAAAAATGATTAAGTGAGAAATGTTAAGCAAGATATCTCGATATCTAACTACAAGATTTAGAGACATAACTATTTGTCTGGAATCTCGTCCTAGCTGGCTAGGCGACACAATATCATCAGGGTAACTCAATGGTCTATGTTTGGCTTCTCAAACATTTCAAGCGCGTAGCCAAAAACATCTTTTAGCTACAGTATTCTGTGAAAAGCAATTTTTATAAACAATATTGTTCCAAGATTTTAAAATTATCAAATCTACAAATTTATAAGTTTTCTCATCCCCAACTGGCTATTGTCTGTATTCTACTCTGTCTTGGGTTGATTCAAATAGGGCTTTTCCGTCCAGGGGTCAATGTTGGCAGGCAACTTCTTCATCCTCTCTCTGTACAACTGAGACTTGCCCTACAAACAAAATAGAAAACCAAAATAATTATCTGATGTCAAAGAGCAATAGTAATGTGTCAATGTGGTCAAAATATATATCGACAAGGATTCATTAAGCTGCAAAAAATCGTTGAAAATAACATCGATCATTAAAACAACATTTATCAATGTCGTCAAAAATTTCATAGCTCCCGTTTTCAAAATATGAATTATCAAAAAATAATTTTAACTGGTCAAAGGGCGGGTTATCGAAAAGTTTTAGGATTAAAAATCGAAACATAAAACTGGAATATTTACAAACTTAAATCAAGTAAATACAAAAAACATTAAAATCACAGTTTTTTCACAGATTCCAATTTGTGCGTTTATCAGAGATCGGTCAAACTATAACAGGTCAGAGCTTATGGCACTTTTTAAACTTAAGCAGGAGCAAAAAAAAATTAAAAAAAAAAGGTTTATATTTTCCCGCTCCCTGCTCCAAATAGGTACAAAAATTTTTAAAGTCGAACTAACAGAACAAGGTTGAAATCAGTTTTTAAAATGAGATGTATATACAACTGAAAAACTACCCTGCATGCATTATGTTACGAGGCTTTCAAATAACAGATGTGAGGTTGAAGTTAATACAATAAGCGCGGCAATCATAACAACAATTGGGTCGAAAAACTGAATGGCGCGAAATGCGTTTTCTAAAGACAACTGGCCTTCATTTGAGAGTAGTAGTGGTCGTGTTGGAAGTACATCTGCTGACCCAGAACGACAGTGCCCAACAATATTCCACCAATGGACAGTTTCATGATGTTAGAGTAAGCACTGTACTTCTGGGGCAGCCGGAGTAGTTTGAAAGCATCTTTCACGTAAGTCGCCATTTGTGCCACTCTGAAATTCTTCAAAATATCACAATCACAAACAAAATTGGTCTAAGGTGTCACCTTGACAAAGTTTTTTTAATTAACTTGAACAGTCGAAGTCAAGCTGCTTCGCGACATTGCGATACAACACAAACATAGTGGCATTGCGTCTCATTTCTGTCAGAAAACGAGACGGAGGCCAGAAGTCGAAGAAATTATTTTTCATAAATCGGAAATAACTACATGTATAAGAACTAAAGGCATATAGTTGTCTCGAGTGCTTTTGAAGTTGAATGATTTCCTCAAATTCAAAAGCACTCCAGGCAACTTTGTGCAATTTTAGTGCGAGAAAACTATGATTTAGCTATAGATTTTTTCTGCCCGATTTTGACGACCTCAAAGAAAATTCGTAGGTTGTCATATGTGGTACCATATTGAAGGCCTTTCAGCTGTAATTTGGTTTTCATTTTAAAAAAGTTATGTTTTTCGAAACACGGGTGTAAATTTTTCCTTTTTCACACTGAACGACACCAAATTTAAGAAAGATACTGTTATCTCAATTCAACTCCAATGAGAATTTTAGACTCGGAGAAGCTGAGCTTCCCACCAATTGCGATACAACAAAAGTAAGAAAAAGACAACATGACTCCGAAGAAGTAGTAAGGAGGATGTCGAACCATGTATCAATTAACAAACCAAGAAAAAAGTTATGAAATTTTTTCATATAAATTTTATACAATATTTTAAAAAAGGTGTTGATTTTGGAGTTGTCGAATTGAATTTAGCCGTTCGAAAACCGATTGTCAGAATCCTTTCGATCTCAAAAATAACCTCGAAAAGTTTAGCAAAATCGATCTCAAAAATAACATCGAAAGTTTTAGCAAAATTGATCTCAAAAATAACATCGAAAGTTGAGCAAGAATTAAAGCCGACAACCAAATAAGCTGAAAGTCAACCAAACACTTTCGCACAGCACTTTTGGGAGAAAACGTATGAAACTCTAAAATAGGATTCACGATTGCAATACAGTGCTGGTTTAAACTAACCGGACAGAACGCGTTAAACTTTAAATTTTAAACACGTTTTTCTCAAGTTGGGTTGAGTTTAAGTGAATACTTATGAAGACAAAACTTGCTTAAAATTTTAGCTGAATTAAAATGGTGTAACCTGTTATGCGAAATTCAGGTCCAAAATTTTATCCCAAAAATGGGTCAATTTGGCTTTTCTTAGTTAATCAAAAATTACGCCAAAAATACCCAGTCGATCACAGACATAATTATATCAAAGTTAGCCCCTCACGTAGCCCAACAAACTTTATGAAGAGTATATTCTCCAAAACACTGTATGAGTTCATTTATTTTTATTTGATCGACAAAAAGGTCGTTTTTATTATATAAAACACCAATTTTTTATTTAAAAACAATTTTTAAACGGATTGCGAATTTTACCTTTCTTAAAGTTTGTTGGGCTACGTGAGGGGCTAACTTTGATATAATTATGTCTGTGATTGACTGGGTATTTTCGGCATAATTTTTGATTAACTAAGAAAAGCCAAATTGACCCATTTTTTGGGTTAAAATTTTGAGCATGAATTTCGCAAAACAAATTACACCACATAAATTCCCCTGACAAAATTTAAGGCAAAATTTTGCCTCATGAGTTTTCACTTAAACTCAACTCGATTAGAGAAAAACCCGTTTTAGATTTCAAGTTTAGCGGTTATGTCCGGTTAATTTAAATCAGCACTGTACATGTAGTGAATGCAAGGCAGTATACACAATTGGGAACCGACACCGACAGAACTTAAGTCGGCAACCATGAAGCAATTAAGCTTGCGCCATCCATGAATATGACAGAAGTTAACTCGACAACCAAGCATGAAGCCACAAAATCAGAAAAAATATTAAAACTCAAAATTATTCATACAATGGTTAGAATTCTATATCTGTTCGTTTCACAAAGAAATTGTCCGAAGCTACGCTAAGACCTGTTCTCTGATCTTGACAATTCTGATGCATTTTCATGATATGACCTGCACTATAAAACGGTGAAAGCATTAAAACACAAATAGTCAGTTATTGCTGAAGTAGCACAGAAAGTTTCGACCACAAAATCATTTTCAAAAGCCGAACAAAAGGATTGTTTGAAAAGCTTTCGTTCATTTTGAAGGTGAAAAGATAAATAGCACTTAAAAATCTGCTTTCAAACAGATGAACGAACCATTTGTAAGTTCTAAAAACGTTAAGGCCATTAGTTCGTCTTTTGGCTAAGACGACGTAATCTGCCTATTGCCAGATTTACGCCTCAATAGCAGAGAGTTTGGGACTAGCCTTTGATTTCTGACGAAGCGGGAATCGCGATTATTATGATTTGATACTAACTATCATTTCATCGCCTACAAGCTCTTTGATGTAACTAGAATCGCGAAAGAAAGAAACCCAGTGCCATAGTTTCGAGGAGTTGTCACAGCCGTAAAAATTTAAACAATGCTTAAGCTAGTTCGATAACTTGTTCCTTTTTGTCCTATTTAGTTCGTTTTGCTTCTCGACTTTCACTGGAGAACATACATGCGCTCGTATGATTCGTTCTCTTGTAGAAATAGGACGGCGTGAGCTGTGTGAGTCCAGCAAAACTCACAATAAAATGAGGAGTCAAAAGATGTTAATGAAATTTGTTTGATTAATTGATCATTTCTATACTGTCCTTCTTATATTTACAAACTGGTGTATACTTTTAATCGTTTTATTAATTAAGGAAAACAAGAGAGCTCTTATATCAGGCCAAAGCCCTGGTATTTCCTACTTTCCTTTAATTGGTCTCCAATATTTTTGATACGGAGGCGAAGCTGAGCTTCGCATTACTTGCGATACAAAAACAAATCGAAAAAGTCGAAAAAACTAGATCTATTGAAATAATTAACGCTAGTTTTGAAACAAAAACATGACATGCCGTAGAATGTGTAATTAGTATCGGAAGATAATGTACCCAGCGGCAACAAAGTCAAAAAAACCTGGCCAGAAACCCTTTAATCAGAGTTCTGAAATCTTAATGAGTCCACCTCACCCTCAAAACACTTTATTTGCTCGTCAAAAGAAACGAGAAGAACACTGAGCCGATATAAAATAGGCCGAAAACTATTAAGCCTAAAAAGGGATAAAAACCGAAAAAGAACCATTAAGACTAAGAAGATGTTAAGTCCCCCTCAACCTCAAAACACAGACACGCACATATAAAAACTTTTTTCGCTTGTCGAATGACGCCATATGAGGCCAAAAAAGGGAAAAAAATCAACATACATTATTTATATGTTTTGAAATGTTCTTCATTTTTAGACTAAGGGTTTCTGGCCAGGTTTTTTTGACTTTGTTGCCGCTGGGTACATTATCTTCCGATACTAATTACACATTCTACGGCATGTCATGTTTTTGTTTCAAAACTAGCGTTAATTATTTCAATAGATCTAGTTTTTTTCGACTTTTTTGATTTGTTTTGAAACGAAGAACATTTCAAAACATATAAATAATGTATTTTGATTTTTCCCCTTTTTTGGCCTCATATGGCGTCATTCGACAAGCGAAAAAAGTTTTATATGTGCGTGTCTGTGTTTTGAGGTTGAGGGGGACTTAACATCTTCTTAGTCTTTATGTTTTTTTTTCGGTTTTTATCCCTTTTTAGGCTTTTCGTCATGTATTGACGAAAAGTAATTCAAGCGAAAAAGACTAAACTGTAGCTTCATTGGTTAATGACGTTATTAGAGTTCATATTCACACTTCTCGTGTCCTTTCTTGGTTATTTTTCCAGATATTTATCTTTAAAATTGGTGGCCAAAGCACCGTCTGTGATTCTTAAACAGGTTATTTTGTTGAATATTTATTATTACAGTTTTAGTTTTTCGTTAAAACAATTATGGTTAGAATGCGAACCAAAGTGTCACACTTGTCATCCGGCACGAATTGACAAACCTATATATATATATATATATATATATATATTCAGTAAAATTACAAACAGCATAGGTTATTCAGACCACTAAAAGCCAAAAGCAACTATAATGTAAGAAAACTTTAAAACTCTACAATATGGCAACTAAGCCGACAAAACATAAGCAGACAAAAATAAGCCGACAATTTTGTTGAAGCTGACTATTTCACATTTGAAAAAAAAAGGACAGGTCAAGTTTCAAACCTAGGACCTTTGGCGTTCCAGGCATATTTGTTTTCTCCAGACTAAGTCTGCCGAAGACGCTTAGAAATTTGAATTCATTATGAACCAAGATATCAATTAATTCAAGTGATTCTGTTAAACAAGTTGTTAACCCGGAAAGAAAGTCTATATACCGGTTTGATAAAGTCTTGAAAATCAAGTATTGAAATTTGATTGGTAAGAAAATTAAGCCCTTTTCCACTTTACCCCGCATTTAGAAAAGAAAAAAAAACAATTTTTACGTTGTCATAATGTAATGAAACTTTGAACGGTGATCAAGTTGATACCTATTTATACCTTAAATCATAACATCACGCATTCAGCCATAAAAACACGTAAGTCGCTAAGAAAAAATTGAAATGAAGGGGAAAGAAATAATGTGTCCTTGTATGACTGATTTAGCTTGACTGATTTCAAATCGGAACTATTTTTTGCGGAAAAAAATCCTAGATAAAGTTTTCAAAAAGTTCAACAAGCAGTTTACGACGGCTCGACGGTCGTTTGAGATAATGCGTAGCAAACCCGCTTTGTCGCATGCAGATTATGGCTAAACGCTTAATTTTACGATGCACAGCAAAGAAAAAATCTGTTCTCTAGTGTGCGATTGCTCATCATGCCAAGTTTCAGTGCATTATGACAACATTTAAGTGGTTTTTAATTTTGAAATTAAAAGGCGGGGAAAAGCGGAAAAGAGCCATATTCCTCACGTTCGTCCAAAGTCGGAGTAATAATGAAATATAAATCTTTTTCTCTCTTTTCTTTTCTTTCTATCTTGCTTTCTTAAGACATCCTTTCGTCATTGCATTCCTTTCGAAAATGAAGTAAATAACAAAAATTTTATAAGCATATTGATGAAATCTATCTTTCTATAAATATTTACAATGAATGAACACGTATTTACAATTTTACACTCTAATTTCACAGTAAATAATTACAAGCCTGAGATGATTTGATAGCATAATGGTTTCTATAACTCTCTTAAAGCTAGCTTAGCGAACTCTAATATAAATTTAAGCATCAAAAAGCACAGAAAAACATACTTTTTTCTTAAAAAAGCCAGCTTGCAGAACTTTTCTAATCTCAGCGGATAAAATTCTGCCAAACCTTGGAGAAACTTTGGGGTTTAAAAGCTGGGAGACACTTTGCTATGAAATAAAAAAAAACTTATTTGGTTTTTCTTCTGCGTTTTCCCAAACTGTATTAATTTACTTCGGAGGCGTTTGGAAGAACCGTCTGTACAATCTAGCATTGGTCGTCATGTTAATATTCCCAGCGGACCTTTGACCCGCCAGACCCGATACTAGATGGCCTCCGGCATTTGCGGCTCCCGAGCTCCTTTGATGTCTGTTGCGGGTCATCGCGGCTCCAGATTCGTCCAGAGCGAAGTGCTGACCGGGACTCGAACCCAATTGAACGCTTGTTACTTTCATCGGACTGTTCACGGAACTCGACTTAATACCTGAAAAGGTAATATCGATAAAAATACGATTGAATGCTTGGAAACTTAGATTAGAGGTTCCTCGTTCAGTATTACGATTAAGAAAACCAAGTTGAGGAAGTTAATGAGCCCTGGTGCTGTTTTTTAAAACCAGAAAAGGCTTCCAGGTACCGCAGAATTGCAAAGCTATCCAGATCCAAGATTGTTAGGATATTCTTGCCAAAAGTGGGAAATGTCGATCTAATCTAAAACGTTGAGTGAGCATATTAGAATAAAAGACTGTATGCCATCTTTATATGTTTATTTCACAATCTAGAAGTGTGGTCAGGACAAAAACAACTGTTGTTGACAAGAAAGAAGAAGAAGAGACAAGTAGCAACCTACCTGGTAGAATGTTATCAGTCATTTGTATCTGGGGAATGGTGGAGGGTGCCTGTAAGGTGGTCTGTTGGTCCATGAAGTACATATCCGCCTTCTGTCTCTCCTCATCTGTCACCGAAATTCCATCGATGATTTCCAAATTAGGCTGTCTGAACACCAACACTGGTCTATGTAACAGCCTTCTGGATATCGCATTGTTCGTCAAATTCACTTCCACCAAGTTAGGCAAGTTTTCCAGTCTGTCTAACTCGGACATATCTTGCAGCCTGTTATTGGCAAGGTACAGTCTTTGCAAGCTATGAAGAAAGTGAATATTTGTTAGTTCACGCAGTCGATTTTCTTCCAAATGCAGTTCGACTAACATTTCGTTTCTGACAAAACTTGTCGGGCCGATATTTTTGATTTTGTTTCGATCCAATACTAGATCTCGAAGTGACGTTAAAGCGTGCAAGCCATCTACTTCAGAAATGTCGTTGCCTTGTAAGAAAAGCGATCTTACTGATGTAATTCTGTCTAACTGTAGGCTGGCTATATCCGAAATTCCATTATAACCCAAATGCAAAACTTCCAATTTGGGCAATATAAATCGCATGGATTCGATTGAACCATATTGCGCCTCTGAATTTCTGTTTTTACTCGACTTTGAATCTAAAATAGTCTCAATTTTGTTGTAATTTAGACATAAAACCTGCAAATTGTCCAAATAAATTAACCCGCTGAATGAAGATAGTGAATTATGCTCGAGGTTTAGACTTCTGAGGTTGCTAAATAGATTAGCATTTCCAAGGTCCACATACCGAATCGCACAACTCGGAAAATCCAGTTCACGAACTTGAGTAAACTCATTCACGCGTAACTTATCGGCCACGAAGTCCATCGTAAGCTTGCCGCCAAAATATTCTCTCGCTTGGTTTAAATCCGAATTTGAGATTGCGCTTCCGTCCAACGCTTTTAGACTTTTCAAATGGTAGACTACAAACAACCTGTAATTTTGGGCATCCGCTGAAACTATTGGGTTGCCAAACAAGTCCAAAATTACCAGATTTTGGAAACCTTTGAGGTGAAAAACCTCCCGAATGTTGGATATTTGGTTGTTTCCGAGGTACAGCTCCATTAGGGTTGCAACGTTACTGAGCGGTAGAAGAGTCGATATTTGGTTGTTTTCTAGCGACAGATAATATAGAGAAGTCAAGGCTTCAGTTGAGGGGGAATCAATTTGCGTAATTACATTATTACTCAAACTCAGTCGTTTTAATTTCGTCAATTTTGAGATCCCTTCAATTTTGGGAATACAATTGCTATCCAAGCATAACTCTTCCAAATTTACACAGCTATCTAGACCTTCGATTTTAGTTATATCGTTATCTCGAAAAGATGCAAACTTCAAACTTTCTAGTCTTTCCAAATTCGAGAGTTTGCTTAGATGTTGACTGTCTAGATACAAACATGTGATCTTAGTCAGCCAGGTTCCGTCCACTTCTGAAAAGCGTTCCGGTTTCTTTTTGCTTGTTTTGAACATGATTTCCGAATAGGGAGCTAAGCTTAAGGATCTCGGCCTATGAGAATCGGTTCGGCCATTAGAAATCAGCGCCGTCGGCGAAACACGAGCACTGGCTGCGGCTTTATTTGCAGCCGAAACTTCTAAATCTGTTATTAGCGTTCCGTCCAAAGTCTTCAACAACTTAAGTCGACCTAGAACCCTCAGCCGTAAATTTTCAGCTTTCCTCCAAGGATTTTTAGCGAGATTCAAGTGAACTATATTGGGCGCGTGCTTACGTAATATTGCAACGTCATCTCTGCTATTGCATAACTCGTTCCAAGAAATGTCCAGATACTTCAACATTGTCAAGTTTTTCAAACCTTCCAATGTGTTTAGCTTATTTGAAGTTACATCGAGGTATTCAAGCGTTGGAATTTTACCGAAATCTTCCAGTCTTGTTAACTCGTTATAACTAATAATAAGCTTCGTCAAATTAGGCAGCGTGGGAATCGGTTTCGCTCTGTTTATACCACAGTGATGCAAATTGAGAACTGTTATATTCGTCAAAATACTCTCCCCAGTAACTTTTAGCAGAATGTCTTCGCAAGCCGAAGTGAACCTCAGTCTATTGGGCAGTATTTTCAAGGTCGAACTTATCAACTCGGTATCATCTGTTTCAAGGTCACTTTTCACTCCTAATCGCTCAGTAAGGGTCAAACTTTGGCCTTGAATTCCAACTCCGTCAGGTAAATTAACGAAAGGTGAACTGGATTTAGTTCTGAAACTGTAATTAAAGTCTACAATGTATTCTGGAACGACTAGATCTTTATCGAATAGGAACCAATTACACTGCCTTGTGATACAGTCACAATCTGAGTTTTGGTTATTGCTCGAGTTAGCCGTGTTATTGGAGCTACAGCTAGAATGCTCATCCGAATTTTCAGACCCAACTGCCGTTTTGCTTTGCGTTGAGTCATTTGCATCATTTTGAGCCGAACTTCCTGTCGTATTCTGTGCCGAAATCGGGTTGAACACCGAGTCGACGTTCGGAAAATTCTCGGCACTAATACGAGATGTGTCATGTGTCAACACTGTTCGACCTAGGTACACTTTACACACCAACAATTGGCCATGACTCGCGTCCTCTTGATCACATAGGCGCTTAACTGACGTCTTATGCAACTTGTGTAACCTTTGCTTTTCAGCTAAACTAACACTATTAGTCAAAGGAATCGCTGGAAGTTCACTATTCGACTCGTAAAAATCCAAATCTGGCAAACCTTGTTCGTATAAATCCATTGTATCTTTGCAACATTGGTGCACGTTTGGGTTCCAGGTATAGAAAAGGTATTCAAACTTCTTCTTAAACTGGGAAGTATTCCTTGACTGTGACTCATCGATTACATCATCCAGTTTATCATCGAAGTTTAGTCTCAACATGCGATTGTGTAATCTCGTTATTCTTTGGATTCGAATCCCTTGAATGTCGAACTGTCTCAGCGACGATGCACAGAACCTAGACATCACAAGGTCTCGACATGAAGTGTACCAAGGATCCGACGGAAGACCGTCTTCGAACCTCACATTCCCACCGCTTTCAAGTTCGGTTGTCAGCCTTTGAATCGAAGCTTCTGCTACGCTTTTGATCCGCAGTTTGAAATCCGAGCTTTGCATGTCGAGTTGCTTTATCAAGTTGGACCATTTAAGAATCGCATTTTTGAGTTCAATGACCTTTTCTTTCAGACTTGCGATTAGAGTCGAATCATGCTCGACATTTTTTGCTGCTTTCGTTGACGCTGGATCCAACGCCGACGTTGATCCAGAGTAATTGAAAGTTTCCAGCTCCTCAAAAGAACCTTCACCTAATTCTATCAACTCCCGCTCCACACTTCTCAATGTCCTAGTTAGAGTTAATAACTTATTAACAGGTATGTTTTGCGCTTTCTTCGTCTCTGTGTCAAGCTGCTTCAACAATTCAGCCATATTTCTTCTGACTGTCTTCACTCGCATGTTATAGTACATCTTCTTTTTCAACACTATCGACTCCACTTCACGGACACTTTCGGTTGTAACTACCTGCGAGTCTAGGTGAGTTAAAGATGGCATGTGGTATAATATATGCGTGGTACAGTTACATAATAAACACACCGGATTCGGTCCACACATTGGGTCTTTTAAACTCAGCGACTTTAATCTCGCCAGTTTGGCCAGGCTGGTCAAATCTTTGAACGACGTTATCTTGTTCGCACTTAGATCCAGCGTTTCCAAACTTGTCAAATGTTCCAGAGAGTTTCCGACTTTGGTGATACAGTTTTCAGCTAAACTCAGATTCACAAGTTGTTTTAATTCGTCCAAACCCTCGATAGTCGAAATTTGGTTCGCATTTAGCCAAAGAACTTGCAGGTCTTTTAAGCATTCTAGACCTTCGATTTTAGATATTTTGTTCCCGTAAAGATACAACTTCTTGAGTGAAACACAGTTTTCCAAATAAGCTATTGTTCTAACGCCGCATTCTATAACATACAACTCCTGCAATTTGGGTATGAATTGTAAGCCCTCCAAAGTTACAACATCGCATTTCAAAACCCGTAAAAGGGTTAAATTGACAAAAGGCTTCAATGTTGCGAGTTTGCAGAAAGGAGAGAATAAAACTTCAATTTTGGCTACGTCTTCGACAAGATTCTGGGCTATTTTGGCATAATTTATTCCGTTCATGCCACAAACTTCTTTCAAGGTTTCCTCGTCCGTAGCTGAATTTTTCGCATTTTCAGCCATTTTAAACTCAGCTAACAACTTTTAACGACGGCAATAAACTGTCGGATTTTTGAGCTAACTTTCTCTGCTAGTCATGTGTAATACTTGAAGTTTATAATAAGTCATAACAAGCTTCACTTTGAGAACTTAGGCCATCAAAAGCGATTTAATGAACAAATGCGCAGCTTGATTGGTTTTGACTAACATGACAAACCGAAAAAAAAGTTGTTTTCAGTTCGAGGTAAAAACATTTTGCATCAAAACGGTCTAGTGCTTCCAACATGATGACAGATCTGAAAGTAAGCAAGAAACGTTTGAAGATTTGCCACATGACAAATAACAATGGTTCCTTTGAGTTTAAAGCAAAAAAGCTATCACATATGCGCAAAAATTAAATTTATCAGCATAGTTGCTTCAAAAACATTGAATTAGTTTAACAACACATTGGATTTAATGCTGTTTTACAATCTTCAAGACTTGGATGTTTACTGAAAAATTCTAACAAGCAGAAAAGAATGATCAATTTCTTTAAGTTAAGTTCATACTTTTTCATTTTTTAATTTCTACCCTATGTATGACTAGAGCAATAGATCCAAGGCTTGATAGTGACTCAAATTTTTAGTAATTATTTTCCAAAGATATATCAATATTTTGCGTTGAAACTTATTGTCACCCTTTTTATAACAAAATGTCTCATGTCATATCGATATCTAGTGAAGTTCCATTCGTTTTCATAAAAATTGCTTTTTTCATTCATATAAACTGATGAAGATTTCGTTGTACTTTGGTCGTCGTCCTTTCGCTCTGCATCATTCGTGCTTTCTCTCGGAAAGACGCGACTCGGAAGTCTTCCCGGATGCTTGGATACGTTGTCGTGCGATGCCCAGCTTGTGCATCTAAGACACGATGCTAAATCGGACATCTTGTACACGTCATCTTCCACATCTGGTTTATAAATCCAGTCTTTAATTTGGGATCCAATTGTTGCAATAAAACACATGGTGGGGTTGATATAGTTGGTAGGTTGCGGATATTTAACTGTTGGGTATTCTGATATTTCCGTCTGATATTCCGAGTGGCGGAGCCTGGTGACAGTAGTTGCTGTTTCTGTTGTTACGGAGGTTGTTTCGCATAGTCCTTCATTTGTGGTATCTTTTTGTTGTGATAATATTATGATTGCTGATGTGAAACCAAGAAGGGTCACGTAAGTCACTACAGCCCAGGATAACACCTGCAAAAATGTTAGGATGAGTGAAAGAAACTGTTTCAAGACTATATCATAAACCAATTCTGATTAGTTATGTTGAGATCGCGATTAAGTAACAATAATCCATTATCAGGCCTCTAGTCGAATATACTTTTGAAAAATACTGAAAGCTGATATGACTTATTTGACTTTAGTTTTAAAACATTTCATCATATTAAACTAGAGGCCCAGCTAAAACTGTTTGATAAATTTTGATTTTGTTGTTCTGATGCGGAATTAAATAGGTAATTTCAAAAACTTAGAAAATGGGCTTCACCCAAAACCTAATTATGGCTCTATTAAAATATGAGGTAAACCTAGATATTGATTGCTTTATTAAAATATGAGTGAAACTTTTGTGAGTTTGGAATTTCCCTGAGACACTACTTAATGTGTAAGAAAATTTGGGCAAAGCCGCACATGCAAGGGAGCCTCTTACAACCCGTTCCACCCATTTAACTCAAAATTTTAGATTTGGGAGGGCAGTTTTTGAGGAAAATCAAAAAGTTTCAAAAAACGGTAAAAAGGTAAATAGAAAAAGTCAAAAATCCAAAAAAAAAATAGGTCGAAAATTCACCCCCGCACACACTTTTCCGAAGGCTGTATAAAATGGGGCAAGTAAAAAGAGCCCAGGGAAAGCAGGCACAGGGTAGTGGACGGACTTCCCATTGGTACCACTTTTTAAAAAATCGATAGAGTAGTTTCAGAAAAATTTAATTTTTTGAAAAAAATTAAAATTTTTTCCAAAGAGTCTTTCAAAAAGTATAAAAAAACCCGATCCCATACATTTTCATTAGAGCTGTTTTTATCAAATAGGAACAATTAACCTGATTTGCTGATCATCAGTTTTGGTTGATCCCATTTGCAGCTTTTTTTCCGTTAACAAAGTCTATTCCATTTTTAGATACAGATGCCTAAGCTAAACTTCGCAAGCACAAATGAGAGAAGGGCAAAAAGGAAGCTCTAAAAGGTTCGGAAAAAAGTAAAATTAACAGAAATTCTGCAATGTGCCGGAATCAAACCCCTAGCCGAGAAAATAAAAATAACCTATCATATCATCAGTGCAATGGCCGCTTAAAACAAAAAGACGCTAGGGCCCTATCAAAGCTGGCGGTACTTGTTTTGTAAAAGAGATGATATGATATGACGGAAAAGAGTCATGAACAAAAGAAACTAGAAAAAAATGACTCTTTCTAAAAATTAAAACTTCGAGATGAAAAAATCCTATAGCTCTTTGAATTCTGAGAAAAATCTATGATTGACACTTTCTTGATAAAATAAACCCGATAGAATTTCGAGATAATTTTTTTTAATGAGAAAGCTGGATCTATTGGCAAATTTTTTCTGTCGCTGGGAAATCCGTAAAATAAATTCCAATTTCGAAATTAGAAGTCAATCACGTTCTTTATGACTTCTACGCATTTGCTGTTCGATAGTGGAGCTCTTTCCTTTTAACAAAATTAAAGAACTAAAGATAAAAAAAAACGTCAAACAGCCAGAAAATAATTTTGAGCGTAAGCAATTTAGGACTTTTTCCTGAAAGAAAAAAATCACTAAGACCTATTTAACTTCGGTGACTACGTTCATGGCTTTTAAAATTGTATTGATGCAAAATTTTTTTCTTAATTTTCAAAAGTTTTATTAAAACTTGACTTTTGCTACATTTAACATTGCTTTCCTCTAAGAAGTGGGGGTTAGTACCGCATGTTCTTCCGGTTGAATCCTTCATCTCAAATTTGTCAGGGTAGTTTTAAAAAAAAACTCTTCAAAAAATTAGGGTGTAGCTGCTTATATAGAAATTCCTGCTGACTGTTTTCTCCAATTTATACCTTAAACTCAAATTTGGCAGGGTAATTTTCAAGAAATTTGAAAAAAAAACCCAAAAAATGGGTGTAAGATTCCACCACTGATATTTTCGAAGGCATTAGCACTTGGGGCTAGAGAAAAAGAGACTACCTGAATAAACACACTCGTGAAGAAGTAGCCGGTTTATTCATAGGTAACTTTTATGAAAATTAGTAATACTTTTTGAGAGAAATGAAAATTTTTGCGAAAACAATAAGAATGTTTAAAGCATCTCAAAATATTTAAATAAAAAAACAGATTCCATACATATTCACAAAACCTATTTTTATCAAGCAGGAACTAACACTACCCACCAATACTTCAGCAACTCATGCTATAAAAATGCCTATGATTGTTGGAATATACCAAAAAGCCAACAAATGAGGCACTTTTTTAGCGACTTAGATTGGGAAAAAGTTGTTTCGTAGTATTACACGACGCTCGGCTTGTCTAAATACAAAGCGGAGATTGTACCGTAGTTCACTTGACAAAAATTTTCAGCTAGTTACACTAATAATATTTATACCCTGTTATCCATACCTTTAGTCCACTTGATATGCTCTCCCGCAAATTTTCAAAGAATTCCTGATCGGTGAGAAAATCTGTCAAATCTGTGTAGTCAACCAAATTACGGAACTTTATTTTGCTTCCCAGAATTCTGAAACAAACAGATTCACTGCATTTAATTATGTCTACTAAGGTCTGAAGCAACGGACCCAGCAATATTATTCCAAACCAACGCAAAAAAAGCATACGCTCTGAGGTATCAAAACGATGGGTTTCAATGTTTGATGAAAATCTGAATTTTGAAAACTTGAGAGATGTTTCAAAAAATAGTTTTTAAGGTTATTTTTTTTCATCGAATATTGAAAAACTATTTTTTGAAACATCTTACATTTTCCAAATTCATATTTTCAGAATAATCAAAGAGTCTTAGAGGAGTGTGTACCTTCTGTGGAAGAGGAGAGCGAGGGAGTTGAATCTGTGAGGGGGCATATGGAGTCTCCACTTGAGGGCATTCAACACTTCAAACTCAACATCCTCAACACAATCCATCTCCTTCTCTGAAACAAACAGTTTTTCTGGATCTTTCCCATTATTAACCCACCCACGTCTAGCAACATAAAAGCTCTAGCCCCTCAACAAAAACTTTACCATTTGCGGATGGAGGGGCTATATTTTGCTGTTCTTCTCGTACTAGACCAGTTTTTTAAAACCATTATTTTCGGCACAAATAAAATTTCAAAGTTTGTCGGAATAAAAATCAAATCAAGGCTGTAAGATCTCTTATTTGATACTTGAGCTTGTCGCTTAGCATGGGAATGCCTTTTTAACGTATTGAAAACTATTGAAATCTCTTTCCGGGTGGCCTACAGCAGATAATTACCACAATGTTTTCATGATCAAAAAGATTTCTAATCAGAAAGAGGCGCTATTTACATTCCAGCTCAAATCACGACTGAAAAAGCTTTACTATGCTTTGCAATAGATCACAAAGGACGTTTATTTGTGGTATCTGATCTCGCACGCAAAGCGAAAGCAACACTCGCATTTGAAGTTTAGTAGTCGGAACCTAAGCATATTCTAGCGAATAATGGGATGAATCTTCAAGGGCAAGGGCAAGGGCAAGGGTTATTCAACCTGTTTCTTTCTAGAAATAATATATCACCTGCAATGTCTAGTAGATCCCATAGTTGCTTCGTAGCTTCGCCTTCATCATTCAGGTACTTGATTGACAACAACTGAAACATCAGCAAAACACATCAGTCGCCACGCTTAACCAGATTGATATCAAAGTAACTCATGTGTATAGAAAACATTGATCTTCAAAAACTAGACCAAACAACGATTTTTAGACCAGAGGAACAGTTTAAGTTATAATTCAAATGCTCAAGCGAACCCACTGCTTTCGAGCACAAAAATTTACACAACAAAAAACTTGTTTTGAAAAGCGGAAGAAGTTAAATGAAAAAAAAAAAAAACAGCCTTGAAATTAAGAAGTACAAATTCGATGTAAGGTGGCTATCCTCTAAACGGGTAGACGCTGGATTAACTCGAACATAAGTAGATAGACTAACGAGAGTTATCATGAGGAGCTGTGCACTGGTCAGACTCTTTACTAGTTCGGGAGCCTCCTTGTGGAGTTTCTCCATGTAGGAGTAACTCAACAGCAGACTACTCGTGTTGCCAGTTCCCTTCAGCACCCTACACGCCACATCAAGCCAAAATTACATTGCAAATCAAAGGACATACATTGTAAACAATATCCCCAAGTTTGCCAATTTGATTTTTTAAATTTGTTAAAAATTGACAATTATATATAACAAAGCCAACAAGAAGTTGAAAAAAGTCAATGAACGCAGCAGAAAAAAAAATACGTTTTCGATTTTCTGAAAAAGTTAAATTAACTTTTGACACTATTTTTGATAAAACTAACCAAATTTGAGAAAACTGGATCAATGAGTAAATTTTTTTTCGCTGGGAAAGCTGGAAATTAAATTCCACTTTCGAAATTAGAAGTCGAAGAAGTTTTTCGTGACCTTTATACTTTCGCTGTTCGATAGGGGAGTTTGCCTTCCTCAAACCGCGAAAAAGTAATTTTGAGCTTGAACAAATTTTAAAACTTTTCATTAAAAAAAAACGAAAAAAAATCATCGCGATCTACATAAGAGTCTAAACTACGATGATAAATTGTTAAAAAGTAAAATCTATTTCGAGCAGGGGCGGAGCTAGGATTTTCTCGAGGTGGGGTGGATTTTCGAAAATTTGGTCAACCTTTTTTTAAGGCCGACCACAGTGATTTTCGAGCTCTCCCAAGGCACTAAAATGACCCTGTTTTGGCCAAATTTTCTGCTCCCCAGGCAAATTTTTGAAAAAACAGAAAATTTCAACCAAAAAATCGCTTTTTTCGTCGCGCGCTTCGCCTCAAAATTGGTATATATTGGCGCCAAAGGCGCCTTTAGATAAATTTTAGAGTCAGTCAGCCAAAAATGGATATCTCAAAATAGTACAAAGGGGGACCCTTTGGGTCGGCATGGGGTGGAATCCCTAAGGGGGCTGCCCTTCTTAACTCCGCCCCTAGTTTCGAATATATTATTTGTGCATCGCTTACCATTGAGTGTGTTAAAATGAGCAAGTCAATTAATTGTAAAAGTTCAAAGTTGAGCTTACACGTTCAGCTTTTCTAAATTTTTCATGATTTCGTCTTTCGACTTGGGACATTTTATGTTATTTTTGATTGATTTCGTTCCATAGTTTCCATCCATGTCAGAAAATAGATCACACGCAGCTTCTGAAACATCACATTGGAAAAAAGTGGAGCAAATAATAATTTCGATGCAAAAATTTTGATCAGCTTCTCAATTGGTCTTTTAATACGGGACTTAAGGGTGTTTGTTACCTGTAAAGTGCATGTAATGGTTGTTCATGTTGAACGACTTCATATTTAGTTGCATCCGAGATCTGAAAACAAACTCAAACTATAGTTCCTCATAATCACATTTAAATATCTACAAACACTTCAATGTAACAAACACTACGAAAATTGTCTCCGTAAAAAAAGTATCAGAAACAAAAGGAGAGAGTCAATTAACGATAACACCTTCAGAATTGACATTCTTTATGCCTATATATTTCTCCCGTGATCATTGTTTCAAAAATTACGAATTTTTTGCCATTTTACGAAAGATCCACTCGATCCGAAATTCTTTTTTCCACATCATGAGACGTTTCCGAAGTTTTTCATAAACTCGTCGACGAATTCATCCAGCTCCATGACCAGAGAGGTCTGTCGGGCGTCTTATACTTTTTCGAACAACCAAAATCCAACTTATTTTTCAACTGTTCATTACAATATGAGGACTGTTTGAACCTTTGATATTGCACAACAATCACTTCGTCTTTCATTATTTCCTAAAAAATGTTTACAACAATGATGAAAGCATGCAAAAATTGCATGTATCGATCTGCTAGGCCAAAAACAGACGCGGAAAGTCGCATTACTTGTGATACAACGCAAGTTCAGCACTGCAAGCTAGTGAATAGAAAATGAGACGGAAGTAAGTCGAAAAAAACGACTTTTTTTCGGAAAAAGTGAAACTTCAATTTCAAAAACCAAACGATAAACATAGCCACCAGTGAATAAATTGCGACCAATTGAGCCAAAATCAAATAAAAATGCCTCAAAAATTTTTTTTCAAACAAACTTGGAGCGATTCCAATCTAAAATTTTGAATGTTTACACAACCATCGACCTGGATGATTTGTAGAAAAATTAATCAATTTTGCCCTTAAAACGATACAAAATACCTTTGATAATACGATAAAACATAAGCCGAAACTATTTATAAAGAAAGCTTTAAACCAAAAAACAAACGAAAATATAATAAGTCAAGGATGGTAAATTAACAAATAACAGGAGTAAATCAACAACGCTTGCAAGAACAAGGAAAATTGCTCACAGCACAAAAAATCTCTGATGAGGCAACTGAGCCGACAAAACATGAGCATACATCGAATTTCAAACTTACTGAAAACAAACAAGGTCAACAAGGTCACAAGAAAAAGTCTACTTCCCGATTACAAAACATGCTATAGCAAAAGTGAATCAAATTTGGTATAATTCGGCAGTAAGTGAGAAGCCAAATTCTACATATATCTTGTCAATTTTTTGCAGAAACGGAAATTAGGTAACTTGCACGGTTATGGAAACCGACTATGGAAACATTATGGAAGACTCAAAATTAGGATTTTTTAAATACAATAGAACCGTATAACAATTCCTGGGTTACAGTGTCTAAAATCTAGACTACTCGGACCACCCTGCCACCGGTTATAACGGTTACCGGAAGTGCAAATTGCCCCATTAGAACTCGGTAACTAGCAAATGGAATGGGAACAAAATTTAGAATGTTAGACCTAAATGAGGCAAGCTAAAGCTAGGGAAACCCAGACCACGTGGGCTCTATTTTCGGTGTTACGCCCAAGGCAAACAGTCCCCACCTCGACTTCCGGAAGTAGTTTATTAGGCCCCACTGAACGCAGTGAGGCTAAATTATGCGATATGATAGGCAGTGACAAAGGATATCATGTTTTATAATTTAAGCCAAATCGGACGGTTGGACCGGAAGTTATAAGCATTTGGGAGAAGCACCCTTAAGACCGGCCATGTACGCAAAATAGCGGCAATAGGCACTAAACACAAAAAAATCCACTTCTGAGTAAAACCCCGGCTTCTTCAGGTGTTATTATCCTTTTCCAGGGAAAAAAGATATTGGACCTTAGAAATGGGATAACGTGGGAAGTACTAATAGGATACGAATGAAATTTGGTAGGTAAGAACTTCTTGGGACTCTGAACTAAAATATGGATGTTTGGGTCTGGCGTTTTAAATGACCTTTAGGAACTTATTACCAAAATTTATTACCTCGGTTGACCTTTAAATGACCTTTAGGGATTTATTACCAAAATCGCATACAAAACACAGGGATAAACAAAAAGTGGCGCCTTCCCGAGCCCCAACCCTTGGTAAGTAGAAATCGGGAAGCTGAAAGGGATATAGCTTCTAAATGTTAATATTGAAGTAGTGGAACTCAATAAAGACGACCTAACCAACATTGAGTTCAGCTTAGCTCGGCGCATGAGCTATTAATAAAACTCAATTAGGGTAAAGAAAAGTAGTTCCAGAAGAAACTGGCAGTAACAGGATCGTACCACGGGAAGTAGATCTCCTAAATAACTTGAAGGACGATATATTTAATTAGCTCACAGGAGGTGACTTCATGGTACAATTTGACCCCTATTAAGCGAATTACGTTCCCCAAGAGCTAAAAGATAGGGATTTGAAAAGAGTATAGATCGGAACTTGGAATCGAATAGCGACCCATGAAAGCGTTTTCACTTACCCCAGGGAAGTCGGAATGTTAACGGGACAAGTAAATTATAACTTTGGGAAGTTGTTTAAGTAAACATAACTTGGTTTAGAGAAGCTGGACTTGATATTTGCACAACTTGGTTAAAGATACCTATAGTGAACTTGGAATTCAAAATAAGTGTCATCAAAAGAAAAATATAGTAAAGATCTTGCAGAAGTGTAGTAAATGTCAAGACTTGTGGGGACGATCATAAATCCAATTATAACTAAAACTCAAATAGAAAAACAGCACGGTGATTACTAAATAGCCTATATTTAAGCAGAACGATACTAGCTCTAGAAGAGAATAGTTGGTTCTCATCAGAGTTGAGAACAGTGACTTGTGAAGTTAAAGAAATCAGTTAAAGTACCTCCAAGGAATAGTGATCCGTAAAGACAATTAATTTTAGCAGGTCGAACTGAGTATTTGAGTGTTAATCGCTAGTTAAGATATTCTAGAGAGAGAGAGAATCGTTTAGTTGAATTATTTGGAACTAAAAATGCAATTACGCAATTGTGTTGATTGGTCGCGGATCCTCTTTTTTATTAGATTATATTCTGGCCACCTATAGCCTTCTGTACTTGGACCTATATTTTCTGAATTGAATTACAAATTCTTGCGATCGTGAGAGCGGATGAGACAGCTTTAAAAGCAGTACAAAAGGGGGCAAGTAACATCATACAGTACAGAATAGTTAATCCAACTTGATCTATTCGGGATTGTGGATAGAGGTGAATATTGGTCGCCCCGCTGAATTTACTACCCAAGGGACCACTTTTCAGTGTCGATAAGATAGAGAATGAACCTAGAGAAGCAATCCCCTGAAATCTACAACCGTTATTGAATGCGCACTTCCCTCCGGACCTTATGAAAGATCCTTGAAAATGCCTTAAACACGCAGCTAATCACATCGCCCTTTAAAATCTGAGTTTTATTCGGTTCTACTCAGGGTCTCAAATCTGCCCGCTACAGCCGGACATAGGGCTTTTTTGTTCCCTGTAAGCTAAAAAAAGACGGCTTTTACAATGGGCACTATTAACACAACTAAACCTCATACCAGCCGAAATCGAAATCAGCAAAAAAAAAAATAACTGGATTTTATGTTTTCATCTCGCAATTTTGATCTTTTTGATTATCACTGCAGTTCCCCGAAGATCTCAAAAAATCAACAAAACATCTATTCTAGTTTGATCTACAAAAATATCCCTTCGGATATAAAAAAAAACAGACATAACATTGCAGCGCAAAAACAAGCTATCTTACAACACAGATGCGAAGCTGTGCTTCGCAAAAACATTAGCGAGAAAACGATTTAAAAAGCAGCTCTATAAAGAAAAAGTAGAAATAGACCTCAATTTTTAAAAAAAATTGCTATGCGGCAATTTCAACCCAGCGACCTCAAGAATAAGAGTTTCACTTTCAAAGACGCTGAATGATCAAAAACACCAGACCCAAACTAAGCAGAGAATAGAAGCTATGAACATTCCAATGCTAGAGGTTGTGATTGTAGCAACAGTGCCGCCACATGAGCACATTTATTTGCGAGTATTTAGAAAAAATAGGTTCATACTAATACACTGCGCAGCTAGTGTAAAAACGATCAATATATCGAAGTCAGTCGGAAGCTAAAAGCAGAGAGAAGATTGATTTAGTGATATCAAGAGTAGAAAAATTCCCAGACTTTTTTGGTACGGTGGTAGGCCAGTAAACCGATGTATCAGTAAACGTAAACCAAAAAAGTTAGGACTAGATCAGCAAACCGAAAACTGATGATTCAATTACGCAATCAAATTAGTTTCAAAAAAGACTAGCGTGTTACGCATCTCCGATGCTTCGAATTTTTGACCACCCATGAAAAACCGCATATATTGGAAACCAGATCTGCAGGCTTTTAGTGTACTCTGACAGCACCCAATTACAGGAGTGGTAATTTCACGATTTATGATTTTCTTCTGACTTCCAATTTTCCGTCAAATCTCGAAAACGTCAAATCTAAATTCGAAAACTACAAATATTTTGGTAGTCATATTTGGAGGCAAGATTCACAACTCCTGGGGGTACCCTGAGAGCACCCAACTACAGGGTAAGGAATTTTAAAATTTGAAAAAAAATTAATTAATTTTTTTTTTGAAAATTTTTGAAAAAATCATAGAAAACGTAAAATCTCGAAAACTGAGGAGTCATAATTGGAGGCAAGGTTACCAACCACTGAATGTACTCTGATAGCTCCCAACAACAGGGTGGGGAATTTCAAACTTTGAAGAAAGAAGCTTTGTTAAATTTTTCTGAAAATTTTGGAAAAAATTACAAAAAAAGTCATATCTCGAAAACTACAAGCATTTGAGCAGTCATATTTGGAGACAAGATTCACCGCCCCTGAGAGCACCCAACTACAGGGTAAAAAATTTTAAATATGGAAAAAAAAAACATTTTTTTGGAAAGCTTTTTGAAAAAATTACAAAAATCGTCATATCTCGAAAACTACAAGGATTTGAGAAGTCATATTTGGAGTCAAGATTCGCAACCCCTAGGAGTACCCGCACAGCACCCTAATACAGGGTAAAAAATTTTAAATATGGGGAAAAAACAGTTTTTTGGAAAGCTTTTTGAAAAAATCACAAAAAACATCATATCTCGAAAACTACAAATATTTGAGAGGTCATATTTGGAGTCAAGATTCACAACCCCTGAGAGTACCCTCACAGCACCCTACTACAGGGTAAAAAAAATTCAAATTTTGAAGAAAAAAAATAATTTTTTTGAAAATTTTTTTAAAAAAACGTCATATCTCAAAAACTAAAAGAGTTTGTGCCGTCATATTTGGAAACAAGATTTGCAATCCGTGATAGTACTCTGACAGCACCCACCTACAGGGTTAGGGAAAGTTTGATAAATTATTTTTTAATTTGATTTTCTGAAAATCGTCGTATTTCTAACAATAAAAGGATTTGAGCATTCTTAATTCGAGGCCAAATTCGCAACCTTTTGGGGAATCCCGACAGAAATCGCACTATTGTGCTGCTTTATTTAATCTCGGTAGAAAAATCACTGAATTCAATCTGGAAAATCCAAAAAAATCTTAAGCATTGCAATATACGGTATAGCTTAAACGTGAAAAAAATCTTTCGTTGAACATGCAAAAAGATTACGTTGAAAAGGCTTAAACGTGGCGAGATAGTGAAGCCCGCATTTAAATAAATAAAATACTTTTACGAAATGACAAGTTTTTTTCCTTATAACAAAAATTGAATCAAAAAATGGAAGAAAACAACTATTCCTTTGCGCCCCGTAGTTTTAAAATTAATGTTCTAGTTCAGGAAACATTCTATAAATCTTTAATTCCATAAATGATGTAATTAGTAATTATTACGTAAGCCAATTTACTGGTCTGGTCATTTACTGACACATCGGTTTACAGTACGTACCCCAATTGGTACATATTAATGAGAGGAGACAAATTGCATATGGAGATTCAAATGACCGCCCCTTAAAAAAGCAAAACGAGATAGTGAAGCCCGCATTTAAATAAATAAAACACTTTTACGAAATGACAAGTTTTTTTCCTTATAACAAAAATTGAATCAAAAAATGGAAGAAAACAACTATTCCTTTGCGCCCCGTAGTTTTAAAATTAATGTTCTAGTTCAGGAAACATTCTATAAATCTTTAATTCCATAAATGATGTAATTAGTAATTATTACGTAAGCCAATTTACTGGTCTGGTCATTTACTGACACATCGGTTTACAGTACGTACCCCAATTGGTACATATTAATGAGAGGAGACAAATTGCATATGGAGATTCAAATTACCGCCCCTTAAAAAAGCAAAACTACTTCTGTTAAAACATATCCAACAGAAGGTTGGAAAAGAGTCAATGAACACAAAAAAGAAAAAAATACTGATTTGTGTTTTTTTTAAAACTTCAACAAGTTTCAAGAAACTTCAAGATAAAAACTCCACTTTCGAAAATAGAAATCGATCACGTTTTTTCGCAGCATTCAGCTTCCATAATTGGAGAGTCATTTTGTCTACCTTCTATCGAATGAACTGTCAAAAAGATCATGTATGCTTTAGGGCATTCATGTGTGCATTTATAAGCATGAATGCATTATTTTTCTAATTAGAGCATTGTAAGACTTTACCTTTTAAACAAAAGCATCACGACATATATAAGCGTCTGAACTACGTACATCGACTCTTAAAATACTCTTGCACTTTTTGTATGCTTTTTGATTTCATTGAATTAATGAACATAGCCAACAGACAGTCAACTTTCGAATTTCCAAGACTTAATTCCTCTTCCAATTCCTAGAACATTTTATAACTGACACTTTTATTGATTAAATTAACTAATTTGAGAAAACTGGATCAATGAGTAAACTTTTTGTTTCGCTAGAAAATCTGATGATCAAACACCATTTTCGAAATTAGAAGTCGAGGGCGTTTTTCGTGACCTTTAAAATTTCGATAGTAGTAGTAGGGCTTTTGTGCTCGTAGCACAAGGGGTTTCCCCCTGTCAGTTTTTCGTTCTATAGTGAAGTTTTACTTCTACAGTCATTCATTGTGCAATCGCAAGCAATTCTCCATGTGCACTTGTTCATTTGTTCGTAGTCCTTCTCAAATTTTCTCCAAAATAACCACAATATTCGCTTCTTCAGTCTGCTTGTTTCTCTCACGTCAATTTTGATCACATTCGCTAGCCGACATGTTTGGTAAAAGAATTCGTCCTCCAAAAATTTCTTTTTCGGCCTCTCGAGCTGAAACATACAACCGCGCGAGGAACAGGAATACGATGGAACATTCAACATGTCAACATCGTAATTTTTCGATAAATTTTTTGACAGCAACAGAAGGTTGTTGATCTGTATATACATTGGCAGTGGCAATAGTGAAATTTCGATTAACCGATCTTTGTACGAATCCATATGCGGAATTATCCATTCAACTATACGCCTTTGCACATTTTCAAGCTCCGTAATAATGTATTTACTCAATCCATAACATGGACTTGCGTACGTGAGTATTGGTACGATCATAGATTTATACAAATCCAGTTTAGCTTTTTGTCCAAAATTCGATACGCTTCTTTTTATCAAATGAAAAACACGAATTGCTTTGCAGCAAACCTTGTTTATATGCAAATTCCATTTTAAGTCACAGGAAAGCATGAGCCCCAAATCCTCTGTTTTAATCGATTCGTTTCCAAAAAGCAATCGTTTTTCGTTTTTGGACATTTTAATTAGGCAGCATTTATCCATATTGAAGGGCATGTTGTTTCTAACGGTCCAGTCATACAACGCATTTAAATCACTTTGAAAATCTATTGTGCTTAAACCCACGCTGAGAAATTTGGCGTCATCAGCAAAAAGTAGGGGAAACAATTGATCGCACATTTTCGGGAGGTCGTTAACAAAAACCAGAAAAAGTATGGGCCCAAAATACTCCCTTGCGGGACACCGCTAGTAACTTGTATTGGTGACGAGTTTACTTCATTTATACGCACGACTTGTACTCGATTTGTCAAGTATGATTCGATTAGTTTCAGTAGCCTGTTTCTGATGCCCGTTTCAAAAAAAAATTTCAAAAGCATACCATGATCCACTCTGTCAAAAGCTTTACTGTAGTCAGTAAAGATTATATCAACATCATGTTGACTTTCAATGCCCTGGTACACTTTTTGCAAAAAGATTATCAATTGTAGAATCGTTGATCGTCTTTTCCTGAAGCCGAACTGAGCTGCGCGAAAAAAAGAAAGGTAATGATCGTATAGTCGTCTAAAAATAATCCTTTCTAGAATTTTCGAAGCTATTGATAACAGAGATACCGGTCTGTAATTTGTAACATGGCATTTATCGCCTTTTTTAAATAATGGACTTAAAATTGCTTGTTTCCAGTCGTTTGGAAAAATGGCTGTTTGGAAAATTTTTCTGAATAACTGTGAGAGAGAATTAGAAAGAGTAATGCACAATTTTTTATACAATATTGGTGGAATTTCATCGGGTCCCTTACTCTTGTTTATGTCCAAGTTCATGCAAATTTCAATTACTTCCTTTTCGAAAAAATTTACAGTGGTAATCAATTTTACGCATTCTTTTCCATTACACCCTTCAATAAATTTTGTCGATTTTGTATACACGGAAGAGAAGAAGATAGAAAATAGTTCTGATTTACCCTTGTCCGTCTCCTCCGAGACAGACTCGTAAAACATTTTCCGCGGGAGATTTGACTTCCTAAATGCTTTGAAATACTTGAACAATTTTGACGATGCTCGTTCTGCAGCCAGCTCTTGTTCGTATTCAACTTTGTCAGTTTCTGCACTGGTATCGACTAAATCAGCTAATGCTATGACCTTGTCATGAAATTCTGGAAAATTCTTCCGCGCAGTTTTAAGGCACTTTATGTAATGCGATGTTTTTTGCGTAATCCACGGTGGTAGCGACATTCTGTGCGCTGTTCTCCTTGGTACATTCTGAGATATTGCGGTATTGAGCCAGCTATACCATAATTCCAGAACTTTATTAGGATTCGACCAACAGAAAGGTTCGAATTTCGTTTTATTCAACGTTTCTCGTAGTTTTCCAAAATCGCCTTTACAGTAGCTATAAATCAAATCTTTGCAGCAATTTCGCTGCAACAAGGACGATATTTCAACGTTAAACTTAACTTTGATCGGGAAATGATTCGAGAGTTTGCTAAAATAGTTATCCCTTTGAATGTCTTCAATATTCACTATCTGTATGTTTTTTCCCACTAAAATCAAATCTAGAATACCAGTTGCAGCAGTTTGGAACGAGATTTTTTGTTGCAAACAATATCGATCAATTATATCAAGAAAAATATTTTCTTGCTCAACAGCAGATGAAAGACTCGTCCAGTTTATTGTTGGGAAATTGAAATCCCCGTATATTATTACTTCATCAAAATTATTTTTGATTTTTTGCAAACATTTAAACAAGTTTTCAATATCAGCGTTCGTGTAAACGTAAGTACTGTTTGAGGGTGGTAAATAACAGCAAACAATAAGTATTTTCTTTTTACATAAACAAATCAGGCACGCAGTTACTGAACCATTATCTTCAAGATTCAATTTAACTTGCTCAGAGTTGATTTCATTTTTCACGCAAATCATAGTCCCACCGTGTGCTGTTGTTCCGGATTTTGCTTTTCTATTCGATAAAAAACATTGATATTGAGGTATAAAAAGTTCGCCTTCTGCAATATCGCCTGTGAGCCATGTTTCTGATATACATACAATATCAACAGCATTTACTAGCAGAAAATTCGAAAAAATTCTCCTTCGATCCGATTTATATAAACTTCTAATGTTATAACACAACATGCTTAGTTCACCAGTTGAATTTTCTAGTCACTCATCAATTACTACTGCTTGGTTATTTAAATACAAAATTCCATTTTTGATATGAATGTTCTTTGGATCATGTTGGTTTGTATCTAATAACTCTCTTCTTTTTTTCAGAAGTGTTCGCTCTTTCATTTGCTCTTCTTTGTTTAAAGATTTTGAAACAAAAACTCGATAGGCCTCATCGTTGTATGTTGGTTCGAAAACTTTAAGCATTGGTGCACGTGCTAAAATTTTATCAACCGTATAAGTATTTGAGAACTTAACAAGAATTTGCCTTGCTCGAGGATTTTGTTAATTGTATTTGCCAAGCCTACGGAAACCGGATATATCTTCTTTTCCAACACAGATAATGTACAACATCAAATAACTGTTTTTCATCGTGTTCAAAAACTTCTTTTCGGTTTGGTTTTTTAGGGGCATCGCTTATTTCAGGCAAACCGCTGAACCTTAACTAAGTGAATATTCAGCATTATTTTTCACAATTGAAGAATACTTAGCTTCGGGTTCTATGGCAGTTGGTGTCAGTGCCGTCACAGCAGACTTAACACTCTCCACTGTGGCCTTCAAGTCTGCAATTTCCTTGGTGACCTCTGCGGAGATGTTGTTTTTCAGTAAGTTGCATTGTGCTGATGGAAGGCATGTGTCACAGAAAAACATCACATTTTTGGCCCTCGCCAAGAATTTGTACTCGTCGTTCGAGTATCCAGCACACCCACCGTGAGTCCATTTTTGGCAGCTCTCACACAGAATCCAGTTTTCTCCATTTGGTTTGGTACAAACAGTACAGCAATCACTCTGTTTGGATGCCAATCTATTCCTCGTCTCAGGCATTACGTTATATGAAACTATTTAATAAGTTTTTATAAATAGTTGAGTTCGCCTTTTTTAACAAGAAATGAAATGAATTGAACTTCCTATATCGCGATCAAAAATTGGAAAAAAAGATTCCGAACTAAATAACTTAGAACATTAGAAAATTTACGTGGATCTTTCGGAAAGCTAGAAAGAAGTCGAACTTTCAAAAAAGTCGTTCTGCGGGAACTTACGGGCAAAAATAAGCAGACAGACAAAAAGTCTAAAATGACCAAAAATTTTCAGTTTGCAAAGAAAAAATCAGATTCCGAGTGCAATTGAACTCCCGGGTTTTGTCGTCAAGAGTGGGTCCTACGGGAATTCAGCCGGCAAAATTAAACGGAATAAAGATAACCCGAAAGCACCGATTTTGCAAAAAAAAACTGGTTCCGGTCGGATTTGAACAACAAGCCTTTGCAGTCGCCATATGTTCACTCTTCGCCATATGCACCAGGTGGTTGATTGAATTATAATTTACAAAAAAGGAAGTATATGAGTGAGTCCAGGATACAGGAGGTGAGTCCTCTGGGACAAAGTCTAGTGTCCGATTGCAGTAATATTGCTTATCGCAAGGGTAATCATTTCTATCCATACGGTTGGATATTAGATCAATCTTCCGTCAGATCCTATTTCCTGTTCTCATTCTCGCACGGGTTAATTGCATGACCTGATAGATAAGTCGTACGTATAGCGCTCGGTTCTCAGTCTAAAACTTGGGAAAACAATCTCAATTCTCTTATGAAGAAAGCAAGTTTTTAGATATTCGTTTTTCAATACTTGGTAGACTACTTAAAAGCTCGTTTCCTGCTCCCACAACACATTGCTCCATTTCCAGTTTGGCAGCAGCTTGATCAACTTTATCAGAAAATCCATATTTGTCTTTGATTTTATCTTGACACTGAGCTACAGACCGTGCCAAGCGGTTTTGAAGGTCGCGTACTTCAGATTCCACAAGTTTCTAAAACATTTTAATAAAAAGGTAAATTATAAAGGGGGCCCTTCCGTTTAGGTACCATCTACCTACGATCCCGTGCCTGGTAAGTCGCTTAAAATCTAAGCGATGATCAAACACTTACCTGCGAATTCATAATAGGATCCTGACATCTGTCGACACAGCTCTGTACACTTTCGGTGCTACTTTTATCGTCGCAGCATTTCGCACTGCACAAAAAAGCAGATCTCTGCATAGATCTCAAATAGCTGCGATCGATTCTGCCCAGCATGTCTTCAACACTTGTTTGAATTTTGCGCTGGAACTGTTCGAACTCAAAACTCATATCTGAAATAAATTTGATCGTCATAAGAAAAAGTTTTCAAATAATAATAATCATAATAAACAAGAATTTAGGAAAAATAAATCCAAGGGAGTTAGCTCCCTTTCAGTTTTTGTCAAATCAAAAGTTTTAAAAATTTAGTTTTCTAATGGTTTTACAGTTCATGCTTCGGCAGTCAATTCTCCACGAGCATGGATTGTTTTCGTTGAATTTTTCTCAAAAAAATCTCCAGAAAACATTCGTTATTAGTTCTTTAATGTTTTCGAGCTCCATGGCATCGAATTTGAGGTGTTCATTCAAGGCGTTCGTAATATAGCAGGCTCTCAGGAAAAAGTCAGACTCTGATTTTGCAGTCGAAATTGTTTTCTTTCGTATTTTTTCATGCTCGAATATCTTGTTTGTCCTTTTTCCTTAACACTTATGAATTTTTTCCATTGTAGGTCAGTTTTTCCAGTTAGGATTTTGTGCAGTAGCAGTGGAATGTGTAATTCATGATAAAGTGATAGAGAAAGGATATGTAGGGAAATCAATCGATCTTTGTATTCTTGAGTTGGACTCAATATCCATGATGTTGCTTTCTTTTGTACACTTTCAAATATTTTGAGAGTTTCCATAATTATGAGCCATAACTTACAATAGGTGCAACATATGATTTCTATGATTTTAATTTCATGGCCTTTGTTGTTATTTTGGACATGTTTCTTTTCACAGAGCAAAAATCCTTCAGAGCTTTGTCAGATCTATTTGTAGCATTTCCAGTCCAACTTAATGTGCTAGTGATTATAAGACAAAAATCTTTCATTTCTGCTGTTTCTTCAAGAACAGTTCCATTTACTTCAGCTTTTGCATTTCCTTTCACACTGAAAATTTATGTTTTTGACACAATTACTGCCATAGAATTTTTTACACACCAATTCCAAATTCTCTTCGCATCGATATTTAAAATTAATGGGTCATTGCAAATAATATGTAATCGCGTGCGTAGCCAAAACTTGATAACATTGCACAATCTGGTAGGTCAGTTATATAGAGAATAAACATCAAAGGTCCGAGAATTGGCCCCTGAGGCACACCACTGTGTACTGGTAATGGCTCGGATACTGCTTGCCCAATACGAACGGTTTGTTTTCTATCTGTTAGATAAATTTTTAGTAGATTTGAACATTGTCCTGTGAAACCAAAGCTCCTAATTTTTTCAATTATCATTGCGTGATTCACCTTGTCGAATGCCTTTTGGAAATCTAGGTAGAGGCAAGCCAGGTAATTTGTTTCGATGTTATTATAGTAAGTATATAACTCATGGAGATACTCAATGAGGTTTGTAACAGTAGATCGTTTTTGTCGGAAGCCGTGATGTGAGTTTGAGATGCTGAATTTTACTGATGAAAACATTTTATCGAAAATTAGTTTTTCTAACACCATTGAGATAACCGTTAGCAGATTTATTGTTCGGTAGTTTGAGACAAGTTGTTTAACTCCCTCTTTGAAGATAGGAACAATTTCGCTTATTTTCCATGTTGACGGAAAAACACATTTTTAAACAATTACATACAGGGATACAGGGATTCAGAGATGAATAGCTTAATTTTTTCAAAAGAATGTTTCCTAAGGCTATCAGGTTCTTTGGCTTTGTTGATATTTTGGATCAACAGTGATTTTTTTCAAAGATTTTTTTGATTTCCTTTGCGGTAAAATGGAAATTCGCTATTTTACATTCATGAGAAGGGTTATTCTTGCCTAGATAGAGGGAGTGGCTAAAAACTGACTGAAAAAATTTATTAAACAAATTGGCTTTATCGATATTTGATCTAGTTCTTTGATGTAGCTCTTTGATCATAGGCAGGTGCATGTCGTAGTAGTAGTAGTAGTAGTAGTAGTAGTAGTAGTAGTAGTAGTAGTAGTAGTAGTAATGTGGATTCGGCCCATCATTGATGGGCACAGGGAGAGTCTCCCATGGTCATCGCCCATGTATGTACAATTGTTTTGCTATTCTTCAAGAAGCAGCCAACTGAAGCCACTAAGGAGATTATAAAACCCAATTCAAATGTTTTCGCACATTTGGTGCATCATCAGAATTGAAATTATTACAATTTAAACAATGATCCAAGATCAAGAAAACATAACAAAAATGCCCAAATGATTAGCATTAGCCTAATGGTTGTAATAAACATAATAAATAGTTTCATGTGATATGATACGCTAATGGTACGCTTGTAAGAAGAAGGCCCGGTACGGTAGTTTAGAGACAAGCTCGTCAAACCGCGATAAACCCCCTCTACCCGGACATCCCCGCCGGAATCTCCACCCGTCAAAAACCAGGTTGTAATCGCTTTCATTTCTTTTTCGTTATTTGTTTTTAAACTCCATTTCCCTACAATCCATTTAACAATCTATTCTTTATCTTGTTTTGTCTCTTTTGTACCCTGTTTAGTGAATGTCCGTGTTGAATTACAGGCCGAAGTGGCTACCCAAGTGGAGCAGGAAATTGATAGTAGGAACCTCAAGGACCAAGTACTGCAGCCCCAAAGATGTCGGAGCCACGATTCACTCGTACAGAGGTACAAAGCTAGCCGACCTTGCCGCTGCTGTCTCGCGCTACCCCTCACAGAAACTGAACTGTGTTACCATAGTAGCCGGCTTTAAGGATAACTCGTCTACGTTTTCAGACTTTGCTAATGATTGGAGTTTTTTAATAGATTTGATAATTCATAAGTTCAACCCAAATGTGCTTATTATCCCCAAAACCATCCTCTCTGCAAATAATCACTTTATAAACAGAAAACTTGGTGCTGTAAAATACTTTTTGTTTCGCCCTATTAATTGATTTTACCACTCAAGAATTCGAATTATTTCCCCAACCTAAACGTTAATTTTAGTGCTAATATGTTTTGTAAAGATGGTATTCAATTTTCTTTTTATGGCAAAAAAATTTTCAGTTTATTGCTCGCTCAGCTAACTTGTAAATATTCACCATAAAGTTATCCTCCTCGCTGCCAATGTTTGACCGATCAAACGAACTGCCATATTTGCAAACGCCACCTCAGAAAAGGAGGAATATGGTGTGTCATTTGCAAAGCATACATCCAGGTCTCATGTAGCGGGCTACAGAGCAGCAAATTTTATTACGATGGGTTCTCCTGCATACAATGCACCCCGAGAACTTTGCAAAAGTGCCCAACTCCACCAACAGACCGACAAGCACAGCCCCGTCACAACTCGAAAGGAACATCGCCGGCAATACCTGAAAAACGCACTGCCCAACGCAACACAATCTTATCCATCACCCCCAGCAATCACTACAGCCCCCTGAAAACTTATCGACCAAGAACTTGAAATTAAAATGAATGAAATATACAAGAATGTAGTTAATTGGAAACAGCGCTTCATAGTTCTAAGCAAGAACAAGCCCGCTTTCCAGTTCTTAGAATTACTGAACCAGCAGCTGTTGTCATTAGAAGAAGAAAGACCAAATTCTAACGTCGCAATGGAAGCAGCAATGATTTTCCCACATCTGCTGCTCCCCAAAACTAAATCAGAAACGAACGGATCAAATTCCAAAATTTTATGGAAGCAAGGCCTATTAGGCGAATTTTTCACTGAAGCGAAAGCTCTCCAAATTAGACATCCAAAACAGAAGAAGTCCGAAGTAAACGAGGAAGCTTAAACAATTCAAAAAAGTAATGAGTATCGAAAAAATATCTCCTGCCATTGGCTGCCTTTCAGACAAAAAAATAGAAGGAGTACTTCCCCTAAACGAATTCATTGAAGGAAAAACAGTCCTTAGTATCCTGAACGAAAAACACTCCCCAGCCAAAACAGCGAACACTAACTATATAACTGAAGTGAAGACACAATGCCATACCACCCCTCTATTTTCAAACAAATTAACGCCAAATCATTTCGAAAATCAACCCTGAAAACGCACGGAAGTCACGGTCCCTCAGGTCTAGATGCATGCGAATGGAGAAGGATATTAACTCACTTCAACCAGACATCCATTGAGCGTTGCAAAACAATTGCTAAACTATCCTACACAATAGCAAGTAAAGTTGTCCGCCATGAAAACTTATTGGCGTACAACTTGTTTCGCCTGATACCTCTGGACAAAAATTCAGGGTACAGCCCATTGGTATAGGAGAGGTTCTGAGAAAAATAATTGGCAAAACAACCGCCCAATGTATAAAATCAGACCTTAAAAATCTCGGAAAAAATTTCCAACTCTGCTTAGGCCAGAAGTGTGGAATCGAACATGCTATCCACAGCTTGAGGAACGAGTTTGAGAAACCGCAAACGGACGCCATACTACTTATCGATGCAGAAAACGCCTTCACCTCGCTCAATAGAAATTTTGCTCTACAGAATGTAGAAATCCTTTGTCCGGCACTACATCATCCGCTGGCCAACTCATATAAACATCCCTCAAATTTATATGTCAATAACACGGTTTTGACATCTACCGAAGGCACAACGCAAGGTGATCCCCTCGCAATGGCTATGTACGGAATTAAGATAATCACACTGATTGAGCTCCTGCAAAAACCAAATGTCACCCAAAAATGGTACGCAGATGACGGAAGCGCTGCAGGTGATCTAAAGAGTCTACGCGGAATACTGGACAACCTAGATGTCTCCGTCAGGACAATCTAGACGGAAAGTCTTTCGGATACAATGTGAAGCCTCCAAGTGTCAACTCATAGTAAAAGAAAACTGTCGTGAAAGCGCCATAAAAGTATTCGAAGGCACAAACATTACTTGGATCGGTTATAGGAACACCATCAGCATGCGGTAAGTACATGGAAAGAGAAAATGAAAAGAACGCTACCCTAACTGAAAAGCTTTCCAAAATAGCTCAAACATCACCACAAAATGCGTACTACTGCTTTACAAAGAGAGTTCGAAATAAATTGAGCTCTTTAACCACAACAACTACGGAAGCATTTAAGAAAATGGATGAAATTGAGAAAAACATAAGACAGCAGCTACTTCCTAGTAATACTGGTAAAAGCTATATAACCGATGAAGATCGCAACCTTTTTGCTTTATTACTAAGAATGGGAGGATTAGACCTCCTCAGTAACACGGCTTTTCCCAAAAACTATGAATCGTCACGAGCCATTTGTGATCCGCTAGAAAACAGTGATCCAGAAATAGCTGAAACGGAACAAACTCTGATAAATAGAAACATCAAAACTAAGAAGCAGAATATCATACTCTCAAAAAAAGACTAAAATTATGGAAAAATGCTAATCAGTGAAAAAATTGACAATAAATCTAGCGTCACAGAAAGGAGCATTGAATTGGCTAAGCGTGCTACCCCTAAAAAATACAATTTTTCCCCCCAACAAATCAAAATTTAAAGATGGATTACATCTGAGATATGGATGGGAACCACTAAACACCCCATATACATACCCATATGGAGAACCGTTCACACTGACCCACTCTTTACACTGTCCCAAAGGTGGATATACTAAAACTCACCTAAAACATAATGAAATTCGCGATAACTTTGCGACACTCCTGGACAAAGTATGCCATGATGTTGAAATAGAGCCGAAACTTCAATCGTTGGAAGGCGAAAGCTTCCACAACCAAAACAACCACTATTGAAGATGACGCTCGACTTGACATCGAGGCAAATGGACTATGGGGAAGCCGATTCAGCCGACCTTTTTTGATGTAAAAATTTTCAAACCTCATGCTAAAACTTGCCCTAAAATTATATCTGACGCCTACAAATATCATGAGAGTGTCAAAACTTTAAAATACCAACAAAGAATTCTAGATGTGGAACACATTAGCTTTGTTCCACTAATTTTTGCGTGTACCGGAGGTGCAGCTCTGGGCTCTACAATAACCATCCAGAAACAGGCAGAGAAACTAAGCGAAAAACGGAACGAATCATACTCGAACGCAATACACAATATAAGAACAATAACAAGTTTTGCACTTCTGAGGAGTGCAATCCTCTGCCTTAGGGGGTGCAGAAAACTTAAATTTACATCCAACATAGACAATTCTGTCTGTGCTGTAATCAAGGAGGGTAGATTTTAATTGACAATTCTCTTGATGCATTTAAATTGACTTGATATATTCATAAAATTTTGTCGATGTATTTATATAGTGTTGGTACGGCCCTATCCAACCTGTGTACGTACCGTCGCATGACGGAAAGGCCCACTTTAATTGACCTTTCAAACTTAAAGAAGCTTTAAAAAATGGGCGAAAGGCAGATCGACCATTAGGTCAGAAAAGTGAGATTGGTGACAACCATCGATGCCAGAGTTACCATATTTGATTCAGCAACTATTGTCGTTGTTGATAAAACGAATGAAGATAAAAGACTGTACTAAAACCCACCAGCTGATATGCTTCAGTACTACAAACATACACACAAAAAAAAACATATCGATTTAACAAGAATACAACAAGAAAACAAGATCAACAATCTACCGTTCTTATTTGACCACTAGAATTGAGGAGCATAAGAAAGCAGACTCACCGGTAGGCCTCCACCTTCAGCAATGCCAACTTGAGGGAAATAGCGCAGATCTTAGTTGGGAAAATATAGGTCAAACAACCAAACAAAATAGTTAACAATAGAGGCAATACATATCAGGAAAGAGAAACCGCGCTTGAACACGCGCGATGAGTTTAGGAGCAGGGAGTTAACACTGAGAATTTAGTCCCAAAATATTTTTGGTAAAACGCACATGTCTAAATCAAGTGAATTCCCATAGGTTCTGATAGTCATAGCTCCCAAAAAGTTCCAAAATTTATCTTTTTGAATTCTGATTGGTTGAAATTTGAGTCAGCGAATTTATGGATTGATTGTTTACTGTTCAACCAGCATAAACTCAAGCTGCAGAATAGTGATCACCGCAGCCGCGCCAACGTGTTGTGAGCTTGCCACCAAAGGGTAGGACTCTATAGGAAATTTAGAGCCGGTTTTTGCCGCGAACCGTCGACGCGCGCATAGCGCGCCCACCGGTGACCTTAATCTGGCTTCTACGGGACTGATTTTTTATTTCGAAATGAAGAATACACACACTAAAACAAAATTAAGACTCGAAACTTCCAGACAAATTAATTTTAAAACGTTCAATTAGTTTTAGAGGTTAAAAGTATTTTAATCTTAACTAGCGAGTCAATCGCACCTCCGGTGCTACAAAACCAAGTCTTCAGAAAACAGACAAACCAAAGATCTAGAAAAATAAAAGGATTTGAGCGGTCAAAAGTGGACTCCAGATTTGCAACCCCTGAATGTACCCTGACAGCACCTCACTATAAGGTTGAGAAATTGAAGTTAGGTTAACTTTTTTTACATCTAAGTTTTTTTATATCTAAATTTTTGGAGAAAAAACATGAAATCATAAAAAAACGCCATATCTCGAAAACCAAAAGGACTTGAGCAGTTAAACTCGGACTCCAGATTTGCAACGCCTGAATGTACCCTGACATCATCCAACTATAGGGTTCAGAAAATGAAGTTCGCTTAACTTTTTTTACGTTTAGGTTTTTTTGAAAAAAAAAAATGAAAAAATCATAAAAAACGCAGTTTCTCGAAAACCAAAAGGATTTGAGCAGTCATACCAGGTCTCCAACTTTGCCACCTCTGATTTCACCCTGACAGCACCCCACTATAGGCTTGAGAAATTGATGTTCGGTTAATTTTTTTATATCTAAGATTTTTAAAAAAATGGAAAAATCACAAAAACGCAGTTTCTCCAAAACCAAAAGAATTTGAGCTGTCATAAATGTAGTTCAGATTTGTATCTTCTGAATATACCCTGACAACACCCCACTATATGGTTGAGTAATTAAAGTTCGGTTAATTTTTTTTTTATATCTAAGTTTTTTTGAAAAAAAAAGAAAAAATCATAAAAAACGCAGTTTCTCGAAAACCAAAAAGGTTTGAGCAGTCATACTTGGACGCCAGACTTGCAACCCCTGAATGTACCCTGACAGCACCTCACTATAGTGTTCAAAATTCAAGTTTGGTTGGGTTTTTTCATTCTAGGTTTTTTGAAAAAATTAAAAAAATCATAAAAGCGCCATATCTCGAACAAAATAAGGATTTGAGCAGTCATACTTGAACGCCAGATTTGCAACCCCTAAATGTACTTAACAGCGCCCCACTATATAGGAATGTATAGAACGTATGTATATATAAAAATTTTCAAATCTTGCAATTTTTCGGCCTTTTAAGAGACCAACAGACTTAAACATGAGCCAAATGAAATTTCTTAAGCATTTTAACCTACGGTATAGCTTAAACTTGCAAAAATATTTTCGTTAAATATGCAAAAAAAAACGTTGAAAAAACTTAAACATGCAAAAATAGGGACTTCTTTAACACGTCAACATAGGGACTTCTTAAACATGTGTCACGTGAAACGCCAATTAAATAATCGATAGAGATAGATAGATAGATAGATAGATAGATAGATAGATAGATAGATAGATAGATAGTAATTTAGAAGTCAACTGTGATTGGCTAGTTTTTTCACATGATGGTTTAGAACCATGTATTTGAATTATTGAAAATAACATTTGTAAATTGATGCTTTATTGTTTTTTAGATTAGTTCATTGTAAAAATCCTGACGATGCACATAGTTGGGAAAACGTTTGCAATTTACTTTTCAGCAAAAATCTCTTCAATCTACCGTTCATTTTAAATATTTTAACGATATCGCAATACAGCGTTATCGCGATAGAGCGTAAAGCACATCAAATGAAGCGTCAGCGCTCCACGAAACTGATTCTAGCATAGCCGTGATTGGCCAATCGAATGAATAGATTACTAATTGCTGAAAATGCCACATACTGACTTTTCACAACGGCTCCGAACTAATATTATTCATAAAAAGACCGTTAAAACGTAGAGAAAACGTGTAAACACATTTCAAAGCACAAGATCTACAGAATGGAAGGCAGGACTGATCTGAGGAGTAATATAGCACAAACTTCTTGCAAAAGGCTCACTGAAACACTAGTCAATATATCTGCGAGTTGATTCTTTGTGGACACCCACAACACTTACGTTTTCCTTCACAATATTTTCAAGATTTATTTCTAAACGCAAACACTTCTCCGTAACGTCTTTTTTAGACTTCAACGCTACTGACAGGTGGTTGTTGTCAATAAATCACAATATTGGAATTCTATAATCAATACGTTGGTAGAGGAGTTCTGTCAGTATTTGGCGAATAAAAATTGCTGTGTCTAGGCCGTCTATTGGTGCCAATGTTTCAGCAGCCAGTGTAGACTTGACAAGCCGTCGGATACGCTTTGATGACCAACTAAGAGAAGCGCAAACTCCCGAATTATTGGCAACACATATGATGTAACCCCCTCGACATCCTCCGTTTTTTACGTTGCCAAACGAAGCGTCTGTGAAGCAAACGTCTTGCAGAGTCTCAAGTTTCATGGTTGTCGGAAATCTTATGTCAATATGCTCATATTTAGCATGTTTTATCACTTTGTTCAGCAAAGACAGCGCATAAGGTGAATAATTATTGCAAATTGACGTTAAGCTATTGACAGTAAAAGACAAATGACAAATAAGAATTGTCTCAGATCACAAAAATCATTGTAAAATTAATTTTTCAAGGGGATTCGATTGAGATCTACCCAAAATGTTTCGTGTTTTAAACGTTTTGTGATTTTTGCTAACACGAGTTTTCAAAACTTTTGCAAAATTTTTTTGGTATTGTAACAAAGTATTGACTGGGTTTGGTATTGGTGTTGGCATTGGTACTGATGATACAGTTCGGTATTGGTATTTGGTCTTGGTATTGAATTCCTTGCTCCCAACTTTCAATTCCGAGGATAGACCTCAACAACTCTGCCTTTAAAACTCGCCGTTCCTGCCTATAAAAATTCGTCTACATGAACTCCAAGCAATCCGGAAAGAAGGTTTCCTTCGAAAAATAAAAATAACGACCGGTCGAGCACTGAATTTTTGCAGCCGGTTTGTAGAACGCATTTCTGCAATTTTTCATACCATTTTAAGGACGCATCTTGTAAGCCATAAGCAATCTTGTTTAAACGTCATAACAGCAAGGTCTTTACTTCTTGGCGGTCGCAAGAACACGGTCCGTGAAGCGGAGAAAGGCGCTTTCTATACCCAACAATTTTAACTGCCACTTTTTGATGCTTCAACAAAGCAACATAATCCTGATACTTTCACGAGTACAGGTAGGCGACTGTTTTTCAGGCCGAGACAACTCAAAATCTTCAAATTCTTTAGCAACAAGTCGTGCTTTTTTCTGGCCATTTTTATCAGTACAAACTCATCTGAGTACACATAATGCTGTCCTTTGTCTTCACCACCCGTGTACACTCCCATATTGGCCCAGTTTTGCAATTCTGCAACCTTTTCATTTAAAAAAGATTCGAAATCTACTGTTAACACTTCGTCTGTTAGATTTGCCTGGTAAGAAACAACGCAGGAAGCTGCTGTTACATCGCAGCTAACTTTCTGGCCTTCTAAATACTGCGAATTAGGCGTAATAACTTCAATGTTGCGCCAATTTTAATGTTTGCCGCCTTTCTTTCCACCGTCTTTAATGGTAATCAGAAGGTCAAAAGTATCATAGTAACCGAGGTTACAGTCATGAGTCCCTTCATCATGTATTCGAGTCAAAATCCTTGGAATTTTTTAGATATGGAAGTGATAATGATATAAGAAGATGACAAGTGTTTAAGTCCTTTTCAATTAAAATCGATACGGGTTACGTTTCTTCAATAACAATAAGCAACTCGACACGAGATAATATAATATACAAGTGTTACAAGTAAAAAATTTCGTCGAAAGTTATTTTGTCATTTATTGTCTCGAGTACGCAAGCGGCGTTCGCAATCTGTATTGCCAGATAATCTGTATTGCCAGATTCTCTGTTGGAGATTCTCTGTTTTAAAAAGCTGCCTGCTCTGGGTTCCTCAGTGCATATGCTTAGGTTCTTACAAAGCTTGCTCAAAAAACTTCTGTGCTGGGGCCGGCCGCGCCCTGAATTTCAAAAGCTATCGGTTGAAAAAGATATCCATCATTTACAAGATCTTTATACTTGTCAATTTTTTGCTCTTACGCTTCAGCGGCAGCCGTACCAGGGTTACAAACAGACCCGGCATTAATCCTATAAGGAGCTGAGGAGTCTACTTCCGTTACATCTCACAAGAGCTGCTTACCATTAGCCCATGCAACGAGCGTCAATCCGTCTGGTCGCTTCTGATCGGTCCTGTAGAGGTGTCGTGGTTCTAAAAAAGACGGAATGTGAGTAGATGATAGACTCTGCTTTATAAGGGCATTCAGGTTTGAATGCCTAGAGAATCTCCCTGCACTTTTGACTTTTGAGGCAAGAAAGACCATGCCAACCATCCTCGGGAACGTCCTTTCCGCACACGCATTTATGCCATTCGCATATTTTTGATCCTAATCGAAGTCCTATTGCAATTCTGAGTTGTTGGTTCGACAGTTTTAACCTTAAACTTTTGCACGGGATGACGTTCAACCATTGGGTGTAACATTCGCCCGGAAGATACATATCGACGGATAACAAAACTAAGTCTTAAGACGACTGGCCAGCGTCTAAACAGAGCTTTGCATGTTTTTCACCGTCTCTACCAAGCCAGTACTTTTCGGTGGTCTTTTCCAACATCGGGTCGACAAAAACGTTACTGTTCTCCGGCTTCGACCAGAACGCTCAAATTAACTGAATTACATGCAAAAATAGTGAGCTCATTGCTGGGTTTCAGTATCCCCAGACCACGAGGTCATTCCTAAAAACAGGGCTACTACTTATTATATTACTATTATTTTTGTTCAGTAGATAAAAATCATCATCTCCATCGAAGATGGATCAACCCTTTCCCCCAACTCTTAGCACCTCATCCTTGTCAAAACTAATCCAAATATCAATTAAATTCAAGTCAGGACATGACAGGATGCTAAAAGTTTATATAACAGGTTAAAAGTTTCAGTCCCGAGACCCTTCCGAATTTTTGAATCCGGTGAATCAAGCTCCTTAACTTCGATTTCACGATAACACGGAAGGCTGGTCTCCACCCTTCACCGTTGCTCGCAACGGCCTTGCAACTATTGTAGCAGCACAATAGTTGCAACCCGGAACGTTCTCTGCAATTCGTTGTCGTCTTCTTCAATTTCGATTTCTTCAATTTCGATGAAGTTGTTCTCGTTAGCGCAACTAATGTTGTTGTTCTGTTTTTTCTCTCAATTTTCGTTAAAATGGCCGTTTCAGCATTTCTCAGAAATGTGACGTCATCATTCGAATTTTTGAAATTTTAAAATACTAGAATATTCCAGCCCTCACCTTTTGGCTAAACGTTCCAATAACGCCTTTAGTTACTAAAAACCACCAATCCGGAAGGCTTACTGCTAAAATTCCGAATTCTGCAGAGATTGCATTTTTCATATTCTGGTCGAATGTCACATACTCCCCGGACAGTCCGGTCAATGTCCTCATTGAATCACGCAATGTTCGTAAAATGGTTACAGTGTCATCGAACAGAATTTACAAAATGCACGAAATTACTTTTATCCACGTCACATCGACTCACTGCAGAATATAAATGGCATCATACTACATCACTATAGCCTTCAAATTCTCTCATTAATCTGCACATTGAGGATATGACCTAAGATAAAATATATTTTCTGACTTCCAATGTCAATGTCCCGATTGAAACTTTTTCTCTTAGATTTAAAAGGTATTGGCTTGCAGGACAGTCCTGCCAACCAACAAGCTAAAATTATCCTACTATGCTCCTTCCCTTCGGAAATCTTGCTTGTTTATTGTCCTGAATATTAAAACTAAGAAACTTTGTGGTTAGAAAGAACAATGAAACAATCTCCCTCTTCGAGAGATTACTCAAGCCTTCCATGTCACCACAAAGTGATCAGTTCTCCTAGCTGATTAAAAACAGTCATGCAGGCTGGAATATTTAAATATACTCCTTCACTTAAGCCTTTCCAAATAAATAATAAGTGAGTGTCTCTAAAGCCACTTCAACTAAAATCAAAATGCAAATTTATAAATGCAACAACTTCAAAACTCAACTAAATGTTTCAGTTTTCAATTACAACTTGGTTGCTTGGTTTCTCACTTGAGTTTTTCACACACATAAAACAATTCTGAGTTTTAACTTTTCTTCACCACTCCTTTGTTCTCTTCTTTTTTCGTCGTTTAGAAGTTCTAAAACTTCTAAATTCTTCTTTCATCTTGTCCTTCGGCCATCCGTCAATGTTCCATGTCTTCCTACTGTGACACTGACTCTGCACTCTCAGTCTCCGTATCTTGTAACACATCGTTAGCAATCCTGACGCTGCTGGAGGCCGTCCTCTAACACTTCTGTTCTTCCACCCTTTGTTTACAACAAGGTAGGGGATCCACGTTGGATTCTCTGTTCCTGCAGAAGCTGTTGTGGAGACACAACGTCACGTTTCTCTCCAGATCTTCTTTCAGCATCTCTGCCTTCTCATTTCCACTACGCTCACTCGTCCTGGAAATTTTCTTCACAGCGGTGGTCACTGCATTCCGATGAGTCACGAGAGCTCGCTTGAAAGCTCCTGCCCCAATGTCCAGCTGATATTCACTGTACACCCTGCCGTGCTTCGACATATGCTTTTTCGCATACTCGTACAACCATGCAGTCATGTTGGCTCTGAACCATGGCATTAATCGATTTCTCACCCATATCTTCTTCACTTCCATCGGAATGTTTAGAACTTTGCACATTGTCTCAAAAAGATCTAAATCTTTTAGACAATCTAACTTCCGCAATTGTTCTCTCGTCGGTGCCTCCTGTCTATTATTTTCTCTCACATGAGCTTCCAGCCATCGTATCGCCATCATAACTCCCACTATCACTATCGTTACGGGCTGTGATGAATCTGGTAAACCCATGGAGAGCAGCTCTCCAGAGTCCCAGATCAACATCAGATTACTACGCTTGGGATACCACCAGGTCTGCAGCAAGCAGTGGCAAGGAAACTCATCATGCGTCAACATGATGCTCCTCCAATTACGTTTTCCCGAGGCTTCCAGCAATGGTTCCACTTCCATCATCACTCGGTGGATTTCATCATTCTCATCTACTGCATTGTAATCTGTGACAGTCGATCCTCTCTCTTTCTGTTTCTCAAAGTCACTGAAGTTCCCGCTCACATATCCCATGAACTTCTTCCCTAGTATTGACTCCAATTCTTCTTTGGTTCTCTCTGGGACTGCTGAGAACATCTTACATAGTAACTCGTAAGATTTTTCAGACATTCTCGCCAATCTCACACACTTCGGCACTGAGAAGGCTTGATCCACAATCGTTCTTGTACTCTTCACGTCCACAGCTACGAAATGTACAGGATACCTGCTCTTGCACATTGGAGCCAACGTTGAACCCACCAAATATCGTGCTCCTGATGGTCTACAATAAGTTTCGCTGTGTCTGATGTTCATCTCTGTTTCAATTGCTTCCCTCCATTTTCCTATATACTTCTGCTCAGTCTGCAGAACTCCTGGGAATACTTCTACGCTGATGGCTGTGACCATCTCATGTTTCTGTTCTAGATTCAATAGTGACTCTAAAGAACCAAACATGCTGTAGAATCCTAGTGCTGTCACTAGATTCACATCGGTTCCTCCATGGCAATCTGCTATCAGTTCCGCTTCCGTTCTTGCTTTCATCACTACATTTCCAAACAATACTGTCAATTGCTTGTGTTGTTTCTCCAGGGTTTTCACACAGTCTAGACTTCCACAAACGTGACCCTCTAGTCCACAGACTTCCGCCAGACAGCTACCAGGTTTGACCCAGTCTTCTGGTCCCCAGCCAGGCAACTCCACTTTATCTTCTCCGTTGTTCTTAGAGGCTGTTATCATCACATTATATATGATGTTGAGGTCACGCAGGTTACAGTCGGCATTCAGTTCCCTCTGTACGTCTTGTGTCGCCCGTAATATTGAGTCAGCGTTGGGACTAGGACACCATGATGGCCTCATCAATTCCCACACTGCCATCAAGCTCGTTCTCAGTAATTCATCTGAGAATCCCAACCCAAACTCCACTCTCTTGTCGGATTTTGGTACTGAAGGTGCAGTTACCTCTTCTTCCAAGACCAGTCCCAATTTGGCCTGTGGATTGTTAACGCTCTTGATCGTTACAATTCTGGACGTCCAGAATCTTAGTAACACCGCCTGCTCATAATCAAAGAAGCAGTCACGTATGTCTTCACTCAGGAAAGGGTTGTACGCTATCCCTATGATCCCAGATACGTAGCTATATGACTTCTTCTTGATCGGTCCACAGTATTCACTGGATTTCGGCAATGCTCCCATAGATTCTTTAGTGAGTCTCAACTCCTTGTTTGAGAATCTCCCCTGATCTCGTCTATCTTTTTCATGGGTTCCAATTCTTCAGGTTCTTTCATGTTCACCCTCATCGGTTTACTTTGCTGCAGGTCCAGCAGTGCTAGCAAGAACAAGGCTTTCGTTCGCTCATCGCCTTCCCTCAACATTTTAACACAAGTGTTTAATGCAGGTACTGAAATCTGTTCTATCAGGAATCGAATGAAACAGAGAGCATCTCTCCGCTTCGCACACGCTACTGCTGCTCCCTCCTGGACTATCAGATCCCTCAGATTCGTCATAAGGAACACCTTTTCTTCTTTTGACCTTTTTCTTTCCTCTGAGTCATATTCTTCGCGAGTCAGTCCCATCATGCACCAGGCGAACCTGAGTTGTAATTCTGTCCTTACGTAAGGTACTGCCACGAGAGCATGTATTCTTGGCGTAGTCCTCATTTCTTCTTCGAAATACCTCAATACTACTGCTTTCCATGGAAGGCTCACTAACTGCTCGATCGTCTCCGACTCTACGTCAGACGACGCCAAGGTTCCATACGCCTTCTGCTTGAGGGTGGTGCCTTGCAACATCATTTCCAGATAACCCTCTATGGCTTTTTCCTCTTCCAGGGCCATTACATACCCTCTAGCCGAGTTTCGGCATTCCAACATCTCCATGTATCCACCGGTGGGTTCATCTATCGACACTGTCTCCGACACGGTTAGCCGGTTGTATTCCACTGGTGTTAGTTGTCCTGTGACACTTCCCTTTCCATGATTCATGGGAGATGGCTTGAAGTCTTTCATTTTGCTCTCTCCACATTGGCTGAGTATTTCCATTTCTAACGTTGCTCCAGTCAGAGTGCGGTCACTCCTTTTGGATTTATAACCGGTTGACTTTATCCCCGCCATGAGAATGGGTGGCACCATCGCTATATCGGTTAATATTCTATCTGTGCCAGACAATTGATAATCACCTTGCCCCAAATCCATGACCTCCTCGACTCGCTTCCTTTTTGCTGTGTTACCAGCCTTCATCGATATTTCTGAATCCACCTTCGTCTTTCCAACTCTCCTCGGCATCACTCTGCTGCCTAACTTCATTTTCATCGCATTGATTTTATCAATCACCATTTTCGATCGCATCGTCCCTCTCCTGGTTCTTGACAGATACACCACTTCTCCTTCATCGTCCTGCGGTGTCATCTTGATGGGAGAATTCGCTTCACTCTCATCAGTGGCTGAGTCGATCAATAACTCACTCAGTCTCCCTTCACACTCATCAAGCTTGTCAAGTACTTCTCTCATTAAGGGTTGATTGAGACCTGTTTTGAGAATGGACTGGGTCCCATAGCTCTGAATCACAGTCCAGACTTCTTCCATGAACGCCACTCTGTCCAGCTTACATCCCGTCCTACTCTCGTGGTCTCGGTGATGTACTTCCCATTCTTCTTCGGGCAGCGTTCCCAAGAAAGGTACTCTGGCTGAGGCCTCTATTCTTCTCCTCCGAGGTGATTCCATGAGGATTCTCTGGTCGTTATTTCTTGAATTGCCAGGAGAGCTGCTCTCCGGCAAATTCCGTTTCATTTCCTCAAAGGTTCCAGAGGTTCCATTGTCGAGATGCCTTCATCCGCTGGCTCAGTCGTTTCCAACGTGTCTGCATTATTCTCAAGATCACTGAAGATATTGAAATCCAGGCTGGATGTTCCTCCTGTCGATGCCCTGTCGTCTTCCCCACCAGCTTGATCTTGTTGCATGGGTTCTTCCGTCTGACGGCTTCCATCCTGTCCGTCATCTCCTTCTGATTTATCCTTATTCGAGCTCGATGGTCCTTGTTCGTCATTGTCGGCTTCTTCCTGGAATCTCGGTATGAGCAATGTACCGGCCGATTTATCTTCCTCTTCTCCATGGACCACTTTGATTTCTTCGCAGCCGAAGGGTGCTAGGAAGGTTCTCGTTTGCAATATTCCTCCAACTTTCATCTCCTTTCTCACACTGGTCAGGATTAATGAGGCTTCAGGCAATTCAGTCCTGCCTCTCATTCTCATCGGAGCTAAGTCTAGTCCCTTCCATTCCTCATCAAATCTTCCAGGCTTGGGAGTAGCGACGTTGCTTATTCGCCTTCTCGTCGCTTGATCCGTGTACGCAAATCGTGTGTACTGTAACACGGAGGCATTTCTCCCCACAAAGTATGGATCCATCGTCACCGAGAAATTCCCTACTCTCCTTTCATTGGTTTCGAATGCTCTCAATCTAGGAGTTTGTACTACGGAGACTGCTCCGAGCAGCATCCTTCTTATCAGAGGGAATTCAGGGATTGCCTCCGGTAGCTTCTTGTAATCGCCCCAGTCCTTCGTCTCTTCTCTCACTTTGTGATAGGCTGCTGTGAGACGAGGCACTCTGGTCATTTCACCATTCGTTTTGTCATAGGGCCTCAGATTCCAAAGCTTTGGAAACACCTCGATGTGTCCTCTTTCTACTTCTCCCATGCGGTCACAGAAGTGATCGTCAAAATTGATGACTGTCATCTCCGGCTCCGATATTTTCGCAAACAACAGATCTTCGCTCATGAGCTCCCGCAGTGTGTGCTGCTCACACCAGTTCAGTGTACTACCGTCCACTGCCGATATGAGGTTCAGGTGCAGCACCGACCTCCTATATGCTTCCACTTTAACGTCAGGGAACGCAAAGGTGACTGCTGGTCCATAGATCACTGTCACGAACTCCGTGACTCCTCTGATCAGCGCCAAGGGATCGGTCCTCATAGCCAAGCTCAGATCTGTTAATAGCGGCATGCCTCCAACATGTCGTCTAACATCTTCCTCTCTATCAATTGTTTCGTCTTCTCCGGTTCCAAAGCGATTTTGCTGCAAGAGATATTGGATAAGAGTGTGTCTCAGGTCTCTTATTTTGTTCCACGAGTCCGTGGATTTCTTCATATCCAGGTTCCTCACTCTCTCTTTCATCTGCTCTGGACAACGTGCCAGTTTCATTAGTCCTCCCAAGTTTCCGTGGGTTATTGCGATCAATGTCAGAAGTCCATCTAGTCGCAGGTTCTGTATTCCATCCGTAAGCAGTATCGCCGGTCCTTTCACGAAACTCTCCGCTCCGAATGTCACGAACAAGGCTATTAATTCCACTATCGATACTTTCACTACTGCTTGGAGGAATTCTTTTATCAAATAGTGCGAGACTTTCGGGTAAACTTTTGCCAAGAAGGACGCGGTCCATCCGGCTCCCAACCCTTCTAGCATGCTGTCTGTCCTTTCAAATCCCTCCTGTCCAATCACTTCCTGAGTCCAGAAGGTTTCCAGAGTAATCTGACACATTATGTTCACGAACTCAGCGGTCTTTTCTCCGGCATTTTCCGCCAGGTTCACCTCCTTCAACAATTAGGCATGTATCTTCGTGATCATTACGGGGCCTTGCTGAAAAGCATCTGCACCCAATGCCGCTACTCTAGGATTCAGGTGTAGCCACTGGTTTACTTCCGGCTTGGTTCTCAGCACCATCGCCTCCAGATGAGCTCTCGTCTCCAGTGAATTCTTTCTTCTCGTGTCTTCACTCGCCACTTCCATTGCTCGGAACCACAAGTCGTTGGACATTGCCGTGATCACTCGATGGTCGTCATCTATTCCTGGTTTCAGTTTGAGTTGCCGACTGAAGTTGGACAGTTCCAACCCCAGCACTTCGTCCAACACTAACATGTGTAGCGCGTGGTCCTTGAATCCTCTCATCGCGTTTGAGATATCTGACCATACTGCAGGCAGTTCAGCCTTAAGTGGCCTCAGGTTCTCCATTTCTATCATGCGATTCGGGGCTGATATGATCACATCATATTTCCCTTCCGAAAGTAAGGCTACCATTGCATACACAAATTTCAGTCCATCCGGGAGATGTGCATATCCCGGAGACAACGCAAATACTACTCTCAACGTCACTTTATTGAATTATCCCTCCTTCGTCGCATCCACCACTTCACCCATCGACTCCAGGATGTCTTTTATCGCTGGCCATACTGCGTTTTCTGCTGTTGCAGGATCTCTGAGCCTGCTCAGAAAACCTCTACTGTGTAGATGGTCATTGATGCCAGCAAACACAATCGTTATCGGGTTCATTTCTGTCTGCCTTTGCACCCCTATAGCCAATGACACTGATTGCAATAGGTCTAGGTCAACTGCGGCCAGCATTATGACGTCCGGCCAAAACAAAGACTTAGAGGTGTACACGAACTCTGAATTCGCTACTACCATGATTTTGGCCTTTCTCATCTCTGCTTTGTCGTAGGCGGCGAAGATGGTCTCATCTTTCTTTATTGCTGTCAATCCGCCATATCTCTGGGCATCACCATCTTGGTTCACTAGTTTTGGGTACACTCTCTCCTTCACATGACCAGGTGGTGTCGTCAGTTGCCTAAATATCTTCACGTGTTGTCCAATCGGCGCTCTCGCCGTCAGGAATCTTCCTGGTCTTTCTTCACGATTCCTCTCATCATGGTTCAATCTCACATCTTGCAACGGTCTTGCATTCACAGGTCCCATTGTGTTGTTGGAGGGCAGTCCCTCCAAATCGGCAAATCTCAAGGCCGTCGTGGAGCTGAAATTTTTGCTAGCGGCTATCAACCAGTCTACGCCGGTTATTGAGTATAATCTGCTGACGGATAGCGTCGCTCCATTCAGCATCCTCCTTGCATCTTCAATGAAGCTTATTCTTTGTAGGTCCAGCTTCATCAGTTCGTCTTTCATATATGCCAGGGAGACGGTATGGATCGAGACCACAACAATGAACCTCTGCTCGGTCTCTCCTCTCGGCTGGTACTCGTCGTCTCCGATCTAGTATCCGATCTAGATGTGCCTGCGACTTCTTCGATTGGTTGGCTGACAGGTCCTATCCTTCTCCTAGGATGAATTGGCCTCCTCATCGGTGCTTCTCCCAACCGATCCTGCACGTCTGTTCTTCGACCTGGTTCACTGGAGCTTTGTTGCCGGTAATTTATGACGGCTGGGACCGTACCCAATCGTGTTTCCAGATTAGGAGGCACAAAGGTGGTGATCACCGTATCACTCACCGTTCCCTCTTCCTTCAGCACTCCTGTGTCAAAGAGTTCTGCTTCCAGCTCATCCAACCGTTCTTGGAAGACTCGATTCAACCAAGCCTGTCCTTCGATGCTGTCGAAGTGAATGCCATCCGTGGTCAGTCTGGCTTGATCCATGGCTCTCAATTCATGTTCAATGTCCATGAGGATCATTCTTCCGGCATTTCGATTTGCTAGGTTTCTCAAGATGTTGTTCCATCTCATGACTCCCTCGTTGTGCCTTCTTCCTGATGCTGTTAGGCTTCTTGCGTTCATTGGCACCGTGCAAACGGTCAGTACCGCGCAACTGAACTTCTGCCAGAGAGTAGTGAACAAACACACCATCATTGACTCCCACAGTGCTTCCTGCTCGTCTGAACCTCTGGAGATGTCATTCGTCCCAACTAAGATCATCACATTGGGAATCTTTCCTGGATTCATCAGTTCCACCATTCGATATAATTGGGCAATCGTCGCTCCTCCAAAGGCCATCACCGTGGTGACCCACGAGGTCCTCAGATTCGACAGTACTCTGACTAAGCTGTCTCCCAATATCAGGTGACATGTCCCGAGTGGTGGTTGCTGCAGGTTCACAGCCGGGCTCCAGGTAGCTCGATTGAAGCAGGCCCTCGGATCTGTCTCCGGAACTCCCGTGAAATTATATTTCAATTGATTATTCTTTTGCACGTCCATTATGCGAGACACTTTCTTCGCTGGCATCTTCCGTACTCTCCTCTCTGGGATTCTCGAGCTCCCCATGAGTGGTGTCACGTTACTCATCCCTTGTCTGATTACTGTCTGGGAGAGTTGTACTCTGCCCGTATCGTCAATCGTTCCATAGGGTGCAATCACCCCGGAACCTGGTGCATTCTTGTTAGCGACCAATCGTCCAGCTGTCTCTATCAGTTTTCCCACTGTCTGTTCCACGACGGGGTCACCCAAGGTGTCACTAGGATCCGGGATTGTTACTCGGTTCGTCTCTGCTGGAAGCCGTGTCTCCGTTGTTTGACTCATTTCTCGAGGTGTCAAGAGCTTCATCGGGGACTGCCCACGAGGAATATCCCTTGCAGGTATCACTTTCTCAATGGCCGTTTTCAACGCCGCCTGTTCCGATCGCTCTTTGTATTCCTGCCTTAAGCGTTCGATCTCTTGACCCTGCTTTTTGTTGCAGTCTTCAAACAACTTTCTCCACATGTCCCGGTCTTCCTCCATCGCCAGCATGGTCTTCGTCATATCGTCTAACTCCTTCTTCGTACTTCTCAGCTGATCGTTCATCTCGTCCAGATCTTGCATGGTTTGGTTCGTCTGAACCTTCTGTGTTACTTTCGCCCCTTTTGGTGGCACAGCTGCTCTCAGTGGTGAACCAGACGAGGTCGCCTCGCTGTTCATCTCCCGATGCATTCTCGTCAGCCCAGGTTTAGGCTTAGAGGGCATTGGCATCTCACCTGGTTGGTAAGTCCTAGAACTTCCCAACCCAGGCTCATTCGCCAAGTCACTCCCTGAGAGAGCCCCGTTTCTCCACCTCATCACTCTCATGTTCGGGCGGTCAAGTACTCCTCTTTCTCCATATGCTGCCATCAACAGGACTTCCGTGGGGCGGTCCCCACGGTTGTCGTGCCCCAAGATGTTGATCAGGGCGGTCAGCAACATGACCACCTCTGGGTCCTCCAGAGCGAAGTCTCGTTCGATCAGCCGACGATAGATCGCATCTACCATCGGTCCTACATATGCCTCTGCCAGGTCCATCAATTCATCCAGGTTGAAGTTGTCCATTCTATTCTTTTCAAGTTTGATTTGATTCGATTCTTTGACTCAAGTGAGCAATTTAAATGATCAATCAGGATCTAGAAAAGCAATCACGAATGTCACACTTGTCAGTTTCACCTTAACATAAATCGTTAAAATTTGCTTAAAACAGTTCAGATAAAAATATATCTATCCTAAAATTTATTAAAATCAATTGGTTTCTAAAATTTTGGAATTCGACCTAAGATTGGACAGTCCAAACTTTGGATCTATTTCCAAGATCGTCATTTAGTTGTTCATGGTCACTAACCCCTACTTACCCATGATCTTAATAACCTAACACATAACATAACATAACACACATATCACATGCAACTTAGTCTTTGACCTAACACTCTTTGGCACATCACTCAGCCTATACTTAAGTAATATTTCTTGTGTGGATATAGTTGTGTGTTTGTATCAGAGAATGTCACGTGTACAAGCGCGTACAATTCCCGAGGATGCAGTCTTCCTCTGTTTGGATCGTACACTGGAAGCGAGAGCTCCTTCACGTCCATTTCCACAAGGAAGTCCCTCAGCCTCGTCAAGGACAAGACTAGGTTTTCTGGGTCCACGTGCTGCTTCTCTGTCGCCCTCGTTACCAAGAAGCATAAGTACTTTCCCGGTATCTGCGACACCGCCGGAGGTAAGGCTGCTACGCCCCCTATCCCTGGTCTCTGCTTCCAAAGGAATTCCACGTTTTTGTATTCTCTCCTAAAGTCTGCCGCTAACGCTGTCCTAAAACTCATGTCTGCTGTGATTCCTATCGCACATGCTCTGTTTGTGAGTATGAAATCACTGTCTGTTAGTATTATGTTACTTGAATACTCATTTGGTAAGTTAAAATATGACTCAACCACCCTGCCTATGTCAGGTTTCTTAGGTTCTTCGCCTGTTTCTGCTTCTAACTCTCCTGTTTCTCTTGCTATTCTCAATTTTTTTATTATCAGGTTTTCAGTGTGGGTAAGTCCTACCCCCACTCCCCGGACAAAAATATCCATCGGCGTCCCCGTCGATCGCATACCGGATATCAAGTCAAGGTTAGAAGCTGGAGTGAGAAGTTGTCCTTCCTGGGCAGCCCAGGAAGGATCATCTCGTTCGGTCTTAATGTATTTCGCGCTTTCACGATCTACGTCTTGAATCGTAACGCTGGACTTTTTAGGGTCTGATGTCATTTCGTTCAGCCACTCTAAGACACGCAGATTCGTCAGGTCCTGTTCATTTGACTGCTGTTGCACATCGTCGAATTCTACCTCGGGTTTCGACCAGTCGTCAACCCACTCATCGTTGTGATCATTGACTATGTCAATGTCTTGTGACACGGTTATTTCCTCTAGACCCACTACTTCCTCCACTATTTTACTTAGATCTATCCTATCCACTACAAAGTCCTCACCGTAAGGATTGTATTTCTTTCTTGGTCTCGTCCCGTCCGTCTGAAGAGTCTGCATCGTGAACGGAAGGTCCGGTTCGAAGTTCTTGGGAACCTCTGTCTGTTCGGGATCCTGCCAATCTTCCTCTGCGTAGGGTAAGGTTTCATCGTCCGCTTCGATCTGTTCGTTTGGATCCAGGTCCAATGGTGTATCCGTACCTTCCTCTACGACTTCGTTTCCATCGTTCTTCTCTCTGGTGCCTTTTTCATTGACCTCACAAGCAGGATCCATCATTAGATAATCCCCTTCTTCCATGTCTGCAGGTATACACCAGTCTTCTGTCGATGGATTGTGTGGCTTGATGTTCTCGTAGTGGGCGGCTCGGCCAGTACTCAGTCTATAAAAGCGTCCCTCCTGGTGCACCTCCGTAATCATGAAGGGTCCCCTCCATTTCTTTAGAAGTTTCTTTGTCCCTTTCGGTGGTATAACGTTCTGAAATACCCATACATAGTCTCCCACCGAGTAAGCTTTTGCGCCAGCTGCTTTCTTGTCGAATCTTTTCCTTTGCCTTGCCTGTGCTTGCTGAGTATTTCGTCTGCACAGATCGTTCAACTCCTGTTGACGTCTGATCACATCCCTTACGTAAACCTGTGGAGATGTTTTCTTTCCCTCATACTCTGGGTAGAAGAACGTCAAGGGTAAAGACTTCTCGTGTCCCGTCAGCATCATGTGTGGACTGACTCCAGTGGTGGAGTGTTGCGTGCTATTATAAGCTCCCATCACCTGTGGAAGGTATCTGTCCCAATCGGTCATGTACCTGGAACAATATACCCTCAGCATCGACACAAACGTCCTATTCTGTCTTTCCACTAGGCCATTCGTTTGAGGGTGGTATGTCGTGGAGTGAGCCTGAGCGACCTGTGAGCGTCTCATAAGCTCTTTCGTAAGCTCTCCTACGAAAGCTGTTCCATTATCCGATTGAAACGTCATCGGACCACCATGTCTTGCTATCCACGTGTTGATCAGGTGGTCGCATGTCTCTTCCGCCGAGGCAGTTATGCAGGGCACGGCCTCTGCATACTTCGTGAAGTGATCTATCATGACCAAGACTTGGTTGTAACCGCTGTCTGTCATGCATATCTTCTGGTGATCTATCTGCACCACCTCGTTGAATTCAGACGACTCAATCGATTGTAAAGGAAATCGTAATTTCCTTGGATCCTTGACCTGTTGGCATGACAGGCACGCTGTTACCCATTTCTCACATGCCTTTTTCATTCCAGGCCACTCAAAGCGCTTCAGGATCCTCTGATACACTTTGTCGATCCCTTGATGGCCCATCTGATCATGCGACCTGAACAATAGTTCTGTCTGATAGAGTTGCGGCAACACTATCGCGTTATATTTGTATAAAACCTTGTCTTCTTCTCTTCTCCTGCAAGCCACGATCCCGTCCTTGTTCAGATATAATCTCCCCTTCTTCTGCATGAAGTATTGTCTCAGGATCCTATAGCTGTCTTCTTCTAGGTCACCTTTGTCAGGTGCACCGTTTTCTATCCACCTTTTTAGGTTGCTCGTCATGCGATCATTTCTCTGCGCCCTTAGAAGGTCCGAGAGTCTGTATCTCGCTTTCAAGTACGTCTTCATGACCCTCATCTGACTATTCAGCTCGTTGGGCTGATGTGTGTCTTTTTCCATCTTAACGCACCAAATCTTCGCCAACGGTTGTGTTTCTTGCTGAAACGGTTGAAGATCAGTCCTGACTGCCTCTTTCTGCGGCAACAGGCTTATCGAGCGTTTCGATACCGCTATCGTTTCTAAGTCATCCGCTGCGTTGTCAAAGACTCTTTCGCTTGGTATTAGGTAGCGATCACTGTCAGGATCCTGGTACACTTCTCTGTCCAGGTCCCTTGCCCGAGTTTCCACTAGTAGCGTGTGTATCGCTAGTTCTGACAGTTCGGATCCCGAACTCGAGTTCCTGTCTGAATAGGTGTCCATTCCTGAGTTTCGGGAATCATCATCCGTCGAAGAGGTTGTGCTGGAGACTGCACGCTCCTCCAGATCATGTCTGTGCTTTCTTCGCATCCATCTGAACTCCCCGGACAAAACCTTGTTCTCTGGGTCCTGTTTCTCATCAGGAATTTTCTCGTCTATCTCAGACTCCCCGGACAAATTTTCTTGTCCCGGGTGTTGATCTTGTGATCGCTGGTTCTTTTCATCATCCTTCTCCCCGGACAAATAGTCTTGCAGCAGATTTTGTTCTACCTCTTCACCCTCTTTATCCCGGTCTACAAAGGTGACGGTTTTCTTTCGCTTGCTGCTCCCCTGTTCTTTCTGTCCGTAAGAAGTACTGGTTAAAATCTCTTGGGGTATTGAGGATACTAGTTGCTGAACTATTGTCCTACAATCCCTCTCGTTCTCTTCGTGTTGTCGTCTGGACGGCATGATCTTCACCTTCTCCCTGACTGTTAGCGATGCCACTGCTGCTGTCCACTCGGGGTCATCTCTGGTCACTTCTCTTTCTAACAATCCACCCGGCGTCCGCATCATTTGTGGTGTGACTTGCACCGTTTTATCCAATAATGAGAGGCTGTTTATATTCATGCGAGAGAGTTCTTGCTGGACCAGGTTCGAGCGTAGAAACAAATCCAAGGGGACCGGGTCCCCCTTGGACAGGATCTTTATCTCGGCTGCTTTCTCCACAGGTAACTCAGGATGCCCTGGAATTGGATGTCCAGACTTATCCAACCATCTCGTTAGGGGAAGCGCTTCATAAGTTTCTTTGTCCAGAAACGAGAATCCCTCCTTTATTTCCGCTTGATTGGCCTGCTTCTGCTCCAATCTTTCATAGAACTCAGTTTTCTTGCTGAGACTGTCAGCATTCTGGTGTTTATCACGCATCCTATGTTCGATTATCATGTGGTAGCCATCCAGTCTTACTATCCATCTACCAATATAACTCTGATCCATCGAGTAGGTCTTCAACCAGGATAACGCTCTGTTGTCCACGCGTAACTTGAAGGGAGCGCTCCCCAAGTATGCACGGTACTTCTCCACAAAGGTGACTACTGCGAACATTTCTGCTTTTGGTGCGCCATATTTCATCTCTGTGTCACTCAAGACTTTGCTGCCGTATGCAATGGGACGGAGAACTGTTCTTCCGTTCCATTCTTGCTCTTGATGCAAGATTCCTGAGATGGCCACCACCGATGCGTCTGTGTCGAGAACATACATGCCCTTTTCTGTAGGCATGCCCAGCACTGGCGCTTCGCACAGTTCCCGCTTTATGTTCTCGAAAGCAACCTGTGCCTCTTCGTTCCATTCGAACTTTTTCCCTTTGTTGCGCATCAGCTTCTGCATCGGGTACACCTTGTCCGCATATCCTTTAATGAATTCACGGTAATAATTGGCAAACCCCAGGAAGCTCATTAGCTGTGTGTCCGTCCTCGGAGCCTTCCATGTCAGCACAGCCTCTACTGCTTCTGGATCTGGCCTCACACCATGCCTGTCCACCATTCTTCCCAGGTACTTGATCGAGTCCCTAAGGATTTCACATTTCGATGGTTTGCATTTCAAGCCTGCTCTTTTCATACATCCGAAGACCTCATCGAGCCGATCAATGTGATCCTCCAGGGTCGGTGTCGCTATGACTACATCATCCACGTAGCACATCAAGAGATTCCCGTACTTTTTGGTCACTCCTGTCAAAGCCTGAGCCATCAGCCTTTGAAAAGTTGCTGTTGCATTGCACAAGCCGAAGGGCATCCTCTTCCACTGGTACAACCCCAATTCGCACGCGAAACCGGTTTTTTCCCTATCCTTTTTCCGCAAAGGAACCTGCCAGAAGGCAGAACCTAAGTCCAATGTGGTGAAGAACTTGGCATCACCAAGTTTAGATAGGCTCTCGTCTATTCGCGGTATCGGGTACGCATCTTTTATCGTTACCGCGTTCAAGTAACGAAAGTCGCAACAAAATCTAAGCTGCCCCCCTTTCTTTTTCGCCATTACTACTCCGCAAGCCCATGGCGATTTCGAGGGTTCTATCATATCGTATTCAAGCAACATTTCTATTTCCGCTCGGCACGCTTCCGATTTATGTGGCGTCATTCGCCGTGCGCCTTCCCTATGGGGAACGGCGCCCTCTTCCAGTTCGATTTCGTGTTCGACGAAATTACAGCAACCGATATCCGCCTTATGTTTTGAAAATACCTCGGCGTTCCGATTTAGGAGGTCCCGCAATTTTTCAAAATCTCCCTCACCTATTTTTCCTTTTAAATGTTCTATTTCTGGCAAAACCGGTTTGTCAGAATCTAGTTCATATAACGAGGGGCGTTCCGGAAAATTCGAGCAGCTTGATAAGCCGTCGTCCGTTTCGGATTTCATTGAAAACAATTTATGAATATATTTTAATTCATTAATTCTCTTTAAGATTTTATCTTTATTTGCATGATAAGGACAGTCTTTCACACTATATTTCTTCAAGTTTTCTGTCTCCTCATAGTCGGTACTCATCGGTAAGGCGTAGCCAAGCTTCTTTCCACGCTCGATTGAAACCGTGGTGTCCAGTGTGTTCAACAACACACTGACACACAGTCCGTTTCGCGTTACCGAGAAGCTCCGGCCTAAAATCACCGAACTCTGACTATTTGGATTCGGTACTAAGCAAACCTGTTTACTATCACTCAACGAGTTTAGATTTCTCATTCTAAAAATTGCTACCACAGCTTGTCCTGGTTGTAATTTTACTTTTCTATCTAAAAAAATTGGTACCTTGTTTTCGTCTGTTATTATCCTATTAATTGGTCTCTTAACATACTTTCGGTCCGGGTTTCTAATCCGTATCAGACCGTTGTTCAAGTCAATCATCACGTCCAAATTCCTGACAAAATCTCTGCCCAAGATGAATTGGTCGGCGTCGTCCAGATTCTCTACCACCAGGAAGCTCATCCAAAGATCACGTCCTCCCATGTGGAGGACCGTTATCGGTGTTCTTCCGGCCACGTAGATAGCTCCTCGATTGGCGGCGGCCAGTCGAGATTCGTTGGAATTAGATCTTCCCGCGTGAAGCCCATTCTTTCCCAAGTTTTTATCGGCATCACACTCACTACCGCTCCTGTGTCCAGAAGCCCTGTGACTCCGATTTTTGTCCCGTTGGTGTCGAGCAGATGTGCTGTCACATCTGCTTCATATCCAATGTGTACTGCGTCTTGTTCCATCATGGCGTCATGGCCTATCCTGCGGACCTTGAGTTCCTCTTCTCCCAAATAGATCTGCCCTATTTGGTCATCATCTGTTGTTACATAAGTCCTGGTGTAGATGCTGATCCCATCCACGTTCAGCATCACTTGATACGGCCCATAGACTTCTAGGTAGCGTCCATGAAGTTTCTTCATGCGAGGGCCACCCGTCGTTAGTAGTGCCCTCACAGCCCTCGACTCGGTGCGTGGCTCCACCTGCCTCAGATAGTCTGCATATGTGTCCAAATGCATCAATGTGAACTCAGACGGTTCACTCAGATTTCGGATTACCCGATGCCCTGCCACCGAGATTATCGACTGTATTTTACTTCCTTGCGGTGCCATACCGAACCTCTGACCAGAGATAACATTAAGTTTCATGCTCAAGCTGCTTGGTGCTTTTGCCTCTTCAACTTCCGTTGCTTCGAAGGCGTTCAGTTGCTCCTGTAATTTTTCATTCTCCAGCTCGAGTTTCACCTTTTGTTCAATCTCTTTCGTCACTAGTTCCTGCTGTACTCTATTTATAGCATCCCTCGCAGCTGCCCTATAATCGATTTTGAAGTCATCGGCCGCAGTTGCTGGCTCCGGTTCACCTGCTTCCTCTGTTACCGCTTGCATCTTCTTTGCCACCAGCTCTTGAGGTTTATCCTTTCTGCGTGCCTCCGCTTCACTCAAAAGTCGAGCCTTGCTGGCCTTCACTCCTGACAAAGCTTCTTCATGTCTTGGATGCTTGATGTCTGCCACTGCATCCCAGAATTGTGGACAATCTGATTTAAAATGACCTTCCAAGTTGCAAAAGAAACACCTCGGGCCGAATCTCGCTATTACTCCTCTCATGAAATCCTCATGATCCAACTCTGACGCATCTTCGTCCTCGAGGCTAAAGCCTATTGCTTTCATGCCTTGTTTGTAAGCTGGGCATGCTGACACATGATGGTCTGTTGAACTGCAATTAGCACAAGAACGTCTCTTGTCCATATCATCCCTCGGTTTGTACCAATTGTTCCCTTGGTTTGCTGGTCCGTTGTTAAAACTTCCATAATTGTTCTTGTAATATCCAGATCTCGAAGGAGGTTTCAACAACAGATACTCTTTTGATTTGAGCCTCAACTCCTCCGGTGTTGGCGCATTAGTTGATAGTGGTGTGTAATGCGTTGCTAGCATCGTACGAAGTTCATCATTTTTTACACCATCGATGAATTTTGAGGCTACGGCCAGGTTCATCCTTCGGTTTGACTCATCCGGTTGGCTGCGCCTTCTCAGCATTTCCAAATCCTCGAGAAACTTGTCTATGGTTTCATCCTCTCGTTGCCTCCGTTTCTCGAAGCGCATCATCGCCTGGTGCCCCTGCACTCCTGATCCGAAACGGTTTAACAAGATTTCGAAGATTTTCTCAGCAGTGTCACGTTGATACTGTTTCTTGGCCATGACACAGTTCAGGGCTGTCCCTTCTAAGTTGCTGGTGAGCGCGCTGCATTCCTGTCTCTCCGACAAGTCCTCTTCCTCGAAATGCAGCTTCATTACCTCTATCCAGGTATCAATACAGCCATCAGATTCGTCTTTGTAGCATCTTGGCTTCTTAAAGACTCTTCTGGACTTCTCACTGCGTTCATTGGTTCAGGGGTTCAAATGCCGTGGCCATCGCAGTAGCATCCCTTGAGTGTCCCGTTTGAGTGTCCTCACACCTCGTCGAAGGCTCTGTATGAGGTGCATCCCTGCAATCCGAATCGCCATGAGTGTTTCCCTCTTGACCTACATGACTCCTCTTCGGGCTTGCATGCCCCCTGTTGCCGGAATCACTTCTCCCAGTCGCATGTGTGCCTTGCGTTGGTCGTTCGTTAGAGGTCTGTCTGTTCCCCGTTGAATTTGCTCTACTGTTTGGGCCCCATGCTGAATTACCCCTTGTGGCATAGCCTGATGAACTGCCCCTGCCTCTAGTGGATCCATATGTCTTCCTCCTTTGATGTTCATTGAAGTTCACCCTCGGTTCCCTGCTGGGACCTCCCGAGTTCGGCTCTCCTTCTTTTGGTCCACTCTTGCTGCTTAGTAGCCCGTCCAACCTATCCATGATAGCCTGAGTTCGCCTCTCCATCATCGCGTCTATCTTTGTGTCAAGAGACCCAAGAGACTGCTCTTGCTGAATTCTTAACTTCTCCATGTCGGCTCTTAAGCGTAACTCCCTCTGTTCCGCCTCTCTTGTCATTCGCGACAAGTTCCTCGTCATATGTTCGTCCGTTCTTTCTTTCAAGCGTTTTTCGCTTCTGCCAACTTCTTGTCTAATGCGGTTTATTTCTTCCCGCAGACTTTCTCTTTCAATGTGAACTGCTCTTTCTAGTTCACTCATCCTTATCGACATCTGTTCATTTTGTTCTCCTAAACTGCCCACTATGTTGTTTAAGGCTTCCTCTAGTGCTGCCCCGTTATCCACGAGTGGCGTCACTAGTGGCGGTGTAACCCTGTCGGTCCCAGGCAACTTCGTGCTTGTCGAGATCCGGGCCTTGACTCTCTGCTTCAACGTCCTTTCATTATTTATTTCAGGATCCATTAACGCATTGCCGAGCCCTCTGGTTCTACTGTCTTCAGGTGTGGCTCCGAACTTGTCCTAATCGCGAAGTCCTTTGACTGGCCCGGTGTGTTTGCCTCCTTGCTTATCGTTGTCACTACACCAAATTTGTCCATGGTTCCAGTCTCTCTTCCGACGTGTGCCTCACTCTCCTGGATCGAGCTATTGAGGCTGACTTGAGATCCAAAGTCCCCTTGCTCTTCCTCATCTTCCCCATCCTCCTGGGACTCACCATCGTTTTCTGCTCCTCCTCCCATGCTGAAGGGAAAGAAGTTTCCCAAGGTGTTCTTCATCCTCTGAGAACGATGACGACGTTGTTTGCTTCCCAGTTCCGCTTGCCATCATAGTGTTGTCTGTCGGAGATCTTCTATTTGTCGCTACTTCAGTTGAGATGTCGGACAGTTCCGACATCTCTTCCCGATCCAATGTCCCGGTGGAAGTGGCAAAATCGTGGCCTTGTTCTACCGGAGTAGATTCACTCGCCAGCCTTCCGCCTCTCCCTTCCAGTCCATTTACTCCCTGGTCGTCGTTCATGGTATGGTCCGTATTGACCTCCACTTCTAACAGTTCTCGTCGCCCTTCTGAGGTCTTCTGACTTCTCGTTTCAACCATTCTGCCTGAAACCGTCTCCTCTTTATCGGACCGGGATCGCTTGATCCAATCCACAAAAGGATCGGTCATCGTTTTTCTTTGCTTTTCAGGTATGAATTTCCTAGAGCTATTACCTCGTTTTGGTATCCTTGACTTGTCTAGACTCATTCTCTACTTGTCACTTTCTAATGCCTAAACTCTTAACTCAAAGCCTTATAGTTTTGTTAACAATAATAATGACACAACACAATAAATTTCACCAGACTCTATTCAATAGTGACCACGAATCCCTGTATGTTATTAGAGCTCAATTTGTATAAAATTTATTCACACTAACCGATTACCGGTCCAAAGATCTGGAAACTAGCACAATATGATGTTATCAGTCAATTTAAAAGATAGTGTGTTCACTACCCAATCAAGCACAGTTTACGTTGATTTAAAATCAAAAACAAAAATATATTGACACAATATGAATGTATATATAAAAAAACGTATGTGTATTGTACTCTTAGTCGGTCGCAGTACAATAGTCGAACCTGTCTTTTAAAGAAAAAGCTTTCCCTGCTTGGTGCTGCACCAAACAGACAAAACTTTGAAGGCAGTAATTTTCTCAAGTGGGCGTCTATTGCACCCACCGAGTACTGTGTTACCTATCTGCCTTCGGACTGCCCGAGCTAGACCTTCTAAAATCCTCAGGGCAGTCACTTTTCCCAAAAACGTATTATGTTTCAATCCACACCAATGAGTCACGCTCTTTTTAATTTAGACTTAGTGTCGCGAATATCCGAGTTCAGACCTGTTTTGTATTAGTCTGGTTCTTTTTGAAAGGCAAGTTACCAGTGCAGTCACTGATACCTAGCCTGTGTATTAATAACCTAATACCTCTCGCTTTTTAGTCTTCTTTTCGTTTACCTAAGTCCTTAATAAAATAATACCCCTCCGGATTGGCACAAATAGGACCCTTCCGGACTAACAAAATCTAGACCCCTCCGGATTGGGACCCCTCTGAGTTGGTTAATATAAGACCCCTCCGGATTTGGACCCCTCCGAATTAGCAACTATAAGACCCCTCCGGATTCGGACCCCTCCTAACTTGAAAAAACTTTGACCCCTCCGGATTGGGAGCCCTCCGGTTTTGTAAAAGTGGCTTTTCTGAGATTTCCTTCTTTTTCAACCTATACCCCTCCGGATACGTTCTCCGATGCAATTATGCTCTTTCAATTAACTGGGAAGGGTATTTACTACCTTCCTAGACCCTTCCTGATTGAAGTTAAGCCTCTTATTTGACAATTCACGCTAACGGTGAAGGGTCTTATCGCTGGCCTAACTTCGGCTCGATTAAGCTTTTGCTGTGCCTTTAGCCCTCCCTTTTGGTCTAGAATGGCCTAAAGTTACTTTATTCAACCGCTATTACCTTTTGGTAGGGGTCTAAGGGTTTTTCAGAAAAATTTATAAAACGTGAAGGGTGTACCCCTCCGGATTTGTGTAATTTGCTAAAAACAATCTCAAAAAATTTTCTCGCTCGCTTTCTCGAGTAATTCTCTTTCCTACTAGTAAGTTCAGCTAATTTCTGATCTAATGGTACCAAGATTGACCGGATCTGTCCAGTTGTCGAAAAGTTATTAGCCAAAACGTCTTTCTTGCAAACTCAAAAAATTTCTCACTTATAGATTCTACCTAACTTTTTCCGCAATTCTGTTCCTTTCGACCTAAAAATTATTGATCCGAGCTCAGAAGGCCTATACTCTTCTAGCTCAATGCAAAAGACCCGATCTAAAACGCTTTTGTAGAAAAAATTTGCGAAAAACTATGCTACCTGGACCCCTCCGGATTGATGAATCCACCAAATCAAACACGTTATGTTCGATTTCTCTGCAACCCGGAAGGCTTTCGGGTAGCGGGTTTTAAAACTCGTAGATTCACTAGTGGACGTTGTCCGAACAACTATTTTTACTGTCCTAACTCAAAGATTTCAAAAAATTTTCTGATTTTATAGTGTTTCTTACTATCAAAAAATGGGAAAATTTGGTTTTTGGTACCAAACTAGTTCCAACCACTTCCGAACTAAAGTTAACCGGTTCTACTTATTACAGTAGTGCAGTTACGATGTAACACACTAACTTAGCGCTTTTTTCCGTTTCAAAAAATATCGATATCTCAAAAATCGCGACTTGTGGGGGATCAAAATATCGCTATTTTGACCCTAAAAACCGGTCTGTTTTCGTTGTTTCTTACTGAAAAACGATATAAGACTATTAATATAGGCTATATAAGTAATAATATTAGTAATACTATACCCCTCCGGGTTTGTTTATTATCCGAATTAAGGTGCTTAACTCGGATATTCGCAGTTCGGTGAAGGGTCACTACAGTGCAGCACTGTCGAGCCCCCCACAGATTACTATCTTACTTTTTGTACCAAAAGGGATACAAAACTTGTTAACGATACCCAACAGTCGATTGTTGTTGTCGTTGAGCCCCTTCTTGTTGATCCTTGTACTGCTTGCCGGATCGGTCTTCACCCAAGACCCTTCCGAATTGAGCGCAAATCAGCTGACCCTTCCGGATTGAGCGCAATTTATCATTAACGTGCTTAAATGCTCAAATAACCCTACAGTACAAGCCTCACAAACGGGCTACAAAACTGATCGTAACGATCCTGACTGATATAAATGCCTGTAACAACAATATATCTATCAACAACAAACGGGGGGGTTGGATCACATCTTGTCTGGGGGGATGATTTCTACTGATTTTTTACTTTTTTTTTTTACTGTTTTTGGTTTTTTCGGTTATTTTTTTATGTTTTTTGTTTTTCTTGGGTACTATACTACTTTTTGTTTGGTTTTACTTATATCTTTAAGTGTTTTTGGTCACAAACCACTCAGGGGATGAGGGGTTCGCGATTCCCCCCACCCTTCCTGGTTCGTGAATTTTCGGTCTTAACTTGGTTAAAAAACTATTCCCGGTAATCCGGAAGGCTTCCGCGTTCCGAACTACCCTTCCGCCCCGGCGGTTTAGGCCTATTAAGGGCGTTAATGTGAGCATCCGCTCGGCGCGGAGTGCTCGTTAACGGTTCTGCCGGTCATGATGTTAAAAAAGAATAACACCCAGGAGCGCCATAAAAACATACATGTAACATTCGCCCGGAAGATACATATCGACGGATAACAAAACTAAGTCTTAAGACGACTGGCCAGCGTCTAAACAGAGCTTTGCATGTTTTTCACCGTCTCTACCAAGCCAGTACTTTTCGGTGGTCTTTTCCAACATCGGGTCGACAAAAACGTTACTGTTCTCCGGCTTCGACCAGAACGCTCAAATTAACTGAATTACATGCAAAAATAGTGAGCTCATGGCTGGGTCTCAGTATCCCCAGACCACGAGGTCACTCCTAAAAACAGGGCTACTACTTATTATATTACTATTGTTTTTGTTCAGTAGATAAAAATCATCATCTCCATCGAAGATGGATCAACCCTTTCCCCCCAACTCTTAGCACCTCATCCTTGTCAAAACTAATCCAAATATCAATTAAAGTCAAGTCAAGACATGACAGGATGCTAAAAGTTTATATAACAGGTTAAAAGTTTCAGTCCCGAGACCCTTCCGAATTCTTGAATCCGGTGAATCAAGCTCCTTAACTTCGATTTCACGATAACACGGAAGGCTGGTCTCCACCCTTCACCGTTGCTCGCAACGGCCTTGCAACTATTGTAGCAGCACAATAGTTGCAACCCAGAACGTTCTCTGCAATTCGTTGTCGTCTTCTTCAATTTCGATTTCTTCAATTTCGATGAAGTTGTTCTCGTTAGCGCAACTAATGTTGTTGTTCTGTTTTTTCTCTCAATTTTCGTTAAAATGGCCGTTTCAGCATTTCTCAGAAATGTGACGTCATCATTCGAATTTTTGAAATTTTAAAATACTAGAATATTCCAGCCCTCACCTTTTGGCTAAACGTTCCAATAACGCCTTTAGTTCCTAAAAACCACCAATCCGGAAGGCTTACTGCTAAAATTCCGAATTCTGCAGAGATTGCATTTTTCATATTCTGGTCGAATGTCACAGGGAGCCAAATCTATCTTGGAACGCGTTGAACATTTTTACGTCCGTTGGTTCGAGTCGTAAAACCAAGTCTGCAATTTCGCTGTCAAAAATTGGCTCCGTCCAATTTTTTTGGATTTCATTTTCCGGAGCCATTTCAATTTTTCCAATGTCAAACCACCGTTTAAGCGCATCATCATAGGTTCCATCCACATGCTCCAAACCAAAGATTTCGCTCAAGGCATCTTTCGCTCCTACTCAGGCATCTTTCCACCGCCACTCAGAATTCGGCCAGTGATCATTCCTCCATCACACTTAACAGACACAATTTGACCGATTTTCATCTGCTCGGAATAGTTTTTGCTGTTCATAAGTTATTTCCACGACTGTCAAAATCATTGGAATGTACTGAACGCCTGGCTTCTGTAACTTGTTCGTCCGAACTTGCATTTAATGAGATATTGAGATAAAAGGTGCTGGCGAGCTCGTTTTAGCGTTCTTTCTCTCATGTCAAGTCGAGTCAATTTTTTTTTACCATTAGGCAGTGCCTATTGTGGTCATTTCAAATGTTTTTTTGCTATCTCCGTTCGAATTCGTACTTTTCTATTCCAATCGCTTTTCAATTTTTGTCCAGTTTCCCCATGAATTCGTCGATGGTCTTGCTTTGCACTTCTTCCTTTGGCAGATTGTTCCAGTCGAGAAGTGATCTTATTGTGAAGAATTTTTTTCGCATTTCTAGATTTGCTTTACGTACAACAACTTTACATGCGTTACCTCTAGAATTCCTATCATTCCGCTCAAATAGTCTCGCAGTGGCATTCCTATCATAAAAACCATAGCAGACTTTATACATTTATATCATTGTCCCTCTTTTCTTTCTGTATTCCAGCGATGATATATTCAGTTTTTTAAGGCGTTCGTAATAGGATAGAATTTTTTATACCACTAACTAGACGCGTCGCTCTTCTTTGTACGTTTTCCAAAATCTTTTGATGCTTGAACAACCTTGGGTGCCAGATTAAGTTCGCAAATTCAAGGTGTGGCCGTATCAGGCAATTGTAGATGTTTAAAAATGCTTGTTTTGTGACTTTAGATAAGCTTTTCTTTATTACTGCTATCTTGCCGTTTGCCCTATGCTTTTTTAATGATGTGTGTTTCGAATGTCAGTTTCTTGTCAAGCCAGTTACCCAGGTCTTTTTTGAGTTGCACTTCTTTAATGTTTTTGCCATTGATTTTATAGCTCCACTCCATATCCAATTTTTTGGTTCCTATTGTCATGTGAACACATTTGTCGATATTAAAAGACAAAAACTTTGGCCTGACCAAGTTTCTAGTGACTGTAAATCTTCATGTATGCGTGTTACATCCGATTTGTTTTCAATCCGAAGGTATAAATTTGCATCGTCTGCAAATAGAAATATTTTTGACGCTATTTTGTCCGGAATTGTGTTGATGTATAATAAAAAAAGTACTGGGCCGAGTACTGAACCCTAGGGTATCCCAATTTTTACTCGCTGCCATGAGGATCTTGAATCGTTAAGGAAATTTTTACCAAAAGAGTAAATTTCAAACGTTGTCGCAACTATGTACATCGTCAGGATTTTTAAATAAACCTATCTAAATGACGATAAAACATCAATTTACAAATGTTATTAAGAATAAATCACATACAATTTGTTTCTAAACCATCATGTTAAAAACTTAGCCAATCACAGTTGACCTCTAAATTACTATTAAGATTAAATTACTTTTAACCTCTAAAATTGACAAAACATTTTAAAATTATTTTGTCTGGAAGTTTCTGAGTCATAATTTTGATTTAAACATGTACATTTAAAAAAACCAAAAAAATTTTGGGAGTAAATTTTCAGTGTTAACTTCCTGTTCCTAAACTCATCGCGCGTGTTCAAGCCCGGTTTCTTTTTCCTGATATGTATTGCCTCTAGTATTAACAATTTTGTTTGGTGGTTTGACCGTTCTATTATTTCCCAACTAAGATCTGCGCTCTTTCCCTCAAGTTGGCAATGCTGAAGGTGGAGGCCTACCGGTGAGTCTCCTTTCTTATGTTCCTCAATTCTAGTAGTCAAAGTTAGGACAGTTTTTCCGACATAGTTGGAAGTGCATCCACTACAAAACAGTTTATAAACCACTCTTGACTTGAGGTCATTAGAAAATGCTGACTTCAGTGATGGTAAACATGATTCTAGTTTTCTTGTGGTGAAAAACACTTGAACATTAGTTAATTTTCGCAAGCTGTTAGCAAAATACTGGTTCTGGTTATCTCTATATTGTACCATCCGCATTGGGGGCTTCACAACCTTTCGTGATTGAATTGACAAACACCTACCACTGTCCAGGGGCTTGCCCTTACCCTCGATGATCTTGCACAAAGCGTCTGAAGCCACCTTTGCGGACAAGATTTTAGGGTACTGATTTGTCAGCCATTGCGCACTATTAGTTTCCATAGCCTTATCAAATTGCTCCCAGCTAGATGTACTCCTAAAAACCCTGTGTACAGTGCCTTGGATAACACTACGCTTATACTGAGTTGGGGCGCAGCTTCTATTGTTCAGTATAGTCCCTGTATTTGTTGTTTTTTGATACCAACTGCAAGTTACACGCCTACCCTGCAATACATTTATGTTCAAATCCGGGAACGGCATATTCCCCTCAGAATTAGTTTTCTCTAGAGTGAACTGCAGATTTGGATGGCGGCATCGAGAAGACAACTCGGATCCCCTCTGACTGTTCTAACAAGGTCATCCACATACCTGAGGAACAATTTCACCTGGGGAGTATCCTTCTCCTTGTTCTTAGCTCGGCAGCAGCTTTCACAGTACCAGATTATCTCGGTTATTGATGCGTATACGTCATCGGATATTTTTCCGCATTTTAGATGATACCAGTTTCGGCAACTCTCGCATTCAACCCCCTTTGATCTATATGTGACTTTCCTGCTGCAACATGGGCACAAGCCGTTTTTGTCATTAATTCGCTGTATCTCCGTTCCGACCGGTATTTCTTGTCTTAGAGCAAACTCGTACTCTTTCGGCCATAAGTTTGCCAGAATTACATCGAGACACGCACCCATTGCTAAACCATCAACTTGTACATACCATGAACCATTACACTTGAAATATACTTTGCTGACCGCCATTTTCAAAAGCCTTTTCATGGTTGCTCTTTGAATTTCAGGAGGAGAATCTTGGCTGTACAGCTTCTGTAAAGCAATTTCAATTGCCTCCTTCAGGGGAACGTTGTTGTACAAACTTTTCACATCAAGAGATATTATGGTTTCATCCGGATCTAGAGCAATGTTTTCAATTGTTTCTCTGGCATCTTTAGTATTGGCTTCTATATTGACTCCATCGATGTTGTCAAAAAACTTTGGAAGCATTTTGTTCAGATTCTCGTACGAGCTGCCTAGAAGTGATAGTACTGGTCGTGGGGGTGTCTCAGCCTAGTGTACCTTAGCTAAACTGTACAAACGGGCGAATTGCCCCCCTGTTGACCTCATCTTAGAATATAACTGATCACTTATCTCGTCTCTTTTGTTCATGGCCAGTAATTCTTTGTTAAGTTCCTTCTCAACTTTCAGTATAACCTTATCAGTGGTTGCATCTTTTTTTTCACAAACTGAGCAGATTGCAACAAGGATTCCAGCTTTGATTCATACATTTGTTTCCTCATTATCCAAAAATCAACCCCCTTATCAAAAGGCACAGCCAGCAACCCGTTATCGTTGAGATATTTCCTCGTTTTTTCAACGGCTTTGTCTCTTAGGGTTTGCCTTACACTGAAAACTTAGTCCTAAAACATTTTTGGTTTTTTATTTAAAACGTGCATGTCTAAATCGAAACTATGACTCAGAAACTTCCAGAGAAATTATTTTAAAAAAAATTAATTAATTATTTTAATCTTAATAGTAATTTAGAGGTCAACTGTGGTTGGCTAATTTTTTAACATGATGGTTTAGAACCAAAGTGTATGTAAATTAATGTAAAGAAAATTTGTAAATTGATGTAAATTCAATGTACTCATCTGTTGTCGTCCCGGAAGAAGGTCTCTTATCCAGTTCAAGTTTCATCCAGTTGCTCCATATTGTCTAAGAACTCCGAACAATCTTTTGTGTGGTACCGAATCGAAGGCTTTCTTGAAGTCCAAGTATATCACGTTGACATTTTCATGTGTCTATTGCCCTGGTGAAGTCATCAAATACTTTTAGGAGTTGTAAGTTCAGTGAACGTTCAGATCGAAAACAGTATTGTGCATTTGCTAATAGCCGTTTTTCATAGAAATGATCCTTTAAATGCTTTCGAACAAATTTTCGAACAACTAGCAACATATTGATGTTAAACTGATTAGTCTATAATTATCTATCATAGATTTTTTACCTTTTTTGAATATTGCAGAAATGTTAGCTAACTTCCAGTCTTCGGGTATTGTGCTTGTCTCCCAAGACGTTTGAAAAATAATCAAAAGTGGTTTTAAGATGAATTCTCGTAATTCAAATAGGACGCTATGATGAATTCCATCTGGTTCAGGCGACTTTGAAGTGTCGAACCGATTTAGTTCTTCTCGGATGTCATTCATTGTAAGCTCCAGGTTGTCATCAATGCTGGCGGTTGGTGGAGGGCTGATCTCCCAGTTACCCGGTGGTTCGTCAGTGAAAACCGATGCAAAGAAGTTTGAGAGCTTTTCTGCCTTTTCGTCGTCTGTGTCAGTTAGCGAACCATTTGGTTTTATTAAAACTGGGATTGATTTTTGTATGGTAGGTTTTTGGCGCACGTAACTCCAGAACTTTTTTGGATTAATTTTAACTTCTCATGATATTTCTTTTTCACGTGTGAGTGCCTCCGATTGTGTTGCAGATCTATTTTCATTTTGTTTGATTTTATGTTTGGTTAAGTTTTCGGCTGTTTGATAAATTTTAAAAGTTTTCCAGGCTTTTTTTTCTTTTATCTTCATGCACACCGCCCTTGCTAGCGGCATTTGGTTGCCACTGTTGCGTATCTTAATTAAGGGCACGAATTTTTCGACTAATTCTTTCATGCAGTTTTTCTGTTTTTCCCATGTATTCAACTGAACCGTTGGGTCAGCTAGATGGTTTCTCATCCCGTGGTAGTCTCCCTTTTCATAGTTTCTCCGGTTTTTACATTTCGATTTAATCTTGTTTACTGGCACATCTATCTTGACAAGGACGTGGTCACTTTTTCCGATTGGCGCCTCTAACGTGATGTCTAGATCTTCTAGGACTATATCTGACATGACAACATCAAGCAGTGATGCCTTGTCTCTGCCAGTTAGCCTTGTAGGCTCTTTGATATGTTGTGTTAGTAGTGCGTATTTTATTGCCTCTATAAAGTTAAACTCAGTGCTATTTTCATCTTTTAATGTACTCATGGCCTCCCAATCTATCTGTGGTAGATTTGTGTCTCTCACTATTAGTATTGAGTCATTTGACTGTGTTTCGTTCAAATTGGCGATCAAATTTTTTAATTGGTGGTTATTTTCTTCAGTTGAGTGTGGACTTCTGTACAATACACCAAGGATGATGATGTTCCTGCCAATTTTAATTTTTAAAAACAAGTTTTCACAGAAAGAAGAATTATTTGTGTTCAATGAGTAGTCAATGTTTTCATTATTTTGAACTAAAAATCCACGTCCTTGATCAGATGGGTTCATATTTATTGATTCTATAATATAGTATTGGTTTTTATGCCATACTGGATTCCATTCTGCGCGAAAATTTTTCGGTTTGCCTTCCACTAGAGCGATGACATCAGGCTTGCATTTTTCTTGATTCATTCTCCACGTAATTTCGTGCAGTTTGTCCTGAGTTAATGTGTCTATATTTGTGTACCAGATTAATAAAAACCGGTTTGAGGTTTTTTCCTCTTTCTCATTTTTTGCAACCACCTCACAATGTGCACGTAGTCTCCTTGTTCCTTTTCTTTTAAGTTTTTTGCCTTTGCTATCAATCTTCTGACTTCATCTCATTCCTTGACACTCCTGTCTGGGCCAATCGGCAGGTTTTTGACTTTGTATTCGGCATCTTCTAATTTATTTAAATTTTTCAGTGTCTCGCTTACATCTCTATCGTTATCAAAGGATACTAGCAGTGGTCTGTTTGTCGTGGCTTCATCATTCTTCTTCCCAAGTCGGTCAAAACTTATGGCTGTTTTGTTTCCCATTTTGAACGAAGCTAGAAATGTTTCTATCAGTTGTTTGTCTTCTACCGTTCTGTTATGTCCATCTTGGTGTGTACTCTCAGGTGCTTTGTAAATTATCAAGTTCTTTTTTCTTCTTTTGTCGGCTTCTTCTTTTCTTTTTGCTCTTCAGATGTTTCCATTATAATTTCTTTTAGTGGCTTGACTTTCGGTTGTTGGGCCACGTCCCATGGTTTCTGTTCAGATTGATTCACGTCTTTTGGTCCTGCTACAAACTTGTAGAAGTCGTTAATCATGTGGTTTAGGTTCGCTCTTGTGTTGTCCAGATCACTCCGTAGTGTATCCGGTTCTGGATTTTTGTCAGCTTCAGTTAGAAGTTTCACCTTCGGTGTGCAGGAAATGCAACACTAGTCGACTTCTAGTTGACACAATTAATCGTAGACTTGGTCAGGCATATTTATGCATGTTGTACAAAGGTGCTCATGACGCTTATCATACTCCATTACTTTATCATCGATGTTACCATAGGTCTTATTGCACGTTTTACATTGCCAAGCGTCCATTTCACTCACAGATTCAGTACCTTCACGTCTAGTTTTTGGTTTTGGAGGCATATTAAGTTTGATTTTATCAGGCCGCTCTAAGACACTTAAGTCCCAAGAAGCTACGTAATGAAATCAACTTCACAAAAATTACTGGGCCGCTCTAAGAAACTGAAGTCTCAAGAAGCTACCCCGTAATTTCTCCTTCAAAACCACTAAGCTCTTATCTGATTATTACTGGGCCGCTCTAAGACAATTAAGTCCCAAGAAGCTACCCTTGGAATTTCAGAAAAAGCTTCTTACTTTTTATTTTTTGCTTTTATTTTTCTGCCTTCGCTTCGAAGTTGACTGTTTCTTTGACTTCTTCGTAGCAGACTTTGACCGTTTCTTCAGGACTAATTTTTTCAAGTTGTTTCTACTTCTGTAGATTTTTCTGATTAGTCTCTCTTCAAGGATCGAAGATCGGTGAATTTGCCTCGAATCTCGCAAGTTTTGTTGTTCTGTCTCTTTCTTGTGGATAATAACTTTTTTTACTGGGATAATGAGGATGTCCAATGTTCTCAATCTTTTTAGTATGTCTGTGGTTTTCGTTCGTTTTGTGTATACTATTGCTGCGATCCGGTGACGCAGTCCGTGGAGATTCGAAAGCAGTAGTTCTACTGAACAATGTTTCCAACTATTGCTGTGGTGGGGGGGGGGGGCACAGTATTGTTGATCAAGTCGTGCCACAGAATAAATTTGTCTTCGTTTTCCTGGATTGACTGGTAGTTCTATTTTGTAGCAGAGTTGATGCTCAATCCTCCTACTGATGTCTGGATGGGGAATATTTTTCGTTGCAAATTTCTAAGGGATGGGTCGATAGCCGCACGAAAAGAGTTTGCTCCAACAAAGTGCACCATAAGTCTTCAACTGCAACACCTAGAGCAGCAGGACTTTGCTATTTTTCCGTTCAATAATGCGATTTTAGATTTAGCTCTAGGACATATATCTGAAAAAAAACACAGTTTGTATACGGGGAAAGGAAATCTATTTAATAAGTTTATCACAACAATTAGGACGATATTTTGTGGAAATGTTTTTTACAATATCTTCGGTCTCGTCACTTTAACTCTCATTAACTTTGTCTTCGGTCTCATTATCACGGCCGTCTGCTTTGTTCTTATCTGTTTTTCTGTTGGTTGAAGATGTAACTGCTGGGTTCTCGGTCGGTGAAAGCTGCATAATTCTCGTCTTATAAAAATCATAATCATAATAAAAAAAGGGTTTAGGATCATAATCAAGGGTTCGCGTAAATTCCAGTTATTGAGCTGTTCAAAGTTTAGTTTTCAGTTATAGGTGTAAGTTTCGTCAGGTCTGTACAAATGCTGCAATCGCATAAATTGCGTCAAGTGCAAGTATCTTGTTCGTTGTAGCGTATTTTGAAAAATTTCGTGCATATTTCTAGAAGTCTGTTTTTGCATTATGGGTCAAACAATAAGTCATATTTGAAGTATCTGTTGTAAAGATTAGCAAGACGACATGCCCGAAACCCCTAATCCGACTCGTCCTTCTTCAGACGCATTCGCTAGCAGACGAAATTTCGTGTCAATTGAGTTCTTCGGTTTCCAACGTCAGTAATGTTTACATGGCTTCTCCAGTCGATGTCAACTTTTCCACCAAGTAGTGTTTCAAACAGCAGTCTAACATGAAGTTCTTGAAGTAGAGACAGAAGAAGGATATTTAGTTTTACGAGTTTATTTTTGTAGGAGATTTGGCTACTGCTTGTCATAAAAATCCACAAGATCACTTTCCGCTGGACACTTTATATGATTCCTATGTCATCTTCTGATGAATTCCAGATAGTTGAACTGTAGCACAGAATTGGTAACAGATATATGCGTTTATTTTGGTCGCAAAATATGCAATTGAGAGGTTCCTTTTGAGTACGAAGAGAGCGTTTAAGACTTTTTCAACCCTCTTTTTTGCGTATTGCGTCCAAGAGAGCGTGCCGGTTATCAATCCTTTTCGTCAGGTTCGATTGCGCTACGATTGCGCTCCCCAACTACAGGATCAGCTACGGTTGCGCTCCCCAACTGCAGTTTCATAACCACTGAAGTAATGAAAGATCAGGGCATCCTGATAACCGGCACGCTCTCTTGGACGCAATACGCAAAAAAGAGGGCTGAAAAAGTCTTAAACGCTGCTAATTGACATGCAGTTTTCCTCACACCACCTCTACAGTCTCCTAACATCTATGTTGAGAGTTAAATGGTTGTCTCTAACAATTTTGTAGTCTTCTGCATAACCAAATGTTGCGGAAATGACACATGACGGTAGATCGTTTATGAAAACTAGGAAGAGAAGCGGCCCGAGTATAGAGCCCTGGGAAACGCCGCTGAAGACTTCCAGCTCTCCCGAAATTGTATCATTCAGTCTCACTGCTTGCTCCCCGTTCGAGAGGTAGCTGTGTATCAGAGACAAACAATTTCCTCCAATTCCATTCCAGTCGATAATTTCTCCATGAGGAATTTCTCCATGAGTATCTCGTGTAGATACTCTATTAGGTTTGTTATCGTCAATCTTTTAGGTCTAAAACCGTGTTGGTCTGGTGTTAGGATTGAGTCGACAATTGGAGCTAGTTTCTCAAATATTAGTTTCTCAAGCAGCACTTTTGACACTGCTGAGAGCAGGCTGGTCGGCCTGTAATTTGAAACGGCTATTTACCCCCGTCTTTGAAACTTGGTGCGATTTCGCTGATCTTCCATTTTGATGGAACTATCGCTTTATTTGCAATCAAGTTGAACAGTGAGTGAAGTGATTTTGGTAGTGACTTTGAGAGGTTTTTCAGAAGAGCATTACCAATTTTGTCTGGTCCATTGGCCTTATTTATGTCCAGCTTGTTTAGGGCATCTTCTATTTCATCGATAGTGAAATTGATACTTTTCAGAAGCTCGTTGTCTTATTGTTCTGTTTTCTCAAGGCTGGCGTTTTGTGTGAAAACTGATTGGAAAAATATGTTAAGCAATTCAGCTTTTTGAGCGTCTGTTTTGGCTATTTTTGATCTAGGAAGATCTCTGAAGTGATCGCACTAGACTTTGTGATCAATTTCAGGTATCGTTGAATTTCGCATCATTGTTCTAGCATCAATTCAACGCTGCTCAAGCAATATGGTTGGAAGGGGTTTTGACGAATGAATTAATTCATTTCTTCCCATCTAGTTTTTGTTTGATGGCTGGTGTCTTTTAATGAACAGGTCGGTAGTCAAATGAGACTTTGGCATGGAGTGGCAAATGGCCGAACTGAATAGACTTCTCAGATGGTTGTCAAGTCTTACGCTGGTGAAAAAATGCGGTTTGTTACTAGGGAGAGCGTCTAGTGATTTTCCATCAGGAGTTTTTTTAGTTGTTGGAAAATTGGATCACATAGTTCGCGGAGGGTTGACTGCTCTTCTAGAGAAGTTAAATTCATTGACGGCAGTGTGTACAGTAAAACTTATATCTCCATTTACATAGGAACAAATAGGACTTTGTTTAAATCGCTTAAGCCTCAGGCGTTTTAGGAATTCAACTAGATCTGAGATCCCATGTGTAGGTATTGTTTGAGCAAGGGATGTAGATGCAGCATAATATAATCGGCTTGTTCATGGATATGCGGATATAACACAGTCTTAAAACGCGGAATTGATTTGGCTACTTGGAATGTTACGGTTTACTGCTATAAGTACGCCACCATGTTTTGTCAAACTTTTATCACTCGGTCTGACATTTTGGTGGATAACGTAATTTGTCAGAAAAAATTGCATCGTCGCCGATGCTTTCTGTCAACCAGGTTTCAGTTAGGCAGTTGACTTGATAAACGCTTTTTTACTAGGACAGCATTAGAGAAGGTTGTCCGCCGTTGATAATCAATTATACTTCTGACATTGTAAACAAGGCTATTTATCGTCGCTGCTAGTCAATTGGGAGCTTCGGGTTCGGGGAGTTTCTTTATTATCCCCTTTCCACTTCTCCGAATAAACAGAGTTGCATCGCGGACTCTTAGGTCCTTTCTGTCCACAGATTTGTCGATGATAAGTTGCCTTCTTCTGACGAAAGCAATGTTTTCTAGATCAGCTTCTTCCTTCGTCAGTTGTCAGCTGAGGAAAATTGGTTGAAGGGAATTTTTTAGCTTCTTCGCAGACAGCAAGATCATTCTTCGTTGGTGTCCATTGGGAACTTTTAGGGATTCTTCTTGTCTTGTTCTTGTCATATAGACCCAGGCGTTTGATATCGCCAATTAAGGCATTGACATGCATATGGGTCAAAACTTTTTGAACTCCGGCGAGGTCGTGTTCTTGGCGCAATCTTGCTTCATTCTCCGTTGAATCTGGGAATCCTCGTATGCGAATGCCATCGAGTTCCTCGGCGCGTTTCGGTGGCAGTTCTTGGCGACTGGCAATCAAGTTAGGTTGAAATGGATGATCTGAATCAGATTTTTTTGTGGTAAGCAGCGTTTTGATTTCGGTCACTGTTTTTGTGAGGTCAATCATTTTGTTTTCCAGTGTTTTCATTTGAGTTTCTTGAAATTCTTTCGAGGTTGTAATTTCTTGGGCAGCTTGAGTCAACTTATCTTGACGTTTTTCTTCGACGCAATTGTTGCATATCAACTGAGCATTTTTTCCTCCGGCTGTTTGGAATACTCCTAAGGGTCGCGATGTTTGGGGTATGTCACCTTTTTTGGGTGCGATGTTATTGTGTTGTTTTTTAAATTGAGCCAGAGAACAAGTTTGCAGTTCCCAAGAGGGGCTGATGTTGGGTAATCGAGGCAATAATTTGATGTGCTAGTGTCAAGATTCAGGCCAGGGAAAGTGCGAACAGAATCAGCAAACTTATCTTGTTACCATTGTTCTAGTTTATTGATGGAATGGTAAGAGAGAACTAGCAGCTACAATTTTGATCATAAGGGGCAGAGACTAAGGAAAACAATTAAATAAACAAATTTCTAAGAACTCTTTGTAAGAACAAATTTTTAAGAGCTGATTGGGAAATGGGATGGTGAACACAGCAAGTCGGGAGCCGTCCAGTGTAGTTCCACCAAAAGTCCAGTGATAGGTAATCCATATGATATCGTCGTGATCAAACTTCTCAGCAATTCAATATTGACTATTGGGGCCACCACGGCTGCCCCTTGTATTCATATTTTAACTAAAACTATTTCATAATATGACCTCTGATAACTGCTTCTCCGTGTCTGATGTACACTATTGGTCCGTCTTTTCCCACAACAGATCCTGGACCTCGCCATTTTTTATCTCGAAGATAAAATACTTTGGATCCAATCAAAAAAAAGGATTATCAAATTGACGGTATTCATCCTCAAGGCATGCTGAATTTTCTCACTGGACTCAGATGCAACAAAGGCGACCCTCGCTTTGTGTGAAGCGGTCAAGTGACGTCGAACATACTTACTCGAACAATCTGGTGTTCGAGTGAGTATGTTCGACGTCAACTGACCGCTTTACACAAGGCGAGAGACATTGCTACATCGTGCTACCAATGATAAAACGTATGAAGATAAAAAACTGTATTGAAACCCACCAGCTGATATGCTACAGTACTGCAAACATACACATTGAAAAAGATATCGACCTAACAAGAATACAACAACAAAACGAGATCAACAATTTTGACCATAATATCCAATCTGGAATAAACTCATTGAGACTCATTTTCGTACTGATGCCGACATCTTCTTTTCAGATCTCTAACAGCGGAATATCGCCGAGGAAAGTCTTAGTAAAATTGAATCCGCGGCAACAGTCTGCAGTAAGTGGGTAAAAAGAAACTAGAAAAGGCAATAGCGTATCTCAAGCGCATTGGACAAGGGTCAATTTCTGTAAAATCATGAAAGCAAATTTTGAATCCAAACCCCTGTGGTTGCGTGATCTGACTCAACTCATCGAAAACTAGCAATGACTTATTCAAAAGTACTAAAAGCTTGAAAAATATATCAGAGTAAAGAACAACTGGCAAGGAAAGAAAAGGAAAAAATTTGTGGGAAAATCTACTTTTGGTAAGAATCTCTGAAATTAGTAAGCATCTCTCAAGTTCAAAAAAAAATTTTCAAAAAAAAAAACAAAATCAGAAGGTCGAAAATATCGTAGCAACCGAGGTTACAGTCAGCAGTCCGTTCATCACATTATCCAGTCAAAATCATCAGAATTTTCTAGATATAGAAGCGTACAATAAAATGTGGATAGAAGTAAAGAGATTCAGATGGTTGGGAGGGAATCAAGTCAACCAGATTGACAAAAAGTAACAGCTGTACAGATTAAACCGGAGTTGAAAGTGACTCAAAAAGACTGACTTGGTATGACGAGGCCACTTATATGAAGCTGCGTTTTTGTTTCCTTGACTCTATAAAAAAATTTCTTCAAAAGTAATTTTATCATTAATAGAGGCGAGATACACAGGCAGCGTTCGCAACCTGTATTGCGAGAGAGATTTTCTGCTTACGAAAACTGCTTATGAAAAACGCTTAAAACTTTCGTTATCCACAGTAGTTTATCAAGAGTGGAAATTTCTTTGGGCAATTTCTATTTTCATACTCTATACTTTTCATGCTTTTTAGATAAACCTTTTTAGAGAATTCATTCTTTTTTAGATAATTGAAGTGGTAAAATATTACGGACAAACTTTTTTTCAAACAATGCGTGAATGTTCAAAACCTCTAAGAGTATTTGTTTGAAGTTAAGTATTTCAAACTGTTTGTTCTCGGTAGCTAAGAAGTAATGGATTTTAGTTCAGGTTCTCACGAAATTGATCTTTTTTGTACTTTTTCTTGTTTAAGCTCAAAATTGAAATTGGGTTAGTTTTCTCTCTTCTTTTGATTTGCTTTATACGACTTGTCATTATTTGATCCGTTTTGAATGTTGCTTAAGCCATTAATTTGGTTGTGATAATAAAATCCAAGAGAGTTCTACTATGTGCGGAAATATATATTGGCAACGTTTTTTTCGCAATGAATAAATTATACTGGTTTAATCAAATTGCTGAGAAATTTAGCTTTCGTTTATGTTCAGATAATTGTTGAGATCTCCAAGGATAGATTAAAATCTGCCTTCCCAAGCTACATAGTCAATACCTTTCAATGTGTCCTCAAGGAATAGTTGTTCAAATTGCTTGTGTGGACTGTAAGCAAAAATTATTACGTGCTTTTTTGATTGCTTTGAAAAAATTGGGCTAAATTCTACACAGATGACTACGAAGTGGGAGGGACGTAAGAAATTTAAGTCTTCCCGGATCCTAAGGTTAAACTTTTTTGACATAAGAAGAAGTGTACCCCCTCCTGATTTTTGACCATTTTTTATTTCGGTTACATCGCAACATGATATGGGTTGACATACAGAAGGATCATGTGAGATGATCGCATGTTTCATGCAGCCTAGTTTCAGTGAAACCAATTAAATTAAAAAGTTTGAGAATTTCTGAAAGGAAGCGTATTTTAGCTTGTTTGTTTTTTAGGCTTCTGCAGTTTAGAGTTAGAAACTTGATGTATTCATTGTGCTGTGTCGCAAAACTTTTGAAGTTCTCATAAAACATGACAGGGCCTGGGTTTACTTCGATGTCCCCGCATAGGAGGAACAAGGTTGGCGACGTTGCAAAACGAAAAAGGGATTAAACAAAAAACTGCACTAGAGATACAAGCTGTGTACCTACCTTTGAGGAAATTAATAGACTTGATTCATAAACAAATAAAGTCGTCATCCATCGGGCACATAATCTGTAAATCATCATTAGTATGGATAACATCTGTTACCAAAGTCATAATTATGACGATTATTGTTCATTAAATTATAAGTTTGGTTATTTGTGAAGTTTGAATAATCTTTTTCTCTAGAGCCGTAGCTCGTCAAAATCTCTGGCTGCTTGAGACTAGATTTGAGCTAGGTTTTGTTTGGTTCCTCTGAGGGTGCATCGGGCCCCTAGGGTGTACTTGGCCCCTTAAGATAGAAGGGCTCTGTGACATAGTTAGAGGCGATAGGCTCTATAGTGGTAGCACTTTTTCCATTTTTGCATTCTTTAATGTATTCACCGATCTAAGCAAATGTACTTCATCATAGGAAAAGGACTCATATTTGTCAACTGGTACAATCCGATATTTATTTTTCATAAATTTGTTTGCAATAAGGTTGTTGAACTCAGTTATTCTCAGAGAAGACTTTCAATACGCACAATGCCGTTAAAATGTAGTTCGTTGCAGAAACCACAAGGAGACTAAACCACGCTAAGAAGTCTTGATAGCATTTTTCGTCTTCTATTGATTTGCAGTTCTCAGTTCTTTGAAAAAACAAGATCTGCATACATTGATTGCATGCAACTTTTATATGTACAAACTAGTGTGTCTGCTTACTTATTTCGCGCAAAAATCATTACTTCATTATCTTGAACTACAGCTGTTTCTTAGTTTTTTTTCGTTTGTCTAAGCTAAAAATTGAAAAAGAATGTTGGTTTTCAAATTTTATTTTTTGTTCAAGTTTTTGTTATTTGTTTTTTTTTTCGTAATTTTTGTTATTTATTGTTTTTTGTTCAAATTCGATTAAATTTTGAAGAAACAAGGATTCAATGTTTCAAAATGGAAAATTTTTAAAGTTATTTTTGTTATATTCATTTTTGTTACATTTGTTTCTTGATCTCATTGAGGATAATGAAAAATTTCAGGGATTTATTTGTATAACTGATAGTAAAATTTGGCTGATAAAAATCAGTTTGGTTTTTTTAAACAGCGTTTATTTTTGTTTCTTTGTTTAACGAGCCTAGATATTGATTCCATAAATAATTTTTAAGTGAACCTCTACGAACATCAAGTAAATTTTTGAGATATATTCAAAAAAATAACGGCTGAGGTAAACAATTCTAAGAGAAAGTTTTAACCATTTATTCACCTAGCAAATAAATCTAAATCAACTTACTTGCATGATAATTGCCACTTGCAATCTAGGCTTCATTTTTTGTTTCAGAAAAAAATTGATCACTATACAATTTCAAGGGGGGAAAGTTTATCATAAAATTCCGAAGTATGAAACAAATGCTTATTATACATCTTCATAGTGATAAATTTTGCTTTTAGCTTCAGATTATAAAAAATTGAACTACCAAAGTACAAATGAACAACGTGATGCAATGTTAATTACAAATCAATCACAATATGCTAAAAAAAGAGTTGATAAAAATGCAGGCGTTTACAAATAAGAGTAAAATGCAAGAGGGAACAAACCCTTAGAAAAGAAAAATAAAACAGTTGGAAAAAGTCTAGCAGCGGTCCTCCATTGCTCTTAAAACAGGGCCATCAGCTTCCGTCACAGATCGAATCCCGGATGCATCCAGCACTTCCTCTCTGCACTTTATTACTTAGTCGCTGGTGGAGGAATGCAAAGCTGCGCGGCTCAGTAGAAAGCGATTTCATGTGGAGAGCAATCGTGCGCAAGAAATCATAACTGCTTTTAGTAATTTCGCCGAGCGTCCCGATTGCAGCGGGCTCGAGAATAGTGTTCTCAGGAAGGGCAGAATAGTAGCCACGCTTGCGGTGCTCAGCTTCGGTGGCAACTACAGGTCCGACACTGGTGGCCAGGCGTGAGTTGCTGATGGCGAGTCTGTGTGTGCATGTAAGTTCCGATGCTGGAACACAGCCTCGGCACTAATTGAGCAGCGACACGCCATTTGGGCGTTTTCCGTCATCACGTAAGAGTCCCTGAGGCTCTAGCGTGGACGGAACACTAGAGGATTTGAGCACTTCCTGTATCACTCTGTTGCAGGTCTGGTGGCGAGTTGGCCTGCTTCTCATGTTGGGGCAGGTGAGTGCATAGTTCCCAAACATGTCGTTGGTGGCGCCGCAAAAACAGGAGCAATCATTGATAACAGGGGCACCCAACCGCAGACAGGCTGAGATCTAGAAGCAGTCATCAGACATCTCAAGACCCAAGTTTAAAGAGGGCAGTGCATTCAGCCAGTCACCTGAACCAGTGCAGCTGGCTCCTTTGTACCTTGCCAACTCAGTGTCGGTGGTTCGTTGGAGAAGGCGCAATTGAGTATGGCGTTGGATCTTTTCCGTCCATGACGTCTGTTTGGAGGTCTGCGTGTCTGGAGGCGTAGCATTCAATCGCTCTATAAATGTTGCTAGTGCCGCATCAATCGGCAGCTCATATGCATGGTCACTAAAAAGTCGACCAATCATCGCGCTGTTGGCCTTGGTTGAGGATACATAGGCAGAGCTGGAGATGTCAATCATGTTTTGTAGACCAAAGCTACCAATTTGACTGGCAGAGACATTTGCGCCCATGTTATCTCATCCATGGCTACATTCAGGATGCGCTCCGCTGAGGATCTCAGTTCCGAGTCAATCTGTGAATTGACATCTGGTGCAGAGAAAATGGGGGCGGTGCGCAGGCGTACATTAGTTTGGGAGTGGAGAAACAGTTTTCAATCAGGAAAACGGCTGTGTGCCGCGGGAGTAAATCTTGTGTTTTGCAGAGCCCTTGACCATGTTGCCCTTTTCTGTCAAAACAGATGGTAATGCAGACGAGCCAAGGGCGGATGATAACATGGTTCCATTTTTGACAGCAATAAGCTCGAATCCAGGGCACACATTTGAGAACCGGCGGAATATTTCAGAAAAAAGTATGCCCGATGACAGTCAGCTCACATTTTGACGCATTCAGTCCTAGGCCAATTCTTTTCGCTTGGTCCGTCAGCTTTGAGAGATCTTCGAGAACCACTTCCCAAAGTCCGCCCAAAGACACGTCGTCCAGATAACCTTGCTTGAATGTGGCTTGCATTCTCTCAAGGATATCTTGGATGCACAGCGAGAAGCCGATGGATGAGATAGGTTCTCCTTGCTAGAATCCCTCATCAGAGCTCAAAAGATGGTCACCGTAGAACAGCAAAGTGGAACTCTTGTAGCATGTTTGGTAAAATTTGTAAGCTCACAAATAACTTCAGCTGCAGTATCGCGTCTGACTGTATTGAACGCGTTTCGGAAGTCTATCTTCAAGAAAGCAGTGTCATTGCGTGCGTCGGCCATTGCTGCGTGAACGGCTGCTTCGCATCAGTTGCGCGTTCCGGTCCCTAATTAGAAAAGTTCAAATTGGTGCAACAGTCGAGGTGTTTTCGATTTCGAGATACAACTCCCGGCAGGTTCTCAGCGTATTTCCGATCGAATGGATGCCTACTTCTGGCTTTTTGTGAATCTTGTAAGGAGTGTCAACAGTCTGCAACCGGCTTCGTTTGCGTCGCGTGAGGTTTCGAGACACAACTCCCGGCAAGTTCTCAGCGTAATACCGATCGAATGGATGCCTACTTCTGGCTTTTTGTGAATCTTGTAAGGAGTGTCAACAGTCTGCAACCGGCTTCGTTTGCGTCGCGTGAGGTGGCGTCATGAAGATGTTGCGCCCTTAGGCGGCCCGGTCCAGCATTTGTTCCAGTTGCAAACGACCGGATGCATTCAAGAACAAACTGAGTTGACACTCGGATTGGTTCAGGATTGCGCGACGGGAAGGGCCGCCTGTCGATCGGTGCTGGTGACTGTTTAGCTTTGCGAGCTTCTCAGCATTCTCGAGAGTCGGTGCAATAATACCATCACTAGTCGCTATTGGTAGTGCACCTTTGATGTCTCTCTCACTTACTGTCTCCTATACCAACGTAGCAATGTCTCCTTTCTTGTTTGTCTGTCGATTGGCTCCACGTCCTTGATCTTATCAATGTGTTCAGCCTAGATAAAAGCAGCAGTCTGCTTCTTGACCATTGAGGTGAGATTTCCCTGATGTGCAGAGCCTCCTCTTGGCAGGGCTTTGAGACACGTGGTGAAGACTATCAGCAGCTTAGCCCACGCGAATTTGTCTGCGGGATCCGAATGTACTTTGTCGAGATACTCAGTCAGGGCTGTTACCACTGACGGTCGAGCAGCTTTCGGAATGTACTTCAGAATCCTCGGCTGGTCACCTTTGAACAGCTTTGCGAAGTCATCGCCCGAGAAGGCGCATATAACCTGCGCACCCGTTGCGTGAGCTGGCGCTGATGCCTTCCCTGCACACCGATTTCCCACAGAGCCATGAGACCGGAGCGTACTATCGGAGAGGATGGCAACCGAGCGGTGGCAGACGGGACACTTCCATCTCTTCTTGTCAAATTGTTCTTGGGTGGCATATTCATCATGAATGTTCATACCAGCAAAGTCTTGGGTGAGTATTGAGCTTTCAGCCCCCAGCATAGCATCATGGTTATCCTGGTCATGAATATCAAGGATCGCCATCCGCTGCGTGAGGCCTGTATGGGAGGCCTGACCATTGGATGATAGGGCATCCTAAGCACTTTGCGCAGATGAAGGTGTCCGACCATTGCCTGGAGCTTTTCAGCACCGAGCAGGAAACGTGTTGTTGCGAGGTCAAGTGCACCTCGGGTTAGCACATGGGTTGCGATCAGAACGGTGTCAATAGAATGAATATGGCAGTCGTGGGGGGGGGGGGATCCAGTCCAGGCGCGCGATATGACGAGGTCCCAGAGTTAACCAGAAGTATATGGGGCTCACTAACTGCTAGCCCCTCCACAGAAAAACACTCTGAAACTATTTAATAAGTTTATCACAACAGTTAGGCTAAATACAATTAGTTGCACTGCTCGAGGTTTTTATCCAGGTTGAACACATATAAGCCCAAGGACAATAAACGGGGATTCAATCGACAGACAAACAGGAAAGGAGACATTGCTCCGTTGGTATGCGAGAAAGTAACTGAGGGAGACATCAAGCGTGCACTACGAATAGCTTCAGATAATATTAATTCTACTTATCTTCATCCGAATTTGTTATAGATTGCTGGTCCAATTGCTGGTCATATACTTTTTTTCGTTTATAATATCTGAATGAATGTAATTATACTGAAGATGCTCATCTTGATCGTCAAAGTTTCAAAAAGGCAAAAAAATCGAATCTTATTTACCTGCTCGAGATCAACAAACTTGCCCAAACATTGGAGTTAGCAGTGCACAGTTTTATTTCTTCAAATTTATTATAGGACGTCTCAAATATGAAAGTATTCTAGCTTTGAGATAGTAAATTTGCGTCGAGATTGCAACCGAGTTTTCAAAATTGCGCGTGAGCTGTTTTCACAAGCGTTTTGCAATACATTTTTTTTCAGAGCAAAAAACTGAAAAAAAAACTATAAAAAAAGGAAAATCAAAATGCAAAAGAGCTATTTTGAGTAAATTTTAGCTTGAAGGCCAGAGTTTGAAAAACGCTTCCAAAAGCTATAGGTTGTTCGAACTTTTTTATTTCTAACTTTTGTGACCTTTTTCATGTTTCTCAGACAACCCTGTATAATTTTGAACTAATTATGGACTTAGAAGTCCGAATGATTTCAAAAAAGGTGTTTGAATTATATTATTTGCTTTTTGTTCTAATTTTTGTAACAAAACTAACGGAATATTTGTGCTCGGTGTAGGTTTTTTTCAAACAATTTTAGACTTTTTAAATGGCCATTTGTGACGGAAGTTTTTGTGTCTTTCAGAAGATATTGTTGTATGTAGCTTAAATTTGAAAATACAATTCACCTAGGATCATTTTTTGTAAATTTATGGAGGTTTAAATATTGCCGTTCTGGCTAATTTGAGACAATCAAAGTGCGACACTTTTCGTGCTACTAACGCGTAAGCGGAGACTTAATCAGTCTTCGAATTTGTTCCGCATTGACTGAAGGACGCTGGTCTGTCGTAATTGATCTGTTACAAGGAGCGAAATCTATCACTTTGTGATTTAAATTACTTCAAATTTAGAATAAAAAATCGTTAAATTTTCTTACATTTAAATTTTCTATGTTAATACTGCTCCATAAACCTTAAAAGGCAGTCGGAACATTCACGTTTCCGCCCTGATACGAGCAGCCTTGTTTTCTATTTGAATTTATCCTGTTCAAACAATAGACCATTTATTGTATGTTGCTAGACCAGTAAGCTCATAAAATTGTTTTCTCGCAGTTTGCACAACTTGGCTAGTTTCGTTAAAAGATAGTTGATAAAATTTTTGGTCAGCGTCACCTCACGAGCTAAAATAAATCTAAAAACGCCAAAAAAAAATTCGCGTTTATTTTTGTCAATTATTTGTGTATTATATTTTAGTTCATTTTCTGAACAACGTTGTTCAATGATAACTGGTTTGAAAATTTGGGCTTAAGTTATTTATAACACAAACGTCACTAAAAATGTGCATTCCTTTTAAATTTTGACAGCATGTCTAAACGCTTTTCACTGCTCAACAAGTTAGAACGATAAAGAACAAAATTTTTAAATTTAAAACTGCTCAATTGGATGTCAAAAGTCAACCTCTCACTCGGCTGAGCGCGTAAAATTGATATTGAAAAAATATAATTCATCTATTACGACTTTTTTAAAATCGATTAAGAGGCTCGAGGTCAACGAACTTGCCAAAAATTTGGCTTTAACTTCAACAAACTATATACTCTTTTTTAATGTCATTGTAAGAAAAACGTAATTGAGTATAAACTTAAATCATTTTTTTAAAAAAGGATTTTTGTTACATGTCTCCATAAATGATGTAACTTATTATAGTTGAGTCCAAAAGGTTTTCAACTTTTTTATCAAAGAATCTGAAAGACTGCTCGTTTTGATCATCGGAGATCATTGTTGACTTATTGCAACCCCAGCCAAATAAAATCAAATCAAGCTAAAGAAAGCTGATCAAGTTCAATTTTAAGGTGTTAATATATTAAGAGGCTGAAAATTTGCCGAATACTTGATTGGTTTTAGATTTTCACACTAAAAATGCATCTTCCTGACAACCTGAATGGGTAAAACAGCTTCATGTTTAGCTTCATATCCTTAAATCAACTTACTTGCATGGTAATTGCCACTTACACTCTGGGCTTTCTATTTCATTTAAGAAAAAAATTAATTAAAATAATATTTCATAGGATATGGGAAAAGTTTATCATAAAATTCGAAAGTATAAAAAAAACGCTTATTTAACATCTTTAGTGTGATAAATTTTGCTTTCTGCTTCAGATAGTATTAATTATACTAATGCTTATCCGAATTTGGCATAAATTGCTGGTCCAATTGCTGGTCATATATTTTTTCGTTTGTAGTATCTGAATGAAAATAATTATACTGAAGATGCTCATCTTGATCGTTCAAGTTAAAAAAAGCAAAAAAAAATCGTATTTTTTAGCCCCGCTCAAGATCACCAAACTCGCCAATACCTTGGAGTTAACAGTGTACAGTCTTCTTTCCAAAAAATTTTCGTACAACGCCTCAATTATGAAAGTATTCTAAATTTGAGATAGTAAAATTGCGTCGAGATTGCAACCGAGTTTTTCAATATTGCGTGTGAGCTGTTTTCGAAAGAATTTTCAAAAGATCAGTGATCAGTTCTGATCATCCTGTCGATCAGTTCTGTTCATCCTTGTCGACTCATTGCATTCCCAGCCAAAAAAAACAAATCAGGCTAAAAAACAGCTAAAGCTGATCAAGATGTTCAAGGTCAGTTTTGAGGTGTTAATACATTAAGCGGCTGAAAAATTGCCGAACACTTGAGACTGGCTTTAGATTTTCTTACTAAAAATTGTGTCTTCCAGTCAACCAGAATGAGTAAAAACAGCTTCAAAATTAGTTTCCAGCCAGCGGCTGCTGAGAAAAACCAGTTGAGCTTGAAAAACAAGGCAACTTTTTAAGTGCAGTAATTAAGTGTTCAAAGTTATCTTGGAGGTGCGTTCGTTTTTCAACGCAAGTCTTCCAAAACGGTCAAATATTTCTTTGGAATAATAAAAATTTGGAAAGAGACTTTTGGAAATTTCCATTGTTTGTTGTCTTTAATATTCAAATGTTCACATTGGAGATTTAAGAAAATTCCGAAGTAGTGCAGATTTGAAAGAATAACCGCATGAAGTGGTCTTCGAGACCTCTTTTGTTAGTCACAGCATGCGAAGTCTGAAAATGAGCTGAACCGAAAATGAAAATGACTAAAACAAACCAATCGTTGAAAAATGCCAAAGACTTGATCTAAACTGAGAGTCACGTTTTGTACACCTGGTTAACCGTGAGTGACTGCGCTGGCTAAAATCGTGTTTACTTTTTACTATTGGATGCTATTATTCTTACTTTTAACTGGTCTTGATTAGCGCCAGTAAAAACCATCTGGTCTGCCATATCATAATTACAGATTACTTGATGCATAAATCTGTTTATCTTACTTGACATGTATCTATTCAGGTACATATTACTAGATTCTGTACCTCGCGACTGGAGATTAATTAGCTGTTGATAATCAAGCATATACTTAGTAATCAACTTGCAAATATCTAATTTTGAAAGAAACAATCGAGAAATTCAAAAAAATGGCCTAAAATCTATATTAACTTCAGAAAAATAAAAAACGATATAAACTTTTTCATTGATAATCGGCCCATTCTACTTGGACGCTTTTGTTGTTAACCGCAGAACAATATTAATTAACTAAATAGTCATGACTTCGACGAGTAAAAGCTCATCGAGTACCCATAGTGCTGCGTCCAGCAGAGGTCACTGGGGTTCAAACTTCGAGTTCATCTTATCGGCAGTTGGGTGTTGTGTTGGCTTTGGAAATGTCTGGCGCTTCCCTTACAAAGTATTCCAAAATGGTGGAGGGGCTTTTCTTATTCCTTATTTTGTTATGCTTATCCTGGTAGGGTTGCCTATGTATTTTATGGAGCAGGCGCTGGCCCAATTTTCAAGTCTGGGTGAGTGGTTTAAATTCAGGTTTTTTATTTTTTCTCTCCATGATCCGTTGACAATTACTTTGTTCAAAACTATAAAAAAATATTTCAAAAAAAAAACAATTCACAGTGATTGGGAAGTCAAAGCTATGTACATACATTATTATAAATTTGATTTATGAAGTTCTTACAATCATTTTTCATTCAAACTGTTAAGGAATATTATAACATATTTTTGAAATAGAAGCTCAAAGCTTTTCAGCGGTTACTAGAAATTTTGACCATTTTTTGTGAACTGATCTATGAGAATTTATTTAGTTTCTGCAATGAGGCGAAAGAGTTGATCTCAATCTATGTAAGCGCCTGGTTAATGAAACTGAAAAATATTTGGAGCAATTTTTCCCCAAAAAATACAAGGGAAATCTATGGAAGAGTTATTATTTGAAAATCAAACTTGACATTAATGAATGAAGACTGAAAGTTTGATTGCGTTTTTTTTTCAAATATTGACTAAGATGGGACTGTTTTTTGCAGAGTCAATGTAGTCTTTATTTTACGACCTACAATATCATCCTAAAAACGAGTTAGTTTCTTGATTTTTTCTATGGAAAGCGAACTATCGTGCCAATTGTGTAGCAAAACAAAAGATTTTAACCTGAAAAAGAAATATTTGACTGCAGTTTGAGGTAATTGAACAACGTTGATGACTTTTTGGCTCCAGTTTTTTTATAAGTTTCAACTCCGCTGAAAAAAAAAACAAAATTAGCAGCGCTGTACAATAATTAACACGAATTGACCTGTCATGAAAAAATCTATTAACAACGATCTCAATTCCTTATTTCTGAAGTAAGTCGATTTTCAGATCTGAAATTGTTAATTTCCATCGATAGTAATTTTCAAATCTGAAATGCCCTATTTTTTTGTGTAAAACTTAGATCTGAAAAAGATAATCTCATAATTGGGAAAACCATGTAAAGAAAGATAACGAAATCTACGGAAAAATATTACTTACTTTTCACAGAAAAAAAATCTCTGATAAACAGTCAGTATTTTATTCGGAACTTTTTGAAAATTATCTTAAATGGCCGTAAAACAAGACTCAATCAATTGGTGGTAGTTTTTTGAGAGAGAGCAGCTTTGGCTTTAAAAAGTTTTATTGAAAAAATTTTTATTTCATTTTGGTTTATGATAGCAACTTCTGAGCTCAAACGGAAGTCTTAAGAAAAAAATATTTCATCAAAATTTGATATTTTGTGTCTATAACATAGTCCAGATTGAGCTTTCTACCAAAAATCCGAAATTATCAAGAAAGCGTTTTCGTTTATCCAGTTTTTGTTTTCATTTGCTACGATGAAATTAAATTTACATAAGGCCTCTTCGCTCAACCACTGAAAACTTTCGAGTCATATGCAAAAAACTTTTGTTATACAATTCAAAGAGAAAGTTTTAATCATTTATTTACATAGCTAATATCCCCAAATCAGCTTGTTATTTAACTCCAGAGTGAGGAAAAAAAGCCAATTTTTTAATTTATTTTTATGGAAAAAATGCCTCTTTTTTTCATGCAATTTTTTCAGTCAAGGAAATTGTATAAACTATATGAAATGCTTTTTTTCATAATTTAACTTGTCTGACACGAGTTTTTTTTTATTCCGGGAAGCCCTGAATATTCAAATTGCCCATAAGGATTGGGAATCAATAATTGTTGGCAAAACAAAACGTAAAATTTAGACAATGAAACCTCAATTATGATTCTTATGATGTAAAAACAAATTTAATAGCTTTTCTAAGTTCAATTTTGAACTTTTTTAAAGCGGGATAATTATGGGCGCATAGTTTTTTTTCGTTATATTGGCAACATAAATAATTTCTTCAGAGTGCGTCTAAGCTAGCTCAGAGCACAACCAATTTGCCTATTTTCAAACCACCACATTTTCAAATTAATAATCAGTGGTAAATATTATGATTTTTTTGGTCTCAAGGAATCAATATCTTCAATCGGCTATATATTTTTTGTTATATTTCGAAATCCAAATTTTGATTCAATTAAATAAACTTCGCAACAAAATTTTTTTTACTGTCTTCAAACTGAAATCCAATGTATATTATTCGATGTATGTCATTGTAAGCATTTTGTGCAAATTAATTTTCACTATTTTTTTGCAATAGTTAAGTATAGTTGCAGCAAAAATTATTAATGAATATACATTTTTTTTCTCCAATTCCACTTTCTGACTCAAAGTTATCAACGGATCTATCAAACTGCTCAGTTTTTATTCTATTACATTTTCTGTATTTTGATGTTTAGGACAAAACATATTTCAGCATTCTGCGATAGGAGATTTTGCTAATTAACCTCCTGTATCTGGTAGAAATTACTAATTACTAATCTGCTTAAAATTGAAAAAAAGTGCGCTGTCAAAAGTATAGATGTTTTCAGATCTAAAACAACCGCGATAAAATGTAGTCTGATCCTAAATTAGATCTGAATTTATCCATTTTTATTCATACATGTTCTTATTCCTTGTTTCTTTAATCCCGTAATGTCTAGTAGGAACTATACAGTTTCAAGCTAACGGCAATAGAAAAAAATGCGTCGTCAGTATTACAGATATTTTCAGATGTGAAACAAGACTGCTCGTTTATCAAGGCAAAGCCGTGAATGTACCGACTGTCCAATAATTTATATCGAATACTTTTTGAAAAAAAAAATACTGAAAACCTATACATTTTGGATAGTATCAATGTGTAAAGTTTTGAGTCGTACGAAAATAATACGACCGACTTGCTAGTCTCAATTCAATTTGGAACAATTTTGCTGTGCGGGATAATTTGCCGCGCATAAAAAATACGTGTTACGCTCTCAGCATTAAGAATAAACGTTTCAGAGCGCGCATAAATTGGTCCAGAACAGGCACATTTAGCAATTTTCAAACTCCCAGAACTTCACAAAAAATTATCGGAAGTTAAATATCTTTTTACATTTGAACTCTATATCTTTAATGGGGTATAAGAATTGTTGTTGAAAATAATTATTTCGAGCGGTGAAAATTGATTTAATAAAAAAACCATACAGAGCAGAAATATTCGGTTTCCTTCGAACGTCGGAACAATAACCGAGCGAAAAATTATTCAGATTAGAAATAAGATGCTAACTTATCCATTTTTAAGTATACAAGCGTTATCTCAACGTTTCTTAACCTGCTAATTTGTAGTATGAACTATAAAGTATTAAGTATTAATGAGCTGGCCAAAATAGGAAAATTTGCGCTGTCAGAGAGTAGATAGTTTTAGATGTTAATTAACCGAGAAAAAAATTTTCAGATCTGAAATTAGAACTGAATTTATCCATGGTTCAAGCATACAAGTGTTATTCCAACGTTTTTGAACCTGCTAATGTCTAATTAAAACTATACAGTTTTGGCCTAACTGAAAAAGGAAAAATGCGTCCTCAGTATTACAGTTGTTTTCAGATCTGGAACAAGACTGCTCGATTATCAAAATTTTGTTCTAAAGGCAAAATTTTGTAAAGGCAAAATTTTGTTCTAACTGAAAAAGGAAAAAACTCGTCGCAGCTTTATAGATAATTTCATATCTGATATAACCATAAAAACCATTTGCAAAAAGTTAGATTAAAAACAATTAGAGTCAAAACCTTAGCTTACGGTTATATTAGTTATAGTTTTTGCTCTGAGTTTTTTTTCTTCCCCTTTTAAAAAAATATCAACTCGTAAATTTTTACTTAATGAAAAAATTATATTTTGAATATTTTTGTGTTGTCAGAATTCGTTCATAATCATAGCGGACTTTGCAGTAACCAAAAATCGCACTTTTGAGTCATTATTCTTAAGTCAGTTTCCATAAATAAACATCAGTTGAAGTAAATTGATATATCATATTTCAGCCGTTTCAGTCATGAGTTGATCAATTTTATAAAATTTTCAAAATTTTCGTTCAGTGCTAACAAAACTCAAAAGTCAGTCCTCATATTGATTCGCTTTAGGCTTAAATTTTTGCTATTGCTTTGAATCATGATTCGACAATGAAGTCACTGGCTGCCCGTGTTAGGCTATTTTTTAGCCCCCACCCCGCGCACATGACAAAAAAAATCAAAATAAAAAAAAACTTCAACAAAAATGGAGCATTCATTATTATTTTACTTTAGATCAAGTTTTTATCTGTAAAATTTTCCGTATATTTCAGGACAGAAAAGCGAACTTTTGTTTGTTCGTAGGATGTGATTTTTCTGAATTAAATCAGTGCTAAGTTGTAGTATATTTTTTCTTAGTTTGACTGGAATGAGAGATTCTGATGTGTTTTTCTTGTATTTGATTGCAGGTCCCGTGTCACTGTGGAAGTTCTGTCCCCTCTTCAAAGGCATAGGCTACTCCATGTTCATCATGAATGCCCTCTTCTCCATCTACTACAACATGCTACTCGGATGGGTCATCTACTTCCTCATCCACTCTTTCACCCCCACCTCACTTCCCTGGAGTGGGTGTGACAACAGCTGGAACTCACAGTACTGCAGTCACCCCATCACACAGTGTCGAGAAAAAGTATGCTCCTATCTCAGTGTTCTAGTTTGAGTACTTGAAAGTGTTTTGCCTTTGTTCGCATTCTCACTGCAACAATGGTTGATAATATGTTTCAAAGGTGAAGGATAATCAGTCAAGTTTTGATCATCTTTTGATGCAATTTTTATGGCCGCGTAATAACAGTTTAATTAAAGTGTTACCATTTCAGTAGATGTAGAGCTATGATAAACATTTTCCTATCCGGTTGCAATGATGCTGCAACTAGCAAAAGTGAAGGAGTCAATTGAAGTTTGACCATCTCGTCTCCTTTGATACACTTTTATGGCCGCTTTCTTTTCATTTTTCTTTGAACTTCTAGTCGTAAAAATCATCAAAAATGCTGGATATATTCCATCAAAAAATCCACCCGCCCTCGCAAAACATTTGATTTGGCACTTAATTGCATGTCTCAGACTAAAAGGCCAAAAAAGTAAAAACAGATTAGCTTTGTTGTGACGAAAAAATGACTGGGGTAGCAAAAGTTTTGTCAACTATATACAAAGTGATTTTTTTTATATTTCTTGGAAAATTTCCGATAAACTAGAACTCAAAAATGTTGATTTCTTTTTGTAGAACGGTCAGTTTGACGGTTTCGTCTGTCGGACAGATGTGAGTCCTTCCGAATCAAGAAGCAGCAACCACTTATTCCAACCCAACGACAACTGGACTTCGCCCGCTGAAGAGTTCTGGATCAACAATGTACTCAGAAGGAGTCCCGGAATCGACCAAGTTGGAAGTTTCCTCCTGCCTCAATATGCCGCTTTTGTCATGTCTCAGGCTATCATCTACCTCATCTTAATTAAAGGTAGCTCTCACTTTTCGTGTCCAATTAACCAGGAGCAATATCTGATTTTTTACCCATGATTACAGGTATTTTAGAGAGCACAAAGCAGTGGAAAAATTAAAAAAAAAAAGAGCATTTTGAGTTTCAATTTTTTCACTGAAGAAACTATCTTGCGCATAGGAATTTTTTGACCAGTGGCAAGAAAAGGAAAAAGTATCTGCCATCAGTAGATCTGAACCCGTCACTGGGCTTTTTAATTGTTCTATTGTTTCGTTTCTGACACTTAAGATCATAAATGTCATACCAGACAAGTGAAATACCAATAGCTGAAGCCCCAATTGTAGGAAGACTTGAACGGCTGGAGAGTTACGGTTTTTTCGGCTGAGCAATTTTATTGCAATGAGAGCCGTTTTTTTTCGTCTGCAACCTGGATCAAACTTTGTCAGATTATATAACAAGAACTAAAACGATGCAACCGACCAAAATAATTACAAAAAAGGAATTTTAATGAAAATTTGCAAAGAATTGTTCAGGCGACCATTGGACATCAACTTCTAAAACATGAGCGGTTGCTTTTTTTCCCACAAAATCTCATTCGATTCGCGCTCTTTTTTTGGGAAAAAATTCGGTCTTTAACCTTTCGCAACTCTCTATATCACTTTGAGCTATTTGAAATTTGTGTTATTAGGCGTGAAATCAGTGGGGAAAGTTGTCTACGTCACAGTAATTGCACCTTACGTCATTTTATTAATTCTCCTCATCAGAGGACTCACTCTTCCGGGAATGGAAGAAGGCGTGAAGTTTTTCATCCAGCCAGACTTCAGCAGACTAGCCGACCTCACAGTCTGGACCGGGGCTGCCAATCAGATCATTTTCTCACTGGCTCTCGGCTGTGGAATTAACCAGACTTTATCCAGCTTCAAGAGGTTTAACGTTGATTGTGAGCGGGATACTTTTATAGTCGCGGTGACTAATTGTGGCACCAGTATTTTTGCGGGTTTCACAGTATTCTCCATTCTGGGCTTTCTGGCCAACCAGCAGGAGACTTCGGTGCCAGATGCAGTGCAAGATGGAATGGGACTAGCCTTCGTGGCCTATCCAAGCGCAACTGTCCAAATGCCATGTAAGTATAGAAGAATGGAAAAAGACACAGGTTAAAGTAGGTTATATTATGAGATTTGCTGGCTACCACGTTGTGTTCCAGATAAATATGGTTTTACTTGAAAATGGTGTCTTTTTTTAAATACATATATACCTTTTTTTTAGGTCGACCAAGTTGATTTTCCGAGCACTCCTCAAGCACTAAACAGACGCTGTTTAGGCCACAAATTTGACAAAAATTGCGTTTTTTGGCGCGAGATTTCCCTCAAAGTTAGTGTATTGGCGCCAAAGGCGCCTTTAGAAAAGTTTTAGGGTCACTCAGTCAAAAACGGATATCTCAATATTGTGTGAAGTGGGATCCTTTGAGTCGGCAGGGGGTCGAATCCCTGAAGGGGAAAGGGTGTCCGCCCTACCCCCCCCCCCCCTAATTTCGCCCCTGTTAAATATTTCAAACTGTTGTGGTTTGTATTAAACACTTAGTTCATATGGCCTTCGGTATTGATTAGATGCCTGCCAGCTATGTTATGGATCGACTATTGGTCGATCATTCATAGTTCAAAATAGGCTGAGAACTATTCCTGTTCAATTTGTGCTGCAGTTTCTCCGTTGTGGGCGGTGCTGTTTTTCCTGATGATGTTGAATGTGGGAGTGGACAGTGTGTTCGCTGGACTGGAGGCCAACATCACCAACATCCTGGACGAGGTGCCTGCATTGAAGCCCCACAGGAAGTACATCACACTAGGCGTCATTCTCACTTCCACCCTCATGTCACTGCCCATCTGCACCGAGTCAGGTAAGAGTGGGACTACTAACAAGCTACATGAAAAAGGATATAAAAGCAAGCTAATAATTTGAAAAACAATCAAGACGATGAGTTGAGATAGCTTTTCAAGATGATAGAATCAAGTTGGCATCAGGTGCGGATTTAGGGGGGAGGGGGGGAGGTGGTGCGTACGCCCTTTTTTTAAGGATTTAACCCCCTCACCAACCAAAAGGCTCCCTATGACATCCTTTTTCGACCGAACAACCCTAAAGCTTTTCTAAAGGAGGCGCCTTTGCCGCCAATATATACTCTTTTGTCAAATTTTTCGAATAAGTGCCCGAAAACGGTCTCAGAAAATCAATTAGTCGGAAAAGCCGATCGAAAAAGCCAATCAAAAATTTTTTTGGAAAATCCGCCCCTTCCCCTCTGAGATTTTCCTAGGTCTTAGAGTGAAAACTTGGTTGTTAAACAATAAGTAAATTGTTTATCGGATAGAATAATTGGTTTCTTGAATCAACTTTGTTGCTTAGTTTCAATTATATTTTTTAAGTTAGGAAGTTTATCCTGAAAAATCATTAGAGTGAATTGAATAAGGAAGATCTAGCAAACAATGTAGATAGCAAAAGATAATGAACACGTACAGCGTGGTATTTTGAGTAGGTGAGCACAATGACCTTGATTAGAGGAATTAACATCAAACTGCAGTAAGACTGCAAAAGAACAAGTAAGTAACGAGGTACCGAAGGTCGCCTCACGACATTCCCCGCGGAATTTTGATAAACAACCCAAAATTTAGGAGATAATAAACTGCACCCAGACAAGCAAAAGATTGATAGCCCCCCTATCCCACACAAATGCTGTACAGTTACATAGAAAAATACGATAACATGAAAGAGTTTGTTTGAGTTAGGAAGAGTTTTAAACTTGACAAATAGTCAACCTTTCGGTAGCTTCTTTCGCATGAGCGATATGAGGAGACATCGACACTGAAGATCCAGGTTGAAGACGATCCCGAATGAAGGGTTTTCGTGGTGAGGACGAAGATCCGGTCACCTTTTCAGAGGGCAAAGTTGGGCTCTCCTCAAGTTGGGCCCTCTTCGCACTTGTTGAAGTGTGAAGCTGCGATATGGAGTTAGACTGAGGAGCAAACGTAACGGGAGGTGAGTCGCACTGAAGCCTTTGGCGTTTTTCCACAGGAGAAGAGTCCTGGATAACATGGAGACCGCCGTTTGATTCAACTGAACTCTCACTGGAAGATTCCACTGTAAGATCCACCATCGGGGTAGATAAAGTCGGATTGTTTGGCCGTTGTCCCAGTATTACAGGCTGAGACCGCGTAACGGGCCTTTTAACATCACCCCGAGAGGTAGAATTCGAGGCTTGGAGGCGATCACCTAGAGTGTTTGGAGCAATTGTTTTCGACAGTCGACGGGGTTGCACAGCTGGTACACGTCTGGGGCTAACTTGAGCCCCCAGAGATACTACTAAAGCCGAGAAGCGAAGAATGTTGTGATTCAGTCCTGACTTGAGGGAATGCGCGAGGTCTGAGTGCCGGGTTGCTAGTTCCTTGAGAACCCTTTTCCCTCCATCCGGTGGAAGGTTTCGTTTGAATTGCGAGCATTTATTCGCCGCTCGAGCGAGTTCAGCCAACGCCTTGTAGGGTTCACTATCTGCCACATTTCCGTCCAGAGAAAACAAGGGTTTGAAGCGGGGAGGAACTGTTGGACTAGCACTGCCCCGAGGAACAACTTTTGCCCTGTCCCTGCTATAGTCCTGGCTGGCAATCTGGTCTGGCGTTATGGGGTTCCGCTCCAGTCCTCGGGCTGAAGTATCAGATTGAACATCCTTATTAAACTCCTGTGACCATACAGTATTAGGTTTACGACCGAAATGCAATTCAAAAGGTGATTTCTTAAGCACCGAATAATTACTCTTGCGTATATCTTCAAGTATATGTTGAATCGTTTCCTTAAAGTTTTTGAAATTAAGATCGAGTTTTGCAAAACCCAGTTTTCTCTTGATTGTCAGAATCGTTCGTTTAACCAAACCACTGCCTCTATCATCTCCAACCGGCGAGAGGATATGTTTAATACCTCTGCTAGAGCAAAATTCTTGCACCAAGTTGTTTTTATTACCTGACCCATGATCCGTTCTGATAGAGTGAGGTAAACCATGAATACGAATGTAAGATGCAAAGAATTTAGTAACCTTCTTAGCCCCAGTAGTTTTAGAAAAAAGAACTGAAGGAAACTTAGAGAAACGATCGTTTGCTACCAAAAGGAAGATCTTGGAACCTTTATCATCAAGTATAGGACCAGCAAAATCTAGTTCTAATTCCTGACTAGGTACAGACAGACTAGGCAAAGGTTGCGCAGTATTAAAAGTTGTCGCTGGCTTAAAATTCTTACCAAACAAGGTGCATTCACAGCACTTCTCGCACTTTTCAATAATCTGACGGTTCATGAATGGCCACCAGAGATGTTCAAAGGCCGCCATCATAGCCTCTTGTCCCGGGTGAGAATGGTGAAGACGAGTAAGCACGGATTGTCGAAGAGGTTCGGTAATGGCCAGTTTTTTATCAATAACTACACAGTTATTAACCACAGCTGCTCTAGTCCAAAATTGGGCCATATACGCACCAAGCTTGTTAAAAGATGTGATGCCCTTGTTAATGGTTGAACTTTGAGTAACATTCTCATCGCCCCCCCCCCCAAGCGGCGAGTGACAAAAGTAATTCGCACAATTATACTGCGACAGGAATTGAACACCCTCTTGCGGTGGCAGACAATTTATATCCCTCAATTGAGATGAAATATAAGAGTTAATGAAAGTGAGGACCTGATGAAAATCCTCAATAGATTTAACAACGAAGAGTTCATCATATTTAGAGGGCTCACGTTCTGGGAACGTAAGATAACGAGATAAGTAATCGATTATTCCCACCGTGACCCCTGGGACATGAATAACCTCGAAATCAAAAGGTAACAAACGATCTGCCCAACGAGCAAGACGAGACTGATACGAGGTATTGTTATAGTTCTCATTTAATATTGTTCCGATATGATAGCTTTGTGATCAGTCAACACTTGAAAACGTGTACCCAACAGATAGGTACGGAAATGTTCGCAGGCCCAAACGATTGCCAACAACTCCAATTCGTTGGTACTATATTTAGCCTCCGCATTGTTAAGAAAACGCGAAGCAAAAGCAGTTGGGGCCCATGCTCCCCGCTCATTTTTTTGTTCGAAGCAAGCTCCTAAGCTATTTTGGCTAGCGTCACATTTTACCCTTGAGCCCTTTGATGAATCGAAAAGATAAAGACTCGGGATTTTTGCAATCATTTTGATTATGTTGTTAAAGGCCTTATTCTGTTCCTCTCCCCACAAAAACGACTGTTTGTTACAGGATTTTAAAGATGCCCGGAAATGAACAGTGTGTGTATGTAAATCGGGAATAAACCTTTGTAAATGGCTTAACGTTCCCGTGAATGAGCGGAGTTGTTTTAAAGTTCGCGGAGGCTTGAGTGATTGAATTGCCTCGATCTTTGCAAATTTAGGAGAGTAACTGTCCTCATTTATGTCATACCCTGACCAAATTAGTTGGTTAACAGAGAGTTCGCACTTACTCAGTTTGAGAGCCCATCCTTCCACATCGAGTCTATGCATGACCTTTTCAACTAGTGCGTTATGTTCCCGGACATCTCCTTTAGTGATTATCAAAATGTCATCAAGGTAGCAAATGACCCCTTCTAACACTTGTAAGGTAAAATCCATTGCCTTCTGAAACTCTATAGGCATATCAGTGAACCCATAAAATCCAGTCTTGAATCGGTATGTTCCCGTAGCCTCGCCACACAAAATATTAAAAAGTACAGTGACTTCTAGTTAGCGATGACAATGGCAGCTGACTAAATGCATACTTCAAATCCAAGGACGTGAACCAGACTTTTCCAGGAACATTTTTAGTTATGATATGTGCCGCGGAATTAATGAGTTCATGAATGTTCGGCATCTGGTACTTGTTTTTCCAGATCTGGGCATTCACCGGTTTAGCATTAAAGGGCCAGTTTGATGCAGCCATCCTTTTTTGCGGTTAGCACAATTGGTGCTATAACGAAATCAGTCGTACACTTGTCCATTTTTTCAATATGCTTTTGCTCCATCAGAAGTTTTATCTCGCTTGCGACCCTATCCTGAATATGAATGGGAACTTTACGTCCTTTAAATTGACGTGGCACCAAAGGGAACTTGAAGTTGGTATAAACTTTATGATGTTCAGATCGACCTAAACGACTGAACTCATGGGCGTATTTCTTTGCAAAGAAAGAGCTCCAATACTCTGATATTGGACCCGAGGAACATGTCTCCAGCAACTGAACTGATTCAGCCTTCATCTGTGTAGTAACAACACCCAGTTGCTCCTGCAAATCCAATCCAAGAAAATTACGAGTTCGGTTCTCCGAAATGAGGAACTGAGCGTTATCCACCTTCCAGCCGCTAGAAGAAATCGGGATTTGAATCGACCCAAGTAGACGAATGGGCTGCTTGTTATAGCCAACATATATGGTATCAATAGGGTATCTTGTGATATCGCGAAACTCAACTGATGGGTTCCATTGCAAAAGTAAATCACAGGTACGTTTATTCAGGAATGAGACTGGGCTTCCTGTGTCGACAGTCGAATAGAAAAAACTGTGACCGGAAGGCAATTGAATACTGAGGCTCCTAGATTTCCCTCCGCTTGACTTGAGGGTTTCTATACTATTTATCATGACAGCGGATTCCAGTTGTAACATCCCAAGTTCTGGCTCACTGTCCTGCTCAACATCTATAAAATTACAATCTATAGATGGACCTGAAGCGTCCTCATTTTTCTGAACCAGATTGACGCGTCGTTTTGACGAGTTGCAACATTTCGCAAAATGACCACGTTTCCGACAAAGATTACATGTTACTTCCCGAGCTGGACAAGATTTTTGAGATCCCGACTAAAAGCATTAACACAGAAGTAGCACGACTTATTCTCTTGGTTGTTTTGTGAGGTTTTTTGATTGTTTTGATTTTGAGGATAATTCCTTTTCCCTCTGCACGACTGAATGGAGAAAGTAGGTTCTTGATTAACCTTGATAGCATTTGAATGTTGATTATGAGGAAGTAGCTTTGGAATTGAGCAGACGTATTCGCTCCCTTTTCGCACTCTAGTGCAAGTTTGAAGGTGCCATCAAGATCAGCCTTAGCCTTAATAAGTTGTTGTTGAACATCTATATCTCGAATTCGTCCAATAAAGAGGTCTTTCAAGGTCTCACTTTCTTGAGCCTGAGGCCAATTACACAGAGCTACTTGGGCGCGCAGACGAGCGTAAAATGACGAGAAAGTGTCATTTTGAGCTTGAAAACCGTGTTATACAATTTGATACGCTCAGCCGTTTACTCTTGTTCGACCTTGAATAACGTCTCACAGCCATTATGAAATTCCTGAAAAGGAATATTACTGATGTCCGTATGAGGAAAAGAGTCAGCAAAACGTCTCTTCCCTTCGTTCCCCAAAGCGAAGAACAACCGAGACTTCATACGAGCTTCAGTTTTGTGGTAAAACCAATTCTGACTGATCCGAGGACCTTTTCTCTTCCTCTCGATGTTTAGTTCATTAACTCTTTGAACTGCCGCTTGATCCCTCTGTCTTCGAGCGTCCGCTGCTCCAGCATCTTCGCCGTCGGCAATTGTCTCAGGTCTTGGAGGAGGTTCATCAAGAACCTCTGCGGGTTCGACAAGAAGATCGTGAGGATTGATATTATCTTTCAAGCCAGCGGCCAAGAAAAATTGACCAATCCACAATTCCCACAAAAATGGCGGGTTAATAGAAGCTTTCGCCCTGAAAGGGGAAATGCCTAACAGGTCAGTCCAGTCGTCGTTCACAGGAACTGCTGGCTGCGCCATGAGATTTGCCGAGGTTTTAGAGTGAAAACTTGGTTGTTGAACAGTAATTAAATTGTTTATCGGATAGAATAATTGGTTTCTTGAATCAACTTTGTTGCTTAGTTTCAAATATATTTTTTAAGTTAGGAAATTAATCCCTAATGATCATTAGAATGAATTGAATAAGGAACATCTAGCAAACAATGTAGATAGCAAAAAATAATGAATAAGCACAGCGTGGTATTTTGTGTAGGTGAGCACAATGACCTTGATTAGTGAAATTAACATCAAACTGCAGTAAGACTGCAAAAGAAAAAGTAAGTAACGAGGTACCGAAGGTGGCCTCACGACACCCTCGAAAGTCCTAGATCCACCCCTAGTTGAAATGAGAGAGAAATAAGAGAAAAAATAGCAGTCACCGCAGTTCTAAGGCCATTATTAGTTTGCTCATTAATAAAAATATTTTTAAAATCATAATCACCCGAAGAACTAATCATTTTATGAACAATCAAGATGATGAGTTGAGATAGCTTTTCATGATGATAGTATAAAGATGATAGTTGGGATCAGGGGCGGATTGTGGGGGGGGGGGTAATATGCAAAAAGAACTGCTTTAGAAGATTCGAGCCCCTAGCGAAATCTGTGCTGCTTGTAACGACATTCATTCTGTTCCGTCGGCAGGTTTCTACTGGTTCTTCCTGCTGGACTGGTACGTGGCTCTCTACCCTATCTTCCTCATCCAGTCCCTCCAGTCTATGCTAGTGGCATATGTGTACGGGGTGAAGAGATTCTCACTCGACATCCAGACCATGACTGGCAAACCTGTCAATATCTACTGGAAGGTAACCAATCTGTCAGTCCTATTCTACTGAAAACTCATTCTGTTTTAGCCAACCCGCTCGCATTTCTAAATTAAAAAGTTACAAAGTGAAATTAGAAACTGTGACTTTAAAAAGTCACAGTTTATAATATAAAAAGTTTCCATCAAAGTCATTTTAATTTCTGGTTCGACTCCAGAAGTTCAAATTTGGTTCTCTCATCAGGGTTGGTGAATATTTTCAACCGCTTATTAATTAGATTAAAGATGTATTGACAATACCGAAAAGATTACAAATAATTGCGTTTATAAAAAAGGAAGTTTCATTGCACGGGAGTTTAATCAGAATAAAATGCTTAGTAGTTGAAAAAGACGTTCCATATCAAATTCCTTTGCAACTGAATCATGATCATTAACAGTAACAGGATTTTTTGCCAAAACAATTGAAATATATTGTCCTTTTTTCAGATCGAACAATTTGAAATTTTGAGCTCCTTAAGTTTTAAGCTATGCTGATTTGAGCTTTTTTTGCAAAGTCTTATTCAAAAAACGCATTTTTTGGACTGCGCTCGCCTCTCCAATTGATTCATCTTTTCCACTTCCCGCCACTCAAATATTTTCAAGTTTTCTGTACTTTTATATGCTATTGTGGGTAAATGAACTTCGGCTGAGAGTTAAAAGCACGAATGTGTTCCTTGCATTATGACAACTATAAACTAAATTTTCGAAGATAAAATTGAAACGTGTAGGAGGGAAAGAGGGCGCGCCAAAGAAGTTTTTATTAGCGCCCAAAACCCTGTATTAAAATTGTAACGGTTGTTCTGTCAGAAAAGGCTGTCGTTGAAAGAGCCAAAAAACTGAACTTTTGGGGAATTGTTACTGGCCGTAAAGTAGCTGACAATTTTTTTTGGTTCAACAACTTCATATTTCGACATTCTAACAGAGTGAAGTAACTTTTTCTAGAAGTGATATTTTTCTAGATAAGTTTTGACTTCCAGAAAACAAACTTGTACCAAAGTTTTTAACCAGCTTGAAGATATCGATACAAAAAAATTTGATAAAAATTCAAATAAGTTTTGTTCTCATCTTTATTCGGCCAAACCATACTTGAGAAAAACGAGTATTTAAACCCATTCCATCCGGTTGTTTTAATTAAAGCACTTTGTCGCCTCTTCAGCACAAAATGCAGTAAAAACCCAATAAATTGTGGGAACATGCGTCAACCAAAAACAACCCAACTTAATGAAAAATATCATCAGACTTTGGCAATTTTTGCTGCCTACTGCAAAAAAGCCAATTCAACCAGCAAAGTGTTTGGGAATTGAGAGAGGATTTATAAAAAACAAGTTTTAGAAACACCCCGTAGAATACTTTTACAAAAACCATTTACAACGTCAAGTTTGGAATCTTCAACTGAAATTTTTTTGAAAAATCAGGCTCTTGCTCAGAAAACATAAAATGCATTAAAATCGATTATAACGCTTTATGATCTATTATGATCGATTTTAATCCTCAGATATCTGTTATAATCCGAAATAATCAATTATAATGGTTTAAAATGATTAATTTGTTTTGATCGATGAAAAATCCATGATAATCAATAATTTTAGACTTTCATGCAGACATACCATGATAATCCATGTATCGATTATCATTCAAGCAACCTCATTAAGGAAAGGTAGTAAAATTTGGAATGACTAGGCAATAAAAATTTTTATCTTAGGGATAATTTATGTTTGTTTTGATTGACATTAGCTGCTGCTGTTCGAATTTATCTGGAAAACGCTCAATTGAATAAAAACTTACGATGGAATTCTTCAAATTTTTATCCGTATTCCTGATTTCATCTCAAGAAACGGGGAAAGTTTTACCTGGAATCAAAATGGTATAGTTTTGAAAGTGCCATGTAAGTGTTTGGCATAGAAAGTTATTAGTTTTTGTGTTTTCAAGATATTCATGATCAATCACTACTTAGAATTGCTTAACTTGTCACCTCTTACTTTCTCACCAATAAACAGAAAAACCGGGGCCTGAAAACTTTTCTGGATAATATTGTTCTTATTCAAAAATATACAAAAGTTGATTTGTAATACTACAATCCAGGTTGGCCTCTAGAACATATAGATACGTGTGTATTTTTTAAATTAAAAAAATATATAAAGTGTGTTTTCCAAAACACGATTTTTTTTCAGAAGTGTTTGGACAATTAAACCGAATAATTTTGCAATAGTAGAAAAAATCGCCAAAATGTGATAACATCATTCTTTATAGTGGATTGTTTTTTGTCAATCATGAAAATAAATTACATTATAAAAATTCTCGTAATTTTCTTCGTAGTTTGTGTAATAATCAGTTTTTGTCCAAAACTAATCGATTAGTCATTAGTCTTAATATTGTCAATTAGTTTTACCAATGTCAAGTTTTTTATCCGTTTATTTTGAATCAGCACAAAATGCAGTGAAAATTCGATAAATCGCGAACAGATAGTGAACTAATATCAATCCAATAAAAAAATTGGTATCATCAGAAGCCAGAAAATGTTTGTTGCCTATTGCGAAAATAATGGCTTCAATAGTGCAAACAACTGTGAAATGAGAGTAGATTCATAAAAACGTTTTTGAAAACACCCTGTAAACAGATTTGACTTCAAGCTATCAATTTTTGTTGCCTGGTATTTTGTTTATGTACATTTAATTGTGTCCGTCTTTTGCTTTGTCTACAATTCTCAAGTTTCTTCAAGTTTCTACATTTTGGCAACTTGTCTAGTAGTCAAAAGTTTTTGTGTAATATTCTGGATCTATGTCCGATTTCGTCTTGATCCTGTCTCCCTCTTTTGATCTATTGTTTACAGGTCTTAAATCTTTTTAACTATTATTTTGGGTGATATGTTACAATAGGTGGTAACTTTACAAGTAGTACAACCGACTAGTACAAGTATTAAATTTAAGAAATCTTGTGCATAATATAGTCCTTTCATTTTTAATAACTTGAACATGCTACCAAGGTGATATAAAACAATAGGTGGCAAATTCAAGATAATTGGCTAAATCGCTCATTTTTATTTATCGAACAGTGTTTGAAATTTATTTCAAAGCCAATTTTTTGTCAAAAGAAGTATAAAATTTGATTTTTTGAACAACATTTCGCATGGCTTCAAATCAAATTTTTACATCTCTTGCCAAAAAATCGGCTTTGAAATAGATTACAAATCCTGTTCGAAGTATTACAAAGAGCGATCCAACCATTTAACTTGAATCTCCCACCTTTTGTAATATATGATAGTTTTTTGCTCGCTTGTTTTTCCTCATACGTAATCTTACCTATTCAGCAGGAGTAAAAATTCCAGTAAAATGATCAAAATTTTTTAGCAAGCAAAACTTTGTTATGAGCAAATGTGCTTAATATAATTTGCGGATTATTAATTTTTTCACACCCCTAGCTGGCATTTCTGACGATTGATATTTTACTGTTGTAATCTGCTGAAAAACAAATGCCATTACAACCACACCTGGAGACAAGATCGAGAATTTTAAAAAAAGTTAAGACTTTCTGCTAATTTTTCCAATGCATAAGGAGTTAGCACTATCTATTATTAGTTTATTTCAATGATTGCGCTTATGATTGATGAACAGGTGTGTTGGATGTTCGTGTCTCCCGCCATCATCCTGTCTCTCTTCGCCTACAACCTAGTCGGGTACAGTGACGTCACTCTAGGCCACTACCAGTTCCCATGGTGGGCGTCTATCTTTGGACTCACAGTCATGCTACTCGGTAGGAGATGCAATTACTCTGCTTTAATTCGAGTGGGAGGGTTGATGAGTCATTGAGGTTTCAATTTTTTGAACCTAATTGATATGATACATTGGTGTTTGAAAGGTTTTTTTTTGTTGGCACGTAATAAAGTGCAATCGGGATGAGCTTATCACTGGATTGTAAGTCAAATCATTAAAAACGTTTGATCTAGAGAACGTTTGTTTATATCCACTGAAAGAGAAAGTGCGGACTTAGTTCTGTTTTTTTCCTTCTAGTTCCAGGTACCGCAAATAAACGTCTGATATCAGATAAAAACCCTTCCATTCGTCATTCAAGCTTCAATTTGCGTGGTTTCTGGGTGTCGAGAAAAAGTTCTGAATCTTTGCTTGCTTTTCAGAGCATTTTAGAACAATCTGGCGATGACTCGTTTTGATTTAGGACATTAAAATCACTAAATGCAAGTTGATTTATACGTTTTTATAAGCTAATAAACAGATCTAATTCTTGAAGCGAGTTCCTCCAGTGTCAAAAAGTCATTTTTATTGGTGTTCCTTTCATCAAAGCAACGCTTAGAATGGTCGGGAGATTTTGTGATAAAAGTACAGCCCTTGTTTTTTTCTGTTTCACATTCGGAGGTGTGTTTTTACCCCAGAAGAGAGCTGAGCCACAGGGGAGAGATAGTTTTGTATAGTTTGTTTTTTTTCTACAAAAAACGCAGATTTCAAGAAACCTGATAATATTAAATTTCGAATTGAGCCACCTAATTCAGTTGAAGTCCAACTTCGACGTTTCAATTTGTATCACTCTTGCTATGGTTTCAAATTAATGAAGCATGCCATCTCAAACTTTTATCAAGTTGCCAATGTTTCTAGAAATACTTCCTATACCGGCCTATGCAATCTACAAAGTGTGGACTACGAAAGGAGAATCAGTGTGGAGCAGAGTTATGATCAACCTCCAACCCAGTGAGGATTGGGGGCCAGCTGACCTTGAAGACAGAGCAATGAATAACAAGTTAATTGCAGAGAAGTTGGGCTACAAATACGTATCAGACGGATCTCATCCAATCTTATAATAAAATTGTTAATTTTTTTCAATGAAAATATTAAATAAATTGCCTATAAAAATTGTGAAATTATTTCAAATTGTCGATGCTTATGAATTATACAACATATTCAAATTTTATACAGAAAAAATTATCCAAATTCATATTTCATTTTATCTACGCTGTTCGCTATTTAAATCGTTCGCTCAATGCTCGCAAGATAACTCTTATGAGGGCAGAGCCCAAAATGATCCGTCTACCCTCTGAAGTGCACGTATCTTCAAACTTAACGCACCAGAAATCCGTTGTTTTTCTCATTGTTTGTTCTAAGTTTGAGATGAGAGGCGTTCTCAGAACTCCCAGATTTTGAAATCAAAAATTGAGTTTTTCAGCTGGCTTAGTTTACGATTATATTTCAAATAGATTACTGGTCATGTCACTTAATCGTTTTGACACTTTTACTCGACAGTGAGAAAAACTGGCTGAATTTCTTTACATATCAATCGGAATAAGCCGAAATAGCTTTAAGTTGTTTTCTGGATACTACCTTCTGGTAGACTAATCTAACTAATCTAAGTTGAAAAACTAAGAAAATGTTGCTTCCAAAATCTTGATACGCTCCTCCAATAGTTTGATCTACCGGCTCTTTTGTTGAAAAATGGGCTCGGACTTTTAGCTCATGTTAGAAAGATATTTTCTGTTTCCGAGTCAATTTGAGTTCGCTCTCAAAATTTTTATTGTCGCCCAAGGATTCCTCTAGTTTTTGCTTAATTTCTTGAACTTTGTACTATACTGCAGTCTTCATTTTGTTTTTGTTTTTGCTCCGTGTTTTGCTCACGTCAAATTCTCCATCAATTGCTAGTATTCTAATTTGGTGGCGTCCGACTTGAAGGACCGAATGCTTGAAATTAATTTTAGCTTGCTTTCAGCCAATCAAAATTGAGTATTCAAAATCTCAAAATAAATCTTGAAAATCTCAAAGTAAGAAAATAAATCCAGGCCATTAGTGTTATTATTGACCGATTAGATAATAGGTAGATAAGTTTTCAAGACTGAAAAATTCTTATTATTTTGAACTCATTAATCTTGATGATTATCTGAATAGTAATGCGGTTGTAGCCCGCAATTTGTAATATTTTCGATTATTTTCGACTGACGTTATACATTTTTTGTTAAGATTGACTTCGATTTTGTGAGAAAGGCATTCAGCCAATAGAAACGCTTAGCGATTTTGATTGGTTGAAAATTTTCAAGCATTCGGTCCTTCAAGCATGAGAACCCTCCCCTTCTAAGTTCATCTAAACAAAGTCCATGTAAATGACCCCAAACTTTGGAAAAGGAAATTGCTGTTGGTTGTTATTTTTTTGTTTGATGATATTTAATGGAAATTGTCTGCTTCCTCCACTCTCTTTGTGTTTTGCGACCTGTTTCTGTCAACCGCAATTATCTCACAATTTTTCATTTTGCAAGACTTACAAAGAGATTGGTTTTGTTGATTAGTTGACCGTATTTCCGACTTATTTTGGTTTTTTGAGATATTGAAGGTCGGATTGTTTTGTACATTAACGTTTTGGATTGTAGCAAATACATTTGCTAATATGTTATCAGGGCTTAAATATTAAATTTTGAGTTTTTTCTGTATCTCCTTTGATAATTTTGATTAAAAAATTTCCTGGCCAATTTTGATTGTAGTTCTTTCAGACTACAGTTTTTTGCCATTTACGTAAGAATTTCGGTGTAATGTCTTACGCTTTTGTCGCCTTTAAAAGTTTTTAAAGCGCCCATACGCGAGGTTTGTTCTTTTAGCGAAAAATATCTTCAGCAAATTCTAAAATTGTGCCAAGTTGACAGTGAGGGTTTTCTCTTTCGGATGTTTCTGGGCAAAAAATGTCTGGTCCTCTTTGCTTTTTGCTAGGTAGAGCTTTGAACTCTATTTTTAAATTGATATATCAGATCTGGAGTTCTAAATATCTTGCCTTTCTATTCTGTGGCTGTGTAGCGTCTTTGTTCTCTGCCGGTTGTTCGGGTATCGGATGATTTAATTGTCTACCTTCTGGCCAGGTTGATTACATCAAATATATCTACTGAAAAGTTTGCTTTTAATGTAAAGGAAAGTTATTTAAGTTAGAGGTGCCGTTAGGAGATATTGACCATGCTAATCTAGTTCTTGAAATTGAAATAAAATTAAGCTAACGAAAAAGGAAGGATGTCCGAAACTTTATCGCTTTTGGCAGGTACTAATTGAGATCATCAGAGTAAATTATCATCGATAAAGTTGAGTGACAGCACTGCTATGCAGTATAGTATATCATATCACTACTTCACATAACCCCGAAAAATTATATGACTAAAATGAGGATCAGACATTTTTCACCCCAAAAGAGAGTGAAGGAAGTGCTGACGTTTTTGGAGCAGGCTAAAGTTCAGACTTGTGGATGATTAATACTTGAGAATGATAATCAACGTTTAATAATTAAACTTAGTGATGATTAGTAGGAAAGCACAATAGGTTGTATGGCAGCAAAACAAAAATAAGATATACAAGCATTTTAGATTCTCTCAGACAACGTTTAGCATCTACAACAGGCGTATTCTCCTTACAAAATCTTTTGATTAGTTGGGCACTACAACAAAAGAGCAGGCAAAATTTTTCTAAAATATGTAGCGTTTTATGCTGACTATTATTTTTGTTAACAAGCAACAATAAACCCTAAGGTTTTAGAAGAGAAAAATCTTCTTTTATAATAGTTTTTGACTATTCTCTCCTGCTTTTTGCGAACTCTTCTTCGCCTTTTGCACCTACAGAGGTTTTCTCACAACGTCTATGATGTTAGCGACTGAATCCAAATCAAGCCCATGCTCCATCGAAGTCATGTCTATCGCGGAATGTTGAGATTGGGCGTCCGTGGGGCTAAAGAAACACTGTGGCCATCTTAGAGGCTTCTGATATGATCTTTTTTGGAATCATATCGATTTGCAGGTTCACGCCCAAAGCTTAAATTGGGAGGAGTAGCTAGATCTTCGATCGCTGAAATCATTGGGGGTACCCCTATTGTGACCACATCCAGTGGGTCTGTCCTGGTAGACGTTATTACACCTTATCAAAGACTATTGAACAATCGGTAATTTGAAAAGATTTATTGGTAACTTCTATTGAAAGAACATTTATTTCGTAAGTTCTAAGGAATAGAAAAACGATGGAGTGCTCACAAGTGTCTTCATTTGAAAACATGTTATTTCAAATGAATAAGTACGGAATATAATATACAGAATCAACGGGTTTTATGCAACAGCCCTTTTTCATCCATCTATTTTATTCCTGGCCAAACAATCAGGGATATATGTGATCGTATGGTTGTACCAACCAACACATTTCTGTGGGGTATTATCACAACTTGTTCGTTCCATAATAGATTTGACATGCCGGAAACGGTAATCCTGAAGTGTTTGTCCTGGCTCTTTCAAGGCATCAGCGTTGATGAACAAATCCATCTCTTCTTGCTTTTTTCGTTTCATAGCCACCTTCCGGCATGAAAAAGCAGCTTCAACCAAAGTTAGAATTGGGCTTTACTTTGGGAGCCTCTTCAGAGAGAATAGTCCGCTAAGGTCTATATCTTCGATTCTTCTGTGCCCGGGAGCATTGTCAAAATTGCAAAATCCACCAGCATCGTTCCCTTCGTCAAGTATAATTTTTCCATATAGAACCTCGAAAAAGTATTTGAAAATTTTCTTCTTCATTCCACCTTGAATTACCTGATAATACAAAAAACATAATAAAACTATCCAAATAATGCATAATTTAATCGTTTTCGTGTTATTATTGACGATTCTATTAATTGTTTCTATCAGTTAGCCCTGATAGTTCTGAAAGTAGACATTTTTTGGTTTTTCTACACTTGGACCCATTATGCACTTGGTCCATTCTGCTTATTGCTCCGCCTCCCCGAATTTTATATGCGTGGCAAATAATCCGCACACATAAAAGTTCTAACTTGAATTGAGGCAAGCTAATTGGTCTTATTAATTCCATAATTGACTCAAATTTTAGCGCTATGATATTATAAGCCTAAAATTGAAACTATGTCAAAATTTCATTTTCCAAAAACTATTCGAGACTAATAAATGGGCAGTCAGAACATTCAGGGATTTGCCTTGATACGAGCAGTCTTGTTATCAAATAAGCACCACCGATTCTTCTGGCTAGTTTTTATTTTTCCGAATTTCGATACGAAAGTAACGGAATATTTGTGACCGGGGTGGTTTTTATTTCTTCAAACAAATTTCGACTTTTCAACTAGCCATTTTTGACGTAATTTTTTTTTACATCATTCAACAGGTAGTGTTGTCCTGAGCTTAATTTTGAAAAAATATTTCACCTTTGATCACTTTCCGTAAAAATATGAGGGTTTGAAGATTGCCATTTTGGCCAATTTGGGACAATTAACGCGCGATATATTTCGCGCTATTAAAGCGTAAGTGGAGATTTAATCCGTCCAAGAATTCGTTCCAAAATGGTTGAAAGAAGCTTATTTGCCATAATTGATTTGTTATAAGGAGCGAAACCTATTCTTTTGTAATTTTATAAGGCGTGTGGCGGGTTAGTTTTGATAGAAAAAAAATCATTTCTTAATTACATTTAATTTGCTAATGATATTTAAGTTATTACTGCTCCACGAATCTTAAAAAGCAGTCGGAACATTCAGAGTTTCGCCCTGATACGCGCAGTTTTGTTGTAGTTTCATAATCAAAAGTTTTCCAAATATTTATCTCGCAATGCGTCCATCATATGTCATTGTTGCTTCGCGAAAAGTTTAATTTATCCAGAGATCGCTTAGATTTTATCAAAATGCTGTGCTTTTATGTGAAATATCCATTGTTATTGCAGTAGTTAGCCTGAAAGAGCCTCAAAATCTCAGTTTACATTAGAATTGAGGATAAAATGAGAGAGACTAATTCAACTTCCAATACTTATGGAGGACAAGATTATAAAACAAATTTAAAAAATTTCTACTGAATTCATAAAAAGTAAGCACTTGTAAAAGCTAATTGATGAAACAATCAGCTTTCAAGAAAAAGTTAATGCCTTTTCAAATACCAATAGCAAAAAATAAGGATCACGAAACAAATAAAATCTACTGGTGTCAGGACGAATGCTCCAACAGTTTCGACTTCTAAGGTTTATGGAGCAGTAATAACATAAAAAAATAAATGTAATAAAATAAAATGAAAAATTTTCTTTCTAAAAATTGAAATTTTTTAAATGAAAATCAACACCCCGCACGCCCAATTAAGTTCAAAAGAATAGACTCCGCTCCTTGTAACAAATTAGTTATTGCAAATAAGTTACTTTCAACCAATTTGGAGCGATTTCTAAGACGGATTTAACCTCCGCTTACGCATTAATAGCGCGCGTTAATTGTCCCAAATTGGCCAAAATGGTAATTTTTAAACCCGCAACTTAACAAAAAATGATCACAGTTGAAATATCTTTTCAAGTTTAGGCCCAGGAAAACGATACATTTTAAATGTTAAAAAAATCCGTTAAAAATGGCTAGTCAAAAAGACAAAACTTGTCTGAAGAAAAAAAACCCAGCCGAGCACAAATATTCCGTTACTTTCGTATCGAAAATCGGAACAAAAATTTATTCGCCATGAAAAATCCAAAAGATTTCTTGCTGTTGTTATAATCATCTTTATGCACAAGATGAAAGTTTTTTTCGAAGACTGATTGATGTTTCAAAACAATCAATTGATTTTAATTTTGCATCGCTGACGAGATCTAAGACTCTATGATAACGAGTCGCTGATTCAAGTTTTGTGCCCGTACTGAAGTTTTTTTTTAAATTCCAGACCTGACCATTTAACTTACATTTCTGATTCTAGAACAGTTCTGATCGCATCTATGACAGGAGTGCACTGGAGTGAAATTATATGAACAGCTGCAGATCTGGACCAGATCTGGCAGACGCGTGATTAGACTTGGCAGACACGTAATCAGATCTGTCGGGCACGTAATTAGATCTCAGTAACACGTTTATAGCTAAAAGGGGAAAACATAAATACTTTCAAAAGCTTTTTTGTGAGCATGCTAAACCGAATAACCTCAGAATAGTTTTGTAACAAAACTTACATTTTATATCCTTTTCACCCATTTATCGAAAATAAACAAAACTTGTACGAAAAGCTTTTCTGCATACGCTTAATATATGGAATTGTATGATAAGCATTTTTGGTGTATGAAGTCAATTCTGGTGTTTTGTGGCACGACATAGTGCTAAAAAAACAGGTTTTTTCTTATCTTTTAATAGACTCTATATTATTCTGTCTTAGGAGGATAAATCCACTAAAGGAAAAACTTCGAAATTTTTAGCCCAAGACGGACTATGCGATTTTATGAATTTGTTAAATACAAGAAAACGGTAGCATGATTATGAAAACAAAGCATCGTTGTTTTTGAGTAAAATTTTTGTTAAAGTTATGTTTGTGAAACTTCGGCGGCGATTCGTAAATGTGATGAAGTATTGTCAAAATACGCTGTTATCTTGTATCTTTTATAATCCTCTGATCCACACCAAACATAACAGTCTTATATCAACAATTTGACCTGAAAGTTACTGAGATTTAGGTCAGCGCGATATATGAGGTCACCATAGGTGTTGACGTCACATGATGAAGATTTGATCTTGATTTGGCAAATTTGATTTTTTTTTGGTTGGTCTTCAACCAGATCTGCTGTCGCGTCTGTCAGATCTGGTAATGTGTATGCCAGATCTAATCATGTGTCTGCTAGATCTATCATGTGTGTGCCTGATTTAAAGGTGTTCAGACATGATTTTTTTAAAGAACTTTAGCACGGGTGGTAGTCAGAAATCAAACTGTTGCTTAATTTCAAACAGAAAGACTTCTGTTGCTCTTGCAATATTTGAACTACAAAAATTGTTGGTCATTGTTCGCGCGGCAAAACTTATACAAAAAATTATTTCAGTTCAATTGGAAAGCTCCTTCAGGAAGTTCAAGGTAACGTAGCCAATTAAAGCTAGGTTACAGATCAGTCAAGAATGAGGGAATCTAAACAAAAACTTCCCAATAACTTAATCTTTGGAATTTCAGTTTCATATTTTCCCAAAATTTTTAAGTAAAAGCTATCAAAGTTTTAATTACGAAGAGATGATGAAAACTAAATCTTCTTGTTACAGAAAAACTGAAAAGCATAACTTGGAAAAATTATAAATCATAAAATGGAATTAGCCGCCAAAGAACATTTTTTGACCTTTGAAATAAATGTTTCTTGATTTAAAAAATTTTTAGATTGCTTTTAAAAAAACACGCTGGCAATTTTTGAGTAATCGTTTTGGGTTTGAGGTCAAAACGAGGTCAAACTGTGTATTTTGAGAATTGTAAGCAAAGAAAGCCTTCACGTTGTTCTTCTTTTGGCCTTTCATTTTCTTTGATCGTTCCGACAAATTTTTAACATGTTTAAAAATTTTGTTTCTGCATTCCAGAGACATGCAAATACTAAGTTGTGTGCCTATTCAGTGCACATTTTGGCCTCGTAATGCGGAACATCAAGAAGGCAAAACATTAGCATGGCATTTTTGTTTTCATTATTATCCGAGGTACAGAAATCACATCTTTAAGGCTTGCAAATTTCAGAGAACATTGTCTTCACTATTTGCAGAATAATTATTTAAAAAGAAGATGACACGGTTTAAATGATCCAAGCCAAAGTAATTTGGCTATTTGGGATATTAACGGGCGGTATACTTGGTGCTTTATACGCGTGAACGTTGATTTAATAAGACTCAGAAATTTTTTTACTTTGACTTGAGGCATGCTAGTTATTGCTTCGACTTTTGAAAAAAGTTACGGAATATTTGTGCTCGGGGTGATACTTGTAAAACAAAATTGGAATACTTTTCTAGCAATTTTTGACGCAGTTTTCTGAAAAATCATTCAAAAAATTTGGTTCTCTTGAGCTCAAACTTAAAAAAAAAATTTCAATTATCATTTTTGTTAAGTTAAGGAGGTTTAAAGATAGCCGAACTGGCCAACCTGAAATTATTAACGCTAGACATTTTTTGTGCAAAAAACGCGTAAGCGGAGTTTTATTTCGTGTCAGATAATGCTCCAAGTTGAATTGAGCATGCTATTTGGTCAATCTATAACTTCGCTAATTGCATTTAACTTACTGTCGAAAGTGATTTAAAAAAACCGAAAAAAATTCTAAATTTTAAAAGCGAACAGTACTCCATAGACCCTAGAAGCATTGGGAACATGTAGGTTTACCTAGCCATGACACGAGGAGTTTTTTTCTAATTTATAAGATACTATCACGATAAATAGCGTGTGGGAAAATGACTTTCAAAAAAACTCGACACTACTCCGTAGACATTAAAGGGCAGTTTTTATCCAGCGAGTCGTCATGGTACTAGCAGTCTTGTGAAAAGTTATTGCCTATAACGAAGTTTTGAGTTGCGTCGCTTGTTATGAAATATGACCTGACATGTAATGTCACAGGGGCGGATTTAGGGGGGGGGGGCGGAAGTTCCCCTCAAGGATTCGACCCCCTGCCGACCCAAAGGGTCATCCCTTTGTACTATTTTGAGATATCCATATTTGGTGACGGACCCTAAAAATGTTCTGAAGGCGCCTTTACAAATTTTAAGGGGGGAGCGTGCACTGAAAAAACGCAATTTTTGGTCAAAATTTTCCAAAAAGTGCTTAAAAACGCCTTTTTTAAAAAAATAAAAAATTGCCTGCGGCGCAGAAAATTTGGCCTATTTACGGTCTTTATAGTGGTTTAGCAGATCTTAGAAAATCTGTTTTGTCGACCTAAGAAAAAAGATTTTTGAAAATGCGCCCCGCCCCCCTCGAGAAATTCCTAGATCCGTGCCTGGTCCACTTGATTTTTCATGGTTGATTTCAGGGGCGGAACTTTGTATTTTTTTTGAAATCAAGAAATCAACTTGATTTCTTGATTTCAAAAAAAAACTACAAAGTTCCACCGCAATTTCAATAGCCCTAACAATTACAGGCAGGTAGTTGAGGTTACTGTTTTCAGCTCAGACCGTGGAATTTTAAATTATGAGGACCATTGACCCGCTCAGCTCAAAATATAAGTTTATGAAAACCATTTACGAAAAATTAGATGATCATCAAAATATTATTTTTTTTTGCTTCGGTCAAGCTCTGATTTGAAATAATTTATACGAAAAATCGACAAAACTTTCTAGATTAGTTACAGAATCTTTTTTGCTATAATTTTATATGCTGAATGATATATACACTATATGAAACAGGCGCGGATATAGGAATTTCTTGAGGGGGGCGGTGCGGACTTTCAAAAAAAATTTTGTCGACCTTTTTTTAGGTCGACCACATAGATTTTCTACGAATATGAAATGTCACCGTCGCAAATTGGGCATGCTTTTTTATGGCCGTATAATTTTAGACCTCAAAATAAAACCAAACCTATAGCTATAGATAATTGCAGCTTGATGCATATTTGTACAGTTGAATTAAATTTGATTTCTTTTGGACGGCGACTAAAATGTTTATTTGTCCTCACCAATCATTCTTCGTGTAAAATATATTTATAAAATGGTGTTTGAAACGCAAACATATAATATACGATGCAACAACACAGGACTATGAACGCAACGATCATTTTTTATTTAATTGTTCAAAGCTCACAGCAAATTTATTTGACGTTTCAACGCTCATTTTACGGTAGCATATGGGATTTTCCCATAAATTAATTATAATTAAAAAATTACAGTTGTAGAGTTGACAATTGCACAATTGCACAATTGTATATACATTGAATTATTCGTCAAAATTATGCGAACTTATTTTTATCCTCAGCCGTGCGACCATACCCGCATTGAAGTTTCAAGATTAAGATTATATCCACCATTTATATTGGATTGTTTCATGAACTTCACTTGTGTCAATTGTAACAGTTTGCAATTTCGATCCAAAACTGATGGTTGGCTGCCAGTATATGAACGACTTGTCGCGTCAATTTTTTACAAAAAATTTGTAGAATGTACAATATTAAAGGACCAATTTAACATCAAATTTAACATCCGCCACCCGTCAGCAGTTCCATTTAAATTTTCACTCCTCTCTTTATAGTTTTTGATTCCATTAAAAATGATTGTTAAATTTTGTCAAAATAGATAGCCCGGGCTGATGTCCGTTTTCAGTTTTTTGAGTCGAACGATGACCGTTGTTGATTCTTTCGAGTCGAACGATGTCATTTTTTGACTTTGTTTGACTTTGTTCGAATTTGTTTGTCTTTGTTCGGCATTACCGGAAATGTTCGACTTAGTTCAAAAATGTTCGAATTTACCGGTCATTTTTAGTCTCTGTTCCAATTTTTTTTTAATTTTTACCAAAAATTGGTCGAATTTGTTCGAAATACCTGACTTTGTACAATAAAAAGATCAATTTTGTTCAAAAGTGTCGGCTCTCGATATCTTCCAAGATAAATTGCCACGGTCTCATTGGGATAAATTGCTCTTTGTCGACTGCTCGACTGCTCTTTTCACTGGATGCGAATAGCGTTTTGGCTACAAAAAATAGTAAGTAATAAATGTTCAAAGTTTCCCCAACAGCCACATTATAATAGTAAGTTTCACAAACTTAAGGATTGATTCATATAAGGAAATAATAAAATTAATCAGCTAGCCTGAAATCAAATTGGAATCGAGCTACGCTTAGAACAATCTAGCTTACGCTTTCATTGGGTTAAACAAACTCTCGCATAACCTCATCCAGAAAAAAACTTCTTTGAAAAATATTAATAATTCTCGCGCTATTCTTATCAATAAGTTGCTAACCTCAAATCATTTTAGAATGACCTTAAGCACGGCATGAATAGCCACACTTTATTTTGAAATCCGCATTAAGCTCTCATCGGGAAAAATAGACGCGCGCATAGATTAATCCAGATTTAATATTCATTGAAAGCTATTTATTGTTCCGACTTTCGATTCGAAAGTAACGGAATATTTGTGCTCGGGGTGGGTTTTTTTTCTTCAGACAAATTTCGACTTTTTAACTAGCCATTTTTTGACTGAATTTTTAAATATCATTCGAAAGCTATTGTATTCCTGAGCTCAAATTTGAAAAGATATTTTACCTGTGATCATTTTTCGTTAAGTTATGGGGGTTTAAAGATTGCCAACTTGGGACAATTAACGCGCGATATATTTCGCGCTATTTACGCGTAAGCGGAGAGTCAATCCGTCTTAGAAATCGTTCCAAGTTGGTTAAAAGAAGCTTATTTGCCATAATTGGTTCGTAACAAGGAGCGAAATCTATCTTTTTGTACTTTATATGGCGTGTGGGGGGATGATTTCATAAAAAAATTTCAAATTTTAGGAAATTTTTTTTTGAATTTAGATATCTGTTCCTAAACTAACACGAACAGTTCAATGATCGACCACTGATTGAATACTGATAGTGTTGACTGGTGTCTAATCAAAACCGAAGGTCAAAAAAATTGAGTGTTCAAGTGAATTACAATATTATGATATGCGTTCTGCATGTATATCAGAAAAACTTGTGAGTACATGTTAACATACTGCTTCAAAACCTGCATATTGATTGACGTTTTCGTTTTTACTGGTTTCAAACAGAACTCTTCTTTTTTCCAGTTTTCTACACAAGACCATAGAGTTTGCATCTACTTTAAAATCTAGAAAATTCGGATCAATCAAAAGCACTCCAAGTTTTAAAACTTTGTATAGTACCTTGGATAACTTTCAAGCTCATAGATAAAGCGTTTTTTGTTTTCCAACATATAACAGAAAGTTTTGTTCAACACAAACCTCGAGTAAGTTTGGAACGTTCCACTTGCAGTCCTTAAGCGGCTCTTTTTATCTTCAACGCAAAGGTAAACTATTCGAAATTTGAATTTTGAATGCCATTTTATTGTGAGGTTGGGTAAGCGAGGAGTTGTAAGCGGCTAAGGAGGAGGTGTAAGAGATGGGCGAGGGATGTCATACGCTGTATGGACGGGGCAATGGACGTAAATACGATCAGGGAGAATAAAGTAGAATCAGCAAAAATTAAGGAACTAGAAACTTACAGGGGGTCTTTTTACTTATTCCGCCCAAAAATCAATATTTTAACATCTTGAATTGTAGCTACATTGCTTCAATCGGATTGGCTAGAATTAGCAAATTAAATTTCAGCATCTCAAATTTTTTTGTTCACAGTAATAAGTCAACTCGTAAATAGCCAACTTAGCCAACTAAGCCAACTTAGCCAAAAATGTAGAATGTTTAGCTAACTGTTCAAATTTTATGCAGACCAGCAAAAACAACACACGGCAACCACAAAAAAAAATTCCAAGAAAAAATGACCACTTTTATGACTCTGCTTAAAGTTTGCCTTGTTAGAAATCGGCCAATGTGATTGCAATTGCATTAAGTAAACCAATCACTGCGATCAGTGTACTTGTTTTCTGCATTCTTACATTGAGAAACATAAAATCGCAAAATAGAGAAATTTGGGCAGAATAAGTAAAAAGATCCCTTTCAGGAATGCTCGTTTTATCTGATGAAGCTTTGATTTTAATCGATTAAGACTGATTTTTTGATTTCACAAAAACTAAATTATAGTTAACAAAAACTAAATAAAATATTTTTGATCAAATTTGAGTTTTACAGAGATGACATTGAAAAACCAAATTGATTATTATCATCCATTAAAGTCCATTGCAGGCCAGTCGAGGTACAAAAAAATTTGTGGTAAAGTTTTTGGTGGTTTTAAAACTAACCGGTGTACAAGCCAGCTAAAATAAAATTGACTGCTAAATTTCCATGGTTTAAAACCAAGCGCGATTTATTTTCGATGCGTTTGACTAGATTGTTATCATGGTCAAGTCTCGTTATATGTCTTTGAAATTTTCGAGTTGAAGAAGAATGAATTGTTTTAAAGACCGATTCAGTAGACTTGAGTGTTGGTATGGTGCTGCAACTGCAGATTTAGTATCAAAAACATTCAGTTCAATTATTTTTTTGACTCTGCACCAGATTTAATTGCCAGCAAATATTTTCTTCCAGCAAAGTCGATTCAATTGCGTCAAATTATATTCCGATGAAAAGCTTTAGATCAATCTAAGATTTATCTTCTGTTGATTTATATGTGCTCTACTTAGTGTTTTTACTTTTAGGCTTCTAGTTATTATAAAGTATTGTCATAAAATTGTTCGCTAAAAAAATTGAGACAAAAATTTTTTATTTTCTTTGAATTTATTATTTAGCATTTGTACTAAAATGAAGAAAACGTACAAAGGAAGGTGAGTAATGTCTCTGGTTGACAAAAACGTCTCTCGGAATGGTCATGCAGTTCAAACCAAATGCTGTCACAGTAGTGGTTTAAGCATTTCCAGCACTGCATCAGAGTCTAAACAGCAAAATAAGTCTGATCAACCATAAAATAAGAGCTAATGATCCCAGTGCTGTAGCAGTTCTGAATGATCAAAAAAACATCGCTGAACTTTTGCAATATGAGAGATTTTGATTTATGGATTAACTGCTGCCTTCCCGAGCCCGATCCTACGGTCGGTCGGTCGCATCCAGACCCCCCCCCCCCGCACCGGAGATCCAGGGATAACAATCGATTAAAATGGAAAAACGTTGTCTTAAATGTTGTCATTATAATCCATTATTGTTGCAAATTTAGACCAGGTTTTCGATTATGTGGTCATTAAAATCGATTATTTTCGAAAAATACAAATCCATTGTAATCCATCATCATTCATTATAATTAATTTTTTTCACTTATAAACGATTATTTTGTCAAGAAAATCCAATAAAATGTATTGTTTTATTTTTGATAATTAGGCTATTCTTTTTTTCTAAGTATGTCTGGAAGAAAAAAGCAAGTTTAAAGATGTAAATTACATAATTTTCCTATAGCATGCATATATAGAACAACATACATAAAACTGAAAGCACAACTTACATGTTTATTTACGACTCAAAAAACTGATTCTATGCTTTTAATAGTCCTTTGCTTTTACAGCAATTCCTTTGACGAATTATTCATATCAGGTTCATCTTCAATTTATTTTCATGGTCTCCCATTGAAGACCGCTCCCTGTGAATACTTCTACAGAACCAGTGACCTCAGCGGGCATTGGGTCGGAAAAACAGTGAGTTCATTGGGAATCGGGTAGGAGATTTAGTGGGCATCGGGAGGGAGAAAGGGTGAACTCAGAGGGCATTGGGTGGGAGAAGCAGTGACGTCAGCGGGCATCGTGTAGGAGAAAGGGTGACCACAGCGGGCATCGAGTGGGAGAACCAGTGACCTCAGCGGGCATCGGGTAGGAGAACCAGTGACCTCAGCGGGCATCGTGTGAGAGAACCAGTGACCTCAGCGGGCATCGTGTAGGAGAACCAGTGACCTCAGCGGGAATCGTGTAGGAGAAAGGGTGACCACAGCGGGCATCGGGTGGGAGAATCAGTGACCGCAGCAGGTATCGGGTAGGAGAACCAGTGACCTCAGCGGGCATCGTGTAGGAGAAAGGGTGACCACAGCGGGAACCGGTTGGGAGAACCAGTGACCTCAGCGGGCATCGGGTAAGAGAACCAAAGACCTCAGCGGGCATCGGGTAGGAGAACCAGTGCTCTCAGCGGGCATTGTGTAGGAGAACCAGTGACCTCAGCCGGCATCGTGTAGGAGAACCAGTGACCTCAGCGGGCATCGTGTAGGAGAAAGGGTGACCACGGCGGGCATCGGGTGGTAGAATCAGTGACCACAGCGGGCATCGGGTGGGAGAACCAGCGACCTCAGCGGGCATCGGGTAGGAGAACCAGTGACCTCAGCGGTAATCGGGTAGCAGAACCAGTGACCTCAGTGGGCATCAGATAAGAGAGCCAGTGAGGGCAGTTCGGGTCCAATCTGCGAATCATAAAAACAATCACAGAAACAGGAACACACACACACATAGGGGCACACATACAGACACACCTAGGGGCACACAAACAGATACACAACATAGGGGCACACATATACACAAATTTTGGGGCTTAGATACACACATAAGGGCAAACATAATCGCACACGTAGCAACACATATACAGACATACATAATTGATTAACAATGGATATTTTCAACAAAAACATGTTTCAATTTCTTTCAAAAGAGTCAATTATAATCGATTATAATCTATTATAATTGGATGTTATTGATTAGAAAAATAGTATCATTATAATCTTTTTTTTTAAATCGATTATAATCGATTTTTTTGAATTTTTTTAGACCGACCATGATAATTCAAAATAATTGGTTAAAATCCATGGAACACCGTTGCATGCATATCCCTGTTTTGTTTCCACGCCACCGTTAGTAACACGAATTAGGTTCGAGTGTTTGAACAATTCTGCAGTTCCAAAACAAAGATGTTCTAATGCATGACCAGCACTGAAATGCACTGCGACCTCAATCCGGGCTATCAAAAATTTCGAAACAAGGAAAGAAAGGCTTATCAATTTATTTGCCACTCCATACACTTCCAAAAACAAAACAAAACTGTATGAAAACGTATGACAAACATTTTTCATGTGGAATTATCTGATCAGCTTTTTCAAACTACTTTGTTTTTTAACGTTTGTCTGGAAGCTCAAAAATAAACAAAAAATTCCTATAAGACTATTGAATTATGGCTATAAAAACACTAACTAGATAAACAGTTAGGGTTTTGAATTTGATGCTAAGCTTAATCACAATAAAAATTGTAGTTTTTATTAGAAAAAAAAACAGTATATTTTAGTAATCGACTTGAAAATTTATCTTTCGATTAACTCAGTTGTTTGAAAATGTTTGTTCGACAGAATTAGGTTTACAGAAAAAAAAAAGATTAAAAAACAATCATAAAAAGAAGATAGCCATGAAAAAAATGAAAATCCGGTTTAAAGCAAAAACTGTTTATGATAACATTATTTTTGTTTCTTGTTTCGAATTGTTTTTAAGGCTTGTCATAAGATTTTCATAAACTTCATGAGTAGGCTTGCAATTATCTTTTGCTTGGATTATTATGATGCGCATACGCATACCTTTTTGTAAGAAGGTCAACCAGATGTTACCAGGATTGACTGTTCAACGATGTTCTGAATCTGAGCATCCACTCGATTACAAAACAAATAACTCTGTTCAAAAAACGAATCGGATTGTTTCAGTTCGGAAATACGTATTTTAGCTAAATCTGAAATTTTCCTGAATCAGACCTGTTGAGATCCAGAATTGAAAGTAATCCAAAAATATACTAACACCTTCATGGCATCTCGCAAAAATTCAAAAAAAAATTAGCCTGAGAAACTTGCAGCAATTTTGTATAAAATATACTATTATACATGGGTTTACTCTATAAAATCAAAATCGAGTTTGAGCCAATCAAAATCTAAAGAGTCTATAAAACCTGGCCAACCCAAAACTCCACTTTTTGGTACTACAGTGCTCATTTAAATTATCAGGTCAAAAAGAACAGCAATGGAAAACTCAAATCCGTTTATTTCAAATTAAACAGTTTAAATTACGCAAAAAGACAAGAGATCAACCATTGCTTAAAATTTCGTTTGAAGTAATTTCGTGCATTTATTCGAACTCTTTACCAAAATATTACCCCAAAAAATGGGAAATTTTGGCTTTTTTACTTAATCAATCAACTATCAAAATAATTGATGAGACAAATATATCAAAAGAAGCCTCTCACACAGCCCAAGAAATTTCTAATTTTCCAAAATCTGTATAATACAAATTTTTTTAAAATAAAAGATAAGCCAAAAAAGATAATTATTGAATCAAAATCTTTGTTTAAAACAAATTTCATACGTTTTACACAAGTTTTTGGGTTTCACCGTTATAGAAAATAGTGCGATGTACTAAACGATTTTTTTGATAAAACTTTCTCATCAATTAATTTGGTAGTTTCAGTGTTATTCTTGATTATAAAAAGCCAAAATAATCCATTTTTGGGGTAAAATTGAGAGACTTTCGAAAAAAATTGCACCATATTAATTCTGGTGACATTTTGAGCAACTTTTGCTAAACTCGCTTAATGTTTGTTTTGAATTTGAACGCGTTTGAATTTTCAATTTTTGTTGGCTTTGACTGGATAATTCAAATAAGCTCAAAGAGTGACTTTTTGGATTGTCCAAGTGTTATCTGTAATTGTGATTGACTCAAATTTGATTTAGAGTTCATAGAGTGACCCTCTGTGTAAAAGCATATTTTATACTGAATTGCAGCAAATTTTCAAAACTAATGTCTTTTTTGAATTATATTCAAGTTTTTGAATTGTATTCAAAATTTTGTATGATTTTATGGATAACTTTCAGGCTCATAGATAAAGAGTTTTACATCAATCAACGTACCAAACAAACGTTTGTTTGGAAACTTGAACTTATCTCCAATAAGTTTCGAAAGTACTTCTTTCATTTTGTAAATGGCTATTTGTCGTCAACATCATATTATGCAGTGCTTATTTAAATTGTCCGGACAAAACAAACAAAGTTTGCGATTTCAAAGGCATTTTTCTCAAATTGGGTTAGGATTGGACAAAAAGTGAAGAGGATAAAAGTTGCTTAGATTTTAATCAGAATAAACATGATGAAATTTTTTTTGCAAAAATCGCATTCAACGTTTCACCCAAAAAAGGTGATTTTGGCTTTTTTAATTAATCAAAAACTAAGATGAAACTGATGATTTAATTGATGAAAAGTATACCAAAAAAAGTCTCTCAAAAATCCCAACAAATTTCTTCTAAGGCTTTCACCATTTTGCGTAAAACGTTTGAAATTTGATTTTGAGCAAGATTTATATTTTTATGTAGTAAAAATGAACTTTTTGGCTATCAACCGAAATTATATAATTCTAGAGTTTTGTTGGGCTGTGTGATAGGTTTCTCTTTTGATATAACATTTTTATCAATTATTTTGGTTGTTTAAAAATGACCAATTTTAGGGGTGAAATTTTGAATGCGATTTTTGGAAATTAAATATTTTTTTGTCCGGTTTTTTTGAATCAGCACTGTATTGTCGCTTACATTTGCATGAAAAAATAACTTGACAAATATTATATCCTTCAAAAGTATTTGAGGAAAATTGCTTGTCTTAGGATGCAATGTTTTTTGAGTATCATTCCAGTTTCTTAAGCATATAACAGATTTAACGTTTTGCGAGACAAATGAATACTTATTTTGCCGATAATTTGAAGTCTGCTAGTGTTTAACGGCTTCACTGAGTATTGCGGTAACAAAAATCATATATTACGCACAATCTTAAGACTTGAGAGGAAAACCAAATTTTTTGATACACCAGACTTATTTTTTATCCTATTCAAAAATGGGGTCATTCAAGGGCAAATCAAGGATTTTCTCGAGGGTGGTGGAGGCGGACTTTCAAAAATTTTGTCAAAATTTTTTTTAGGTCGACCATATTGATTATCTGAGCTCTTCCAAAGCACTTAAAAGACTCTGTTGTGGGCCATTTTTCTGCGCCGCCAGCAAAATTTTGAAAAATTAGGCCAAAAAAGCGTTTATAGGGGTTTTTCTGGAAATTTCTAACCAAAAAACCTGTTTTTTTGGCGCGCACCCCCTTCAAAATTAGTACTTATTGTCGCCAAAGGTACCTTTAGAAAAGTTTTAGGGTGCGTCAGCCAAAAATAAATATCTCAAAATAGAACTGTCATACCGCTACTGCAGTAGCAGTAATTGTTTATGTATGTACAACCAACCTACGCTGCTTACTTATTACTTTTATGGTATACTCAAGGTCACAGTGTGTGATGACTTTGAGATTAAGTGACAGATCAGAGTTTTCAGCACTGATCTAGATCTCAGTAACCAATACCAAAACAAAGAAAAGAAAAAACTAAATTCAATATTCAGAATACAGTATTGAATTACAACTTGTTTTCAATTGATATCGCAACGCATATCACATGGCGCAGCCAGCAGGATTCGCAGCTCAAGATAACAGAACGGATATGGGAATCCCGGTATTTTGGGCGTCAGCAAATCTAGATCCTCCGTGGATTTTCAAAATCTGGTTCCAACAATTTCTTATGGCGGTTACGGTTAAAGAAAATGTGAACCCAGAGATTATTTTGGAAGAATCAAAAGACATACTAGAGGAACCACCACCTCGACCAGAAACACTCCGATAAGGAGAGAATGAAGATGCAAGGAATGCGAGGACCCTTAGAGACAAGCTAGCAAGGGATAGAGTATTGTTGGAGAATGAAGACAGAAGGACAAGGGGCCGACGAGTCGGACACAATGTTTTCTACAACGAAGTACAAAAGAAGTTGGTGTCCAGATTATTTTTGTCTTTGGGTACAAAAGGAAAAAAACGATTCCTACAGAAGAACCCACATGCTGAAAAATCGAAAATGACGTTCAGGGAAATTACAGATCTGGCAGAAGTTTCGTTTCAAAAGGTGAAATGTGTAACGTATGAAAGATACAAGCTATTTACGAGAATGCAAGACTCTGGAGAATCTCTGGAATCATTTCACGCAGCGCTTACTGCGCAAGCAGCCCGATCAGAACTGGGAACATTGGAAAATGAAATAGTCCGTGATCTATTTATTTCAAAAATGAAGAACATGGCATTGCAGGACACGTTGACATTCGAGACCTTAGACCCGGAAGAGGTTCTGAAAAGGGCGATAAAATTCGATCATAGCAAGTTAACCACAATGGCGTTCCAAAAGACAAATGCGGCGGCTACAGGAAGATCAAGTAACAATTACACTTCGGGTGTGAGAATAAAACAAGAACCTGTAATGGCAGTTCGAAATTTGTCAGGGACAACAAAGAATCAAAACAGAAAGGAATCGAACAAAAGACAAATTAATAACAAGAATCACAACATGAAAACAAAGCCATGTAACAGATGTGGAAGGACATTTGACCAAGGACATCTGAAAAATTGTTCAGCGATGGGGAAAACTTGTAAGAACTGAGGTAAACCAAATCACTTTGCAAAAATGTGCAGATCTCAACAGGTAAGCGAAGTTGCGGAAGACTCGGAAGGATCTGTAGAGGAATGCGATCAGATAAGTGAAAGTGTTGGGTCATGTGGTGAGTTTGAAGTTATGTCGATACAAACCTATCAACCGGAAAACGGAAGAGTTTCAAAATATGTGAAAGATTGAAATAATGAAATGAGAAACAATTCAAATGCAGAAATGATACGAGTTTAGAAAATAGATTCGATTCGAGATCCAACATTGAAACGAGTAAAATCACTAAAGGCCATGGTACGAATCGACAACCAAATAATACAACTAACACTGGACACGGGAAGTCCAGTTTCATTTGTCAATTGGGCGACGACGAAGGAAATTATGGAGAAATCAAGTAAAGTAAGATTCATTCCGTCAGGAAAACTGAACTTACAATCAAAATTCGTTGATTACAACAAAAAACCGATCAGTATACTGGGAGTTCTTAAGACCAATCTTCGGTCGGCAGGCTGGGAGGTAAAAGGCGCTACCTTTCTGGTATCAGAACGTAAAACCAGATGCATCATGGGACTAGATCTGCAAGGACAAGTGGGAATAGTTACTACACAAAAACCAGTGCCAAAGGAACTTACCAGGTTTGACGTGCTCATGTGCGAGCAGTCAGAAGGTTGGAAAGAAAAATTCTTCACTAAATTCAAAAACTTATTTGATAGACAAGGAATTTCAAAAAATCACATTGTAAGTTCAAAATTTAAATATCCACTATGTCCAATTCAAGAAAAGGGGAGAAGAATCCCAATTCACATACAAGATAAAGTTGAAAAACAAATCGAGAAGTTGTTGACAGAAGGTCAAATAACAAAACTCGACAAATGTACAAGTGATTGATTTATCGCTCCGATTGTGATAACAGTAAAAGAAGACGACTCAATAAAATTGGCCATGAACGCGAAACCAATTAATAGAAAATTGCTCAAAAACAAATATCAAATGCCGAATGTAGATGAACTCATCAATGGGGTGAGCCAAATTGTTAACGAAAACAAGAATGGTACTCTATATTTCACGGTGTTAGATTTGAAATATGCGCACAGTCAAATAAAATTGGCTGCTGATACAGCTAAACAATGCAACTTTAACATTGTTGGTGGGAAAGCAACCAGAACATACAGATTTCTGACAAGGTTCTATGGTTTAGCGGATACGCCAGCTGAATTTCAAAAGGCTATGGATAGGACTATCAATCACGCTAAAAACACGTTTTGTTTTCTGGATGACATACTTATTGTGTCAAAAGGAAATGAAATTGAACATAGAAATCTGGTGGAAGCAGTACTAAAGAAATTGGATGCGGAAAATTTGGCATTGAAATTATCAAAGTGCGAATTTTTCAAACAAGAAGTGAATTGGTTAGGTCATCACCTCTCAGAAGTAGGGATTAAACCTAAAATCACTTAAGCCGAAGCGGTTGTAAATCTGAACCCGCCAAAATCCCTTAAGCAGTTAATGTCATTTCTGGGAAGTATAAAACACTTAGCTTAATTTATATCTAACGCAGCAAGCCTGACTGAGAAATTGAGACCACCTCTTAAAGAAGAAAATCAAAAGAAAATTTAAAAAACATGAAATTCCCGGTCAAAAAATTTGAGTGGGGGAAGAACACACGGTAGTATTTAATGCTATAAAAGAAGCTGTTGCAAATATAACAAAAGTACATTATTACGATGCTAACCGAGAAACACGAGTTAAATGTGATGCGAGCCATGATGGGCTAGGGGCTACATTGGAACAACAAAATGACGAAGGTCTATGAGTTCCAATTTCAATCGCATCCCGATATCTGAATGCCCAAGAAAAAAATATTCAACAAATGAACTGGAGTTACTGGCAGTTGTTTGGGCAGTAGACAGATATAAACACTACCTTTTGGGAAAACCCTTTATCATCGCAACAGATCATAAAGCGCTTACATCAGCGTTAGATGGTAACAAGTCAAATAGGACCTGTCAATCCCGTTTGACCCAATGGGTTGACCGGTTGTTACCATATCAGTTCAATATAGTTCACATTCCGGGGAGGGACATAGGCATAGTTGATTATTTATCGCGTGATCCCTACAATGATCCCTGGCCCGAATCAGAATTAGATGAAAAGTTTGTAGTGGCGACAATAAACTCCTTTCATGAAGCATTAGACTGCATGAACAATAGGCTCAAAGAAACTGGGTCGCTCGACCGGAACGAAAACGTTCTAGAAAGTTCTAGAAGGAATGCAAAGAAATAGACATCAAGTACTGGTTGCTATAGCAACAAAAACGGTCAAAAACTAACAAAGCTCGACCGGAACGAGAGAAAACAGTTTCCACGACTGCAAAAACAGCTAAACACAGCAGTTCAACATAAACCGATCACTTTTTTGTCAACTCAACTCAATAAACAGTCAGTCTCAAATAAATCGAAAATCGTAGAAAAATCAGTATCGGAAATTCAGAAGAAAAAAAACAGACTCAAGGAACGAGATGTCAGGAAACAGATCGTACGATTGGTGGTCGGATTCACCACAGGAATGGCGAAACGACGAACGTGAAGAGAGCCTACTGGACCCAAAGTGGAACCGCTCAATGACAAATGCAAACGAACTCTCAGAAGAGGAGGAAATCACAGAGACAGTACAGCGAACAAGAAAAAACATAAGAGGTGGCCGTAAAAATAGGGATAGCTCCGACAGTGAAACTAGACAGGCATCACGAGTGAAATGGCCGCTCGAACCACACCAACAACAAGAAGCAGATCAGAGACTTCTTTCATTCTGGCAACTAATTGGCGGAGAAGACAACATACGGGAACCCAATTGAGAATTGGTGGCACACACAGAGGAGGTCAGGGACAGCTCAGAATATGGACAAAGTTCAGCGATACACAAACCAACCGCATCGGCGGAAAGAAAACTAAGTGAGGTGCAGGACATAGAAATGGACCTGACGACCACAGAAGAGGCTGAGAGTGAAGAAGAAGTGTGTGCAATCGAACCGCCGAAGACGTTGAGCAAACTAAAACTGCCGAAGCAGCAGCAAGAGGAGACCCTGGACAATTTGGCAAAACTGTTTGACAAAAGTCTGTTGACTGAATTAACCACCAAAGACACATGGATGGACCGCCTTAGACGAGTGATAGAAAGAGGGGACAAACAAGGCTTCGAACTAATGGGACCTTATACGAACCCGTTGTGGTCGCAGATGGCAGTGCAGGACGACTGCGCTTCGGTGAACAAACGGTTATAATCGAACAATAGACAATATGTTCTCAAAGAATACATCGAGGGCATCCAGGCCAAGAGGCTATGCTAGGAGCATCACAATACCTGTGGTGGCCGTATATGAACAAGGACATTGTGAATCTAGCCGAGGAGTGCCGTAGCTGTACCAGATACGGTAAGAATGTAAAATATCTTATTTCGAAAAACACGTCAAAACCACTGCCACTGCTTACGCAGCCGGGACAGGAAGTACAATTAGATTACGCGGGCCCATAGAAAATCAAAAAGGAAAAAAAATCTACCTCTTAGTAGCTATAGATAGATTCTCAAAATTTCCATCGGTGAAGGTTACGAAATCTACAAGTGGGAAGTGCACAGTAAAATTCTTGAGATCGTATATCGACACACATGGGATTCCCGAATCAATTCGCTCTGATCAATTTTCAAGCTTTAAAGGGAAAACGCTGAAGAAAATTTGTTCGGAACTCAATATCGAGCAAAAAATCTGTCCGGTGGGGGACCACCGAAAGTGTGGTTGGGTAGAACGTACAATCCAAACTATTAAAAGAAGACTGGGGGTGATGTTGCTCGAAGAAAATAATAAATCGATCAAATTATGTCTTAGTATTATAATGAGAGATTTGCGGTGGAACAAGCAGAAAACCAATCAAGTATCCCCATTTCAAGCGCATTTTGGCAGACTACCAAAAACGGAATTTAGAATTTTGAGGGATAGGTTTTTAAACAATTCTGACTATTTAGACAAACAACACTTGGAACGCTCAGCATTGACGGCTTCTCAGTTGAAACGCAGAAATGACCAATCAAGAGAGAACCTCAAAATAGTACGCAGAGGACAACTCAGTAGAGATACAAGCCCACTGCACAAGCAGCAACTAACATCGGACAGGGATAAAGAGAGGGCTAAAGCCCTAAAGGAGCTGTTGGAGGCGAACGCCCGCTGGAACAACGAGAGAAGAGATGCGGCTAAAAATGATATCAGACGATTAGTGGACGAGACTGGACTACTAAATCCTGATCTACGAAAGGAGATGATATACTCATGGGAGAAAGGATTTATTGGAGACAAAGTTGAAGATCAACGTAAATCCCCGCCTAAGACAATACTTAGAAAGGACCCGCTAAGAAAAAGTGAACAAGCACTCACAAAACAATTAAAAGGGAAAATCGCTTCCGAAACAGACTCAACGATCAAGACGTCTACAAGCTCTATCTATCGGAAGTCGGATATTGCACAATCGAAAACAGTGCCGACCCAGGAAAATCAGCGGAGTGCGAGTAAGAGTCCATCGGCCGAACCTACGAAAAAGTTTCACAGGATCAGTTCCCCCGAATTACTCGAGGAGTTGGGATCAGATGAAGAACTGCAACGAGCCATGGAGATCGCAGAAGCGATGAATCCCATAGATCGTTTCCAAAAGAGCCAAACAGTAGTGACTTCAAAAGACACGGAAGCAGGGGGAGGCCTGAACTTGGCAATTAAGAGAGCAAAACCAAATCTGGCGGGTCCAAGTTCAACTACAGAGGAAAGCGTCAAAAAGAAGACGGAGAAGAAAGCGAAAGAAAAGAAAAACCAAAACAAGCAACAACAGGGGACAAGCCAAACTGCGACGGCAGCCGATCTGGAGCAGGAGCAATCAACTTCAAAGTCGGGAAAATTAGATCAAAAAACTCAGACCAGCTCTACACCTAAATCAAAACAGCGGTCAAAATTGAAATGTATTGATTCCCAGACACCTCCAGAGGACATGATCGACACATTCCACAACCGAAATTTAGCACCTTCCGAGTGGGAAAAATATGCAGACCAATTACTAAAACGAGGTGTTCAGCGAGTTGCAGACGAAATTAGAAAAAACCCACAACAAATTTCGGAGAAAGATGCGACATTCGAACCACCTCAAGAACTCATTCTCGGATGAGTCGAGTACCGAAGAGTCGGGTATCAGACGAAGCTCCAGGCAAACGAAAAACAAGGAACCGAAACGCTTTGGTGACACGATAAAGCACTCAATTAAAGAGATATCAGAGAATCTGACAGGGGGAGCACTCCTGAAAACAGCAATTCAGGAATATCGAAATCAACTAAGAGACTTCAAGGAACGAAGCGACAGACCGGTGGAATCGAAAATAAGACGGCTCGAACGACACTTATTCATGTGAAAATTTGGGTATGCTACGCTAGATGAAGGAGTGGAATGGAACCCGAGTTGGGAAATAGAGCTGGAAGAAAATTGAAAAGTCTATAAACTAAACCTTCAAGTAACCCAGCAACTTTCTTGAGAACTGAGTACAGTGAATTCTTTTTAAATAAATTGTTCTACTTATGTTGTATAATTTTTTCCTCTTACCGAGGGGGGTGTGTCATACCGCTACTGCAGTAGCAGTAATTGTTTATGTATGTACAACCAACCTACGGTGCTTACTTATTACTTTTATGGTATACTCAAGGGTCACAGTGTGTGATGACATTGAGACTAAGTGACAGATCAGAGTTTTCAGCACTGATCTAGATCTCAGTAACCAATACCAAAACAAAGAAAAGAAAAAACTAAATTCAAAATTCAGAATACAGTATTGAATTACAACTTGTTTTCAATTGATATCGCAACGCATATCACAAGAACAAAGGGGGGACCCTTTAAGTCAGCAGGGTGTCGAATCCCTGAGAGAGGGAGTCCGCGCAATCCCCCCCCCCCCCCAAAAAAAATATCCGCCCTGGGGTCATTCAAAAGTTTTTCAACAGCCAATTCTGGTTTTGAAAAAATAAGATATTACCCGTCAATGCAGTAGTGGATTAAGCGGGGCGGGGAGCGGACGCTAGAACCCCCCCCCCCCCATCAGGGATTCGACCCCCTGCCGACCCAAAGGGTCCCCCCTTTGTACTATTTTGAGATATCCGTATATGGTAGGACGGACCCTAAAAACCGTTGGCGCCAATCTATTCTAACACTTTTTTTGGGCCATTTTTAAAAAATTTGCCTGCGGCGCAAAAAATTTGGTCAACTTAGGTCTTTATAGTTGTTTGGGAGAGCTCAGAAAATCAATGTGGTCAACCTAAAAAAAAGTTGACAAAATTTTCAACTTTTTTTTGAAAATCCTTCCCCCCCCCCCTCTCGAGAAATTCCTAGATCCACGCCTGCGTCAATGCTTTGTTTTCAATTGTTGGCAGGATGCCCAGAAAAGGCCTGACACCGTACCAAGGAAGATCCAGGTGTGTTGGCGAGTTCCAGTGCGAAAACTGTGGGCGAAAGTGGCGAAGTGCTAGTTCTTGGGCTGAAATGGGGCAGAAATGCGACAACTGTCAAGGCAACTATGTGTATCCACACAAGCAGACCCAGATTTTGAAATCGGAAGAAGATCGCATTGACATCAACAACGATCATCCTCAGAATAAGTGCCAGAAGTGTCGCCAAATTGGAAGACCTTGCTATCAGGGAGACAGTTGATTTTAAAGACCAAGACTGCGAAATTTTGCTGTTGATCATCTATAAAAAATAAACAAAGTAGCAGCAGACTTTTACTCCAAAGTTTGGCCTTCAAGGCCAGTAGAAGACTGCATTTCATATGCACCCTTGGACCAATAAAAATATTGAAGTGAACTCCATTTTTTCTGCTAACTAGTATATTTTGATGATTGCTTGTTAAATTGAAAGTAGTAATATCTGTGGTTGTCTTCTTTGCGAACCAATTTAAAATAGTAACTCATCAATCTATCATGTAGTGAACATAACATGATCCAGGGATTCGACCCCATGCCAACTCAAAAGGCCCCCAATTTGGTACTGATTTAGGATATCAACTTTTGGCTTACCGAAAAAAAAAACTTCTGTGAAAGCGATTCATACTAATTTTCAGGGGGAGCGCGCGCCAAAAAAACTTTTGGATCAAAATTTTCCAAAAAGTTATTAGCAACGCATTTCTGACCTGCTTTTTTCAAATATTTGACTGAAAAATAAGAACACCTGTCCGTGTTAGATGTGGAGTCCCCACTAGCTTATAGCGAGCACACCGCAGAGAGAAGTTAAAATTTTATTTTCGATTCATATATTTTGCAACAATTAACAATAAGGGCAAAAGTTTTCAAAGCTCATTTATAATACGCTATTTTAGGCTGTTATTGTAAAGCTATTTTATAGATTTTTAAAATATTGGCGCTGTTATTACTCTCATTTAGAAAAGTATTTTCAATCAATAGTTTTCGATCAAGCATGGTGATTGTGATGGTTTTACTAGAGATTTGCAAGTTCCTACAAGATAGCTATCTTGCCATATAATTAAAATAACTAAAGCTTTGCAAGATGTGCTAAGAATTGATTTTTTTGCCATGCAATAATTTCAATCATCCTTTATTGTAAAGAGAACCACTTAGAAGGCCTTGAAAGGAAAAACTCACCTTAAGCGGTTGCCTTTGGAATCATAATAAAAAACAATGGTCGGGGCAAGCTGACTTACAGATATCAAACGACCCTTCTTTAAAGAGAGTGAAAGAAAAAAGCTCAGAAAAAAAACTAAAAACGTACCAGTAAAGGTCCAGGTGTGTTGGCTAATTTCATAAAAAGCAGACGAACTTCAAAAACTTCTAGTAGCTGAGATGACATTGGGCAGAAATGCGACAAACGTCAGGGCTAGTGTCTGTCCCTCACAAGAAAACCCAGTTTTCGAACCCACAAAAAATGTCCACTGACATGAACAAAGACCAGTATAAGTGTCAAAAGTATCGCCAGGTCGAAAGGCCATGTTAACACCTTGGAGGCTGTTGTCATTGAAGAGCATTGATGCAAAACTGTCAAAATCATACCTGACAACATAGCAATGATTTCTACGCCTGGAATTCAATGAGAATGAGTGAATTTCATGAGTACTATTGGAATTGTTAGAAATTAAATTTTTTATAGTAGATACGCGTACTAGCATAATGCAAATTCTGGCTGCTCAATTTGCCAGCCCGATTATCGGTTGCCCCGAATGCTAGAAAGCAAAAGTTAACTAGAAGAGATTGATCGTGCATTTGAAGCCTGATTAACTAAAAGAACAACCTAATTTGAGGAACTATAGCACTAATAATGCAACCAAAAATATATAGACATCGAAAAAGCCTATGCAAAAGTTTCAATCGTTTTTTAAACACTTCGTCAGAAGCCCAGAGTTAGTCATCTTGAAATTCTTGCCAAGATTTTGAAGAATCTTGAAGATTTTTTGATGTAGCGAAGAATCTTTGAAAATAAAACTTTGTGGAATCTTGGAAACCTTTTCAAGAATCTTCTAGATTTGTCGAAGAATCTTCAAGATCTTTAAATATCTCTAGAAAATTAGTTTAAATTTTCACAATCATTTTTGCAAATTTTAGGGAGAAATAAAGTCAGCAATAAAGAGAAATCACTTACAAAATTTGAAGCAACAAAATTTGTCAAAAAATATATATTTTAATTAACTTTCTTTTTAAAAACTTTAATGATCGAATTTTTGTTTTTGTGGTTAACAACCAAAATTTATTCATATGATTATTTGAAACATATGTATGATGGCTCTGCAGCCCACCAAGCAAATTGGAAATTTTTTCAAAATCTTGGAATTATCTTCAAGAATCTTCTAGATTTGTCAAAGAACCTTCAAGATCCTTAAAACTCTCCAAGAAATTTACACATAATTTCAAGTTTGCGCTGGGTGAGATCAAAAACAATTCAGCAGGAGGCAATTAAAAAACTCATCAACTTAAGAAATTTTTTTCAAGAGGTTTTTAAAAAAACTTGGTTGAATAATTCAACTTCAAAATTTTCGATTTTATAAAGTTTAAGAGGAATTTTCATTTGGTTCATCAATCTTTTGGTTAGTTATCTGCTTTTTTAACGCTTGAAATAACTGCCTTGAGTTATTTTGAAATTAAATCATCCGAAAGTTGTTGAGGTTTTTTGCAAAAATAAAAAAACAAATGTTGTACTGATGATGATTTTGTTAATACATTGTCTCAATGCTTCACTATTTTGCTCAGGTCTTCAGGTCCAATTAATATGTAAATGCTTCGTTTTATAGCCTTAATTTGTTTTTGAACTGAAAATCATCGAAGACTTTTGAAAGTTCTTGGACAAAAAAATGAGCTTTGTTCTGAATTTTGTGCTTCTACAGCCATGTTGTCGGCTTAGTGGACGCTCGGTAATTTCTAAAATTTTATTTAATACTGGTGGTTAGATTTTTTGATTTTTTTCCGAAATTTTTTTTGTCCTAAAGAAAGGATTTTTTATTTTTCTGTCTCATTGTCTTTTCTCTAGCTTGCCTTGTATCGCAAGTGATGAAACTGAAAGTGAATTTTGAAAACGAAAAAGTTAATTCTACAACTGAGTCTGGACTATTTTGTCATGACAGAAAAAGAATGAAAGAAAAGAAAGAGAGAAAAATTTTTCAGAAAATTTTTTTTGAAAACTTCGAAAGTTTTGACGAAAGTCTTTTTAAAAGCAAATTTAAGGCAAATAATCAGATAGTGCTGGTTGCCGACAACATTTAGCAATTTGGGGGATGTTTTATCAAATTATTAGAGATATGTTATATTTGGTTGTCTAAAATTGTTTGAAACTAATATTCCTCAAGACTTGTTTTAGCTTCAGAAAAATCAACTTTAGAGTGCTCGATGTTATCAAACTAAATTGCAATTTTTCTTTTGATTCGTCGATCTTTTAGTTAGTTATCTGCTTTGTTAACGCCTGAATTAACCGCCTTGAATGATATTGAAAACTAAATCATCAGAAACTTTTGAAATTTTTGAGCAAAAAAAAAATGAAATTTAAACTGACGATTTTTAGTTAACTCATGGTCGCAATGCCTCATTTTGCTGCTCATGTCATCATAGTCATATGAGTTGCTAATGCCTCATTTTGGCAAAATTGAGGCATTAGCAAATCGTTAGAAAAAAGAGGCGTAGGAAAAAAAAAGTTGGCGAAATTGTTTTTTGACCGACATAAATTTGCACTGTTAGGATTCTTCTATCGCTCCCCTTCATCATATTTGTTATAATCAATGTTATGTTGTAACCATTGCTGTTACGAGGTCGTGGTTGACGACTAAAGTCATTTGCAATTGGGTAGTGAACACACGAGCCATATGTCATGAGAATTAGATAGCCCGAACGAAACTCAATTATACAAATTTGCAGGTGGGGAACGAAAGACAGTTACTTATTAAATGCAATAGAAATCATACAAAATAGATCCGAATTGAGCCGAGCAATTTTTTTCAGGCACCGAAAAAATCTTGACAGAGTTCGAGAAGCTCAATCTGGTCGTTCGTCTCCGATGAAAAAAAAAGAGCGGCAAGTGTGTAACAATGGTGACCCGGGACAATTGCTGATAAATTGAGTTTGGCTCTGTGTCTTCATTCAACTTTGAGTTTCTGTGCAATTAATGCATGCGAAAAACAATTGGATAAGAAGTTAGCGGGTATCAGAAATATGTCAGTGGTGTAATGCATTTGTAAGATGTAAATAAGTACACCCAGCAGCGCACCTCACAAAAAAGTTTTGAATAATAAATGATTCAGCTAAATTGTATGGTTCAAACTAAAATGTTCAGGGATCTGGTATGAGCCAAACTGAAATTAAGTGCAGTCCGATATCAGATGCGATTCACTTGAAATTATTTAAAAACTTACAATGACAGCACCGCTTTCATATCTATCTCTGTTTTTATTGTTGAATGTCTTATAGCTTCTTTTTTATAATGACATACAATGACAATCGGTTTTAATGACATAACCAATATCTCTCTGATGAAATGTCACTTATTTCTCGAAAGCATGAAAAAATTATGAATCAAGCACAAAAAATGTCAACATTTGACCTACAGTTAAGAATTGTGCTCGGTAATTTTTATACGTACTTAACTTTAAAAATCAATTAATCAATAAATGGGAAAGCGAAATTTGCAGGATTTCTTACAAAAAATTGTTCAGGAAAATAAAATAGTCTTGCCTTTTTCTGGTAAGATTGTCCGAAGATCAGCTTGCATTTTGCAAGACTCAAGCAACTTGACATTACATTTGCAAAGAATAAGTAAAAAATTGCAAAAATGGGAGAACACTTTTCATGATTTGTTTTCCATTTCCAAAAACTAAATGAGGTTTTGCATGGTCGATAGAGTCGAACAGGGTCGAATCATGAGTCGAACAGGGTCGATAGAGTCGAACAGGGTCGAATCATGAGTCGAACAGGGTCGAATCATGAGTCGAACAGGGTCGATAGAGTCGAACAGGGTCGAAACATGAGTCGGGCAGGGTCGAATCATGGGTCCAACAGGGTCGAATCATGAGTCGAATACGGTCGAATCATGAGTTCAACAGGGTCGAAACATGAGTCGAAAACGGTCGAATCATCAATCGAACAGGGTCGAATCATGAATCGAACAGGGTCGAATCATGAGTCGAACAGGTTCGAATTATGAGTCGAACAGGGTCGAATCATGAGTCGAACAGGGTCATATCACGAGTCAAACAGGGTCGAATCATGAGTCGAACAGTGTCATATCACGAGTCAAACAGGGTCGAATCTTGAGTGGAACAGGGTCGACAGAGTCGAACAGGGTCGAATTATGAGTCGAACAGGGTTGAATCATGAGTCGAACACGGTCGAATCATGAGTTCAACAGGGTCGAAACATGAGTCGAAAACGGCCGAATCGTCAATCGAACAGGGTCGAATCATGAATCGAACAGGGTCGAATCATGAGTCGAACAGTTCAAATTATGAGTCGAACAGGGTCGAATCATGAGTCGAACAGGGTCATATCACGAGTCAAATAGGGTCGAATCGTGAGTGGAACAGGGTCGATGGAGTCGAACAGGGTCGAATTATGAAACCAACAGGGTCGAATCATGAGTCAAACACGGTCGAATCATGAGTGTAACAGAGTCGAATCATGAGTCGAAAACGATCGAATCATCAATCGAACAGGGTCGAATCATGAATCGAACAGGGTCGAATCATGAGTCGAACAGGTTCGAATTATGAGTCGAACAGGGTCGAATCATGAGTCGAACAGGGTCATATCACGAATCAAACAGGGTCGAATCGTGAGTGGAACAGGGTCGATAGAGACGAACAGGGTCGAATTATGAGTCGAACAGGGTCGAATCATGAGTTGAACAGGGTCGAATCAAAAGTCGAAAACGGTCGAGTCATAAGTCGAACAGGATCGAATCATGGGTCGAACAGGTTCGAATTATGAGTCGAACAGGGCCGATAGAGTCGAACAGGGTCGAAACAAAAGTCGGACAGGGTCGAATCATGAGTCAAACACGGTCGAATCATCAATCGAACAGGGTCGAATCATGAATCGAACAGGGTCGAACCATGAGTCGAACAGGTTCGAATAATGAGTCGAACAGGGCCGAACCATGAGTCGAACAGGGTCATATCACGAGTCAAACAGGGTCGATCGTGAGTGGAACAGGGTCGATAGAGTCGAACAGGGTCGAATTATGAGTCGAACAGGGTCGAATCATGAGTCGAACAGGGTCATATCACGAGTCAAACAGGGTCGATCGTGAGTGGAACAGGGTCGAATCATGAGACGAACAGGGTCATATCACGAGTCAAACAGGGTCGATCGTGAGTGGAACAGGGTCGATAGAGTCGAACAGGGTCGAATTATGAGTCGAACAAGGTCGAATCATGAGTCGAACAGGGTCGAATCATGAGACGAACAGGGTCGAATCATGAGTCGAACAGGGTCGAATCATGAGACGAACAGGGTCAAAGCATGAGTCGAACAGGGTCGAATCATAAGTCGAACAGGGTCGAATCATGAGACGAACAGGGTCAAATCATGAGTCGAACAGGGTCGAATCATAAGTCGAAAACGGTCGAATCATCAGTCGAACAGGGTCGAAACATGAGTCGAACACGGTCGAATCAACAATCGAACAGGGTCGAATCATGAATCGAACAGGGTCGAATCATGAGTCGCACAAAGTCGCAACATGGGTCGCACAGAGTCGCAACATAGCTAATTTGGGTCGCGCAAAGTCGCAACATGGGTAGCGCAAAGTCGTAACATGGGTCGCGCAAAGTTGCAACATGGGTCGTACAAAGCTTAAGTAATGGAATTGTTGTCGGATTTTTTGTTTGCTTAGGCATTTTACAGATGCAGATTGCAAAACCATCCAGTTTATTTGTATTTTTATTGAGCAGTTAGCGAGCTGGTCGAAACATAACCTTGTTTGGTCTGGTTGATTGAAACTTAAATCTAACAACTCAGCCCCGGCTATACGAATCTACCATGCTCAAGTTTTTGGCGGTTGTTTATCATATTTCTCGGCTTCCCAGCCTGAGTTTTTGACACATGATTTGACAGAAACGGTCAAATGATGTCCGAGTTTCGTTGTTATTGAGGACGCTTCGGCTTATTCCCGGTAAAAGCAAAAACTTTCCGATAAAGCCATACAAAGTCAAAAAATGTCCAGTAAAGTCCAACAAAATCGAAAACGGACATCGTTCGACTGAAAAATTCGAAAACGGACATCGTTCGACTCAAAAAGCCAAAATCGGACATCGTTCGACTGAAAAAGTCGAAAACGGACATCACTTGACCGTTTCCGTCGAATCATGAATCGAGCACCTCAGTCCAGGGGCGGATTTAGGGGGGTGGGGGGGGGGCGGTTGTTGCGGACGACCCTCCCTCAGGGATTCGACCCCCTGCCGACCCAAAGGGTCCCCCCTTTGGTACTTTCAACAAATCCAGTTTAGGCCGACCAACCCTAAAAATTTTCTAAAGGCGCCTTTGGCGCCAATATATACTAAATTTAAGGGGGGAGCGCGCGCAAAAAAAAACGCGATTTTTTGGTCAAAATTTTCCAAAAAGTACCTAAAAATGCCTTTTTTGGACTGATTTTTCAAAATTTTGCCTGCGGCGCACAAAATTTGGCCAAAATAGGGACTAAACAGGCTTAGGGAGAGCTCGAAAAATCAATTCGGTCGACGTAAAAAAAAAAAAGGTCGACAAAAATTTCGAAATTTTTTTGAAAATCCGCCCCCCCTTCGAGAAAATCCTAGATCCGCCCCTGCCTCACTCCGCAAAGCTTCTGTTTTCAAATATGTTTCACCGTTAATGTGTCTTACTTGTAGAATAGTCAATTCAGTAGCAATTTTGGTAAAGTATTTTTCTTCTTGATAATATCAAAAAATTATCTCAGAATACTAGCTATTCGGTCAAAACTAATTCTTGCATTTTTGTATGTTCACTCCCTGCGTTTTTCCCAAAAGCAGGTCTGTTGTAGCACCCATTACTGCGATTAAGCACATGAACCCAGAAAAAGCCAGGTTGCTTAAGAATTTTTCTGTGAAACGATCAACATGTATCTCTCCAATGAGAAGTAGACGAGTCCAAATACAAGTTTTCAGGCCAGACGCTCACCTCATACAAAACAATCTAGATCGAATTTTGAGACTATTATTTGGCTCTCAGTTTTAAAAGAAGCGTGTTAAAACTGAACTTGTCGTACTCTCAACTTTTTCCGGTTCCAATGAATGTACTAACTATACATTGGTGTATAACAGAAGACTCATTGGTACTTTCTGCGCTGGATCACTCAATTTGCAGCGGTTTTGTTTGATTTGATAATACTTTAATGTATCATATATCAGACGTAAAAGAAAAAGTCAGTTTTGAACACTCGCTAATCTTCTTTTGGGTGCCAATAACCATAATTACGATCAAAATAACTAACGCCTGCTCTCTTCAGACATTGGACTTGAAATCAATGTCCAAAACTAAGAAGTCATCTAAAAAGTTCTTTGACTGAGTCAGTTACAAATTTCTGAATTAGCATGTGTACTCTTTTAATTCTTGAAGTCTACTAATAAGCTTATAAAAACGTTTTCTGATGTTAAGACAGCCATTCATAACCAGACGCTAAAACGAGAGTGCAATGAGTACATGTTTTGAAACTCCCAATGACTTCACTTGCATAAAAAATATAGAAGCGTTTCACATAGTTTTTGCAACCATTCTTGTGCCATTGTGAGAGAACAAAAATATTTATAGTTTTTTCTTAATGTATCAATTATTAGGAGGAATATGTATGTGTAAAACCTTTGTTCATCGTCTAAACCTTTGCTCCAAACCAGACAAGTACCAGAAAATACCAATATTGGGGTCGCGTTCTAAAAAGGAAAGTGCAAGCCATTCCTAAAATTATAGCACTAATTCAATGCAATGGAGTTTCAACCATGAATTAAACCGCTTTATTTCTAACCGTGTTTTAAATGCCTTGTGAAGATAGAAACATATCTCAAGCTATGGGGTAATCGAAGAAACAAAAAAAATGTTCCATGGACTAAAACCAATTTTTACTGGATTCTCATTGTCACATTTATTTATGATTCACTGTAACATTTTCTTATAAATCAAAAACTAGTGGACAAATTTAGGTGCAAAGTCAGGTTGTATTCACCTTTTTTAAATACCTGTCTTCAAGGATGATTGCTTTCTCGAATAAGCGGAGTTCAAATAAGCGGTGTAAAAACTGTGCACTAGTGTAGTTCCTCCAAAACGACCTGCCTGCTTACCCACCCACTGGCCTTCTTCATGCACACTGCTTATGGAATATTGTTTATTTGCGTGTGTGTAAAAATAATGAAGAAAAAAAACGCAACTTGAAAAATTCAACACAAAAGTTGAAATAAACTCTATAACCAATTAACCCCTATGTATAACCAATGATCCCTATGCACAAACAATGATCCCTATGTATAATCAATGATCGTTTTGGATAACCAAAGACCCCTATGTAAAACCAATGTTCTCTATGTATAACCAATGATCCCTAAGTATAATCAAGGATCCCTATGTATAACCAGTGATCCTTTTGTTTAACTAATAATCCCCATGTATCAACCCTTATCCCTATGTATATCTAATGATCCCTATAAATAATCAATGATATCTATGTATATCCAATGATCTCTTTGTATAACTAGTGATCCCTATATATAGCCAATGGTTCCTTTTTATAACTAATGTTCCCTATGCATAGCTAATGATCTCTATGAAAAACTAATGATCACTATGTGAAACCAATAACCCCTCATATCATCATCATTATCTTGTCCGACTTACCGGTATTAGTAAAATACGGTCTTGCGGGTCTGCGAAGGACGTTGGTAATGTCACATAAGTATTTCAGCAGATTCAACAGATCGTTGCACGGTCATATCGTCGGAGTCGTTGCAGATCTCATACGCTGGGACCGCAAGTTTCACTTCCGTGTAGCTCTGTCGATCGCAAACAATAAAAGTGCACTTTCCGCGTATTCTAAATGAGATGTGCCCCGAAGTTATTAAAGGGCTAGATTCCTAAATCTACACCAGACTGGCAACGTCTGGCAGAGGTTGCACTATCACAGCCCGCAGGGCGCACTGAATAAGTCATCCAGGTAGCAGAAAATTGGCCACAAGAAAGTTGGCCACATAGGATGGGAGTCGATAGCCGCGATAATCCAGTGCATCTGGGGCAAACATATTCTGGATTGGCTACCAGCCGGCTTGATAATCCGCAGTATTTCTTGTGAACCCAAATTTTGCACTGAGAGAAGCCAATGGAGTTGCTTCCAACACCTTTACGACAGAGAGCTCAAGGATGCTTCCCAGAGTCCTTGATGAGATCAAGGCCGATGCCTGAGATCAGAAAATTTGTCTTTTTTATGTTATTTAGCAGAGCTTCACAATGCATAGCTAATGATCTCTATGAAAAACTAATGATCACTATGTGTAACCAATAACCCCTCATATCATCGAAAGCGTGCAACAGCAAAATCCAGGAGACGCTTCCTCGGGGTCCACGAAAGGACAGTAGAGAGGCCTGTTAGCAGCATTGTATTTTTCTAGTAGCTGTCGATTGGTGAATATGGTTGTAATAAGTCAGTTTTGAACACTCGCTAATCTTCTTTTGGGTGCCAATAACCATAATTACGATCAAAATAACTAACGCCTGCTCTCTTCAGACATTGGACTTGAAATCAATGTCCAAAACTAAGAAGTCATCTAAAAAGTTCTTTGACTGAGTCAGTTACAAATTTCTGAATTAGCATGTGTACTCTTTTAATTCTTGAAGTCTACTAATAAGCTTATAAAAACGTTTTCTGATGTTAAGACAGCCATTCATAACCAGACGCTAAAACGAGAGTGCAATGAGTACATGTTTTGAAACTCCCAATGACTTCACTTGCATAAAAAATATAGAAGCGTTTCACATAGTTTTTGCAACCATTCTTGTGCCATTGTGAGAGAACAAAAATATTTATAGTTTTTTCTTAATGTATCAATTATTAGGAGGAATATGTATGTGTAAAACCTTTGTTCATCGTCTAAACCTTTGCTCCAAACCAGACAAGTACCAGAAAATACCAATATTGGGGTCGCGTTCTAAAAAGGAAAGTGCAAGCCATTCCTAAAATTATAGCACTAATTCAATGCAATGGAGTTTCAACCATGAATTAAACCGCTTTATTTCTAACCGTGTTTTAAATGCCTTGTGAAGATAGAAACATATCTCAAGCTATGGGGTAATCGAAGAAACAAAAAAAATGTTCCATGGACTAAAACCAATTTTTACTGGATTCTCATTGTCACATTTATTTATGATTCACTGTAACATTTTCTTATAAATCAAAAACTAGTGGACAAATTCAGGTGCAAAGTCAGGTTGTATTCACTTTTTTTAAATACCTGTCTTCAAGGATGATTGCTTTCTCGAATAAGCGGAGTTCAAATAAGCGGTGTAAAAACTGTGCACTAGTGTAGTTCCTCCAAAACGACCTGCCTGCTTACCCACCCACTGACCTTCTTCATGCACACTGCTTATGGAATATTGTTTATTTGCGTGTGTGTAAAAATAATGAAGAAAAAAAAAGGCAACTTGAAAAATTCAACACAAAAGTTGAAATAAACTCTATAACCAATTAACCCCTATGTATAACCAATGATCCCAAGCACAAACAATGATCCCTATGTATAATCAATGATCGTTTTGGATAACCAAAGACCCCTATGTAAAACCAATGTTCTCTATGTATAACCAATGATCCCTATGTATAATCAAGGATCCCTATGTATAACCAGTGATCCTTTTGTTTAACTAATAATCCCCATGTATCACCCCTTATCCCTATGTATATCTAATGATCCCTATAAATAATCAATGATATCTATGTATATCCAATGATCTCTTTGTATAACTAGTGATCCCTATATATAGCCAATGATTCCTTTTTATAACTAATGTTCCCTATGCAAAGCTAATGATCTCTATGAAAAACTAATGATCACTATGTGTAACCAATAACCCCTCATATCATCATCATTATCTTGTCCGACTTACCGGTATTAGTAAAATACGGTCTTGCGGGTCTCCGAAGGACGTTGGTAATGTCACATAAGTATTTCAGCAGATTCAACAGATCGTTGCACGGTCATATCGTCGGAGTCGTTGCAGATCTCATACGCTGGGACCGCAAGTTTCACTTCCGTGTAGCTCTGTCGATCGCAAACGATAAAAGTTTCACTTTCCGCGTATTCTAAATGAGATGTGCCCCGAAGTTATTAAAGGGCTAGATTCCTAAATCTACACCAGGATGAGCAACGTCTGGCAGAGGTTGCACTATCACAGCCCGCAGGGCGCACTGAATAAGTCACCCAGGTAGCAGAAAATTGGCCACAAGAAAGTTGGCCACACAGGATGGGAGTCGATAGGCCGCGATAATCCAGTGCATCTGGGGCAAACATATTCTGGATTGGCTACCAGCCGGCTTGATAATCCGCAGTATTTCTTGTGAACCCAAATTTTGCACTGAGAGAAGCCAATGGAGTTGCTTCCAACACCTTTACGACAGAGAGCTCAAGGATGCTTCCCAGAGTCCTTGATGAGATCAAGGCCGATGCCTGAGATCAGAAAATTTGTCTTTTTTTATGTTATTTAGCAGAGCTTCACTATGCATAGCTAATGATCTCTATGAAAAACTAATGATCACTATGTGTAACCAATAATCCCTCATATCATCAAAAGCGTGCAACAGCAAAATCCAGGAGACGCTTCCTCGGGGTCCACGAAAGGACAGTAGAGAGGCCTGTTAGCAGCATTGTATTTTTCTAGTAGCTGTCGATTGGTGAATATGGTCTTTAAGCACCATCCTACGAATAATGGGTTCGAGTGTTCGTTCTAACAACTTCATGCCTTCATGTGTGAGTTTCAGTCCTCGATAGTTGTCAGGGTCTCTCCTTTATAGATTTTTGTAGAACTTCAGACTGTAGCTCCTCTCCCAGTCTGCAGGGATAACACCATTTTTGAAGACAATTTCCGTTAGTTACCTCGTCAGCTCGACGCCAAGATTTACAGTTGCTCTCATCATCTTTGCAGCAACGCCAGACAGTCCACTGGCTTTGCAACACTTCATTTGCCACAATGTCCAGCAATCGACGCAGTCTTCTTGGCCAAACAATTTCCACAATGACAAGTCTGGCATAGTGTACAACACATGCTTCAATTTATCGTTCTCAAGGATAGCTAGCATCATTCCACGTACAATTCTCGCCCGAAAGACACTATCACCATTTAGAGACAGTGGTGAAATCTTCTTTCTCAGCAGTAGATTTAGCAAGGTAAACAGTATGTTTTGACTGTTCATTTTGACTGTCAATTCTAGATCAGACTCTCGACCCTTCAGCACTTCTTTTTCCTTGCGCAACGTGGTCAACTCGTTCATTTCACCACTTCATTTCACGTTTCAGGTTTACACTTGTGTATTTTTTTCTAGACCACATACTTCAGTGGCAGCCTTCAGAGTCGGAAACTTCAGGCGAGACCAGACATACTTAACATGAATGGTTGCATCAATTATAGACTGAACAGCTGATACCCCGTCTTTCTGAAAGGCCTGCTGGATTTGGTGGGCTATAGCAGAGTCTTTAGGCATGCATGCGTTATATGAGGTATGATCTTGCACCTCTTCGCACGGGGTACGTGTACGGCGAGATCGCACACGGTAACGACAAGGTAATGTTGTTGGACGCATTCCGCGTTTGGAAAAACGGCACTGCTAGAAGACTTACATTAAAGTATGTAGTCCAGCTGCGTAGAGTGGCCGACTGAGCTGTATGAGGTGAGGTGGGAGTTTCTTTTCTTGAGCCTGTTCACGTAAGCCTGTTCACTGTCTGCCTCTTGATAATCACAGGCAGCGGAACCGACGTGCCCATTCCAGTCACCAACTGGTATGAGTATCTCAGAACCTGGAACCTTGGCACAAGCAAATAGGGTGCAGTTGATCGAAGATAAGCTTGTTGACAGCGCATAGCTTGCGGAGCATGGACTGAGACAAAGGTGAGAACTCTAATTCCAATCATGAACTTGAGTGTCCGAGATTCGTTGCACTTCAATAACTTCATCCACCTAGATTTCAGCAAGGAAGGCAGCAGCTCCGCCGAGACCTGATTTGTATCTGCATTGCGCTTAGTACGGCTACAGGCAACAACAATATGGGTTTTTTTTGCTGAAGACTTTGTCACGAGATTGAAGCTGATTTTGAACGAAATGGATTTTTTTACATGTTAAAAAGCGTGTATGTATCTTATGGGTGTAGGTTTGTTTCTATAAATTTACAATGAACCCTCATTTATGATCGATCGATATGTGTCTGTATACCTGTATGCATCTTTGATTATTTGCATTAGTGTCTGTATGATGTTTTTATGTTTGCATACAGTTATTCGTCTAAAATAATTTATATATAGATCATACTTAACCAATGTATCACAGAATACTATTTTCAAAAAAATCTGTGAAAAACCCAGTTCATCTTATTTATTTTCCCTCAGGTTATCTGGGGAAAATTGACAAGAGGGGATTATCTTTGACAGGTTAATTATTTCGCTCCACGGGATATCAGGGGGATCTTGACAGCTCGTTTGATTACTTTTATATCCCCAGGATATCTGGAGAAAAGATGACAGCTCCAACTTTTAAGTTTCAACCAATCAGATGTTTTTATGCAGTTCTCTTTTTCATCTCAACATGTTTAATTATTCCGTCTTATTTTGTACTACGATTAATTTCAGCTCTCTTTTGTCGCTGTGTCTTTAATCTTTAAAAAAAATTATGCATTTTCTGAAATTTTCAAAAAAATTATCATCCAAATTTGTCAATTGCTCTGCCCCGGTAAAAGTTTACACTGAGAAAGATATAGTATCAAAAATCTTGTTGTGTCTGATATTTTTGTATGATCAATTTTCTATCTTTGTCAGAGAAAATTTTTAAAAAGACTATACAATTTAATAGAAGCTGGTTACAGTTTTCTTAAACTTTTTATTTATCTTTAATTCTTTCAATTGGCGGACTACAATATCCATATTTCATCATCATTCTCCATTTTTTTCACCAAAAAGTTAGTTTTTAAGATGCTTTTCGTAAAAAAAATTAAGGATTTTAGAGAAAAATTTTTATTAACAAATAAACAATTGACTACATCGTATAGTAAAATTTCTGCAAAAGCTTACACTTAGTAAAAAATGCCTTTTTAGATAAAATTACTGATAAAACTCACAATATGCACAGCACGGTCATAATTCAGGTTTTTCTGTAAAAAATTAAAAAGACGAATTGCTGAATAGTTTGCGTGAAATCCACACAAATTATCAGTTTTTTGTAGCTTTCGAGGAACCATTCGTCGATACTTTTTTGTCAAAAAGGAGTAAGTTGATCTTTCTCTAAACAACAAAGCAGTCGAGTAATTATGGCAGAGTTATAAAAACTGCAAAAGAGTGATTTGTTAGTTGAGGTACTTTATCAGAGGAGTAAAACCCCATGTACTTGAACCTGAGCTCAGCAATTCCTTCAATAACTTGCAGTAGTGAAAAATTAACCATCTTTGCAACTGTAACCTGACTAACATCTAAACCTTACATCTAAAAAAAGAAACTGATAGTTTTATAGTGTACTTTAGGATTAAAAAATGAAAGATTGATGTTTTACACGCATATAGAAATCGAATCGACAAAATCTCAAACGCAGTCCTTATGTAGTGGGCAAAGGTTATTGAACACTGTTTTACAGTCTAGGTTAAAGCAATGTCTCGGGTTTTCAATTAAACAGCAATCTTTCTTTGGTTTGGCTGGATTTTTAGCCCTGAACAAAAATGAAATAGATAGTACAGGAAAAAAAGCAAAGGAAAGTTCTAAACAAGCTACAATATTTTTATAGGAACCGGAAAATTCAAAAATATTAAACATTTTTAGCGACTGTGTCGATTTAGTCAAGTTGAATGTTTGATAGTCTTTCTCCCAAGACCATAACTTACTTGCTCCAAGAGAAATTGGAAAAACATTTCTAATCTCAAACTTTCTCCACTAAGTTCTGGATAATGCAACTGTTCAGCTGCATCCTGTAGTGAAGTCAATTCGAAAGTTAGATTATAGTGATTTGAAAATCTTCCATAGGAAGAGCTGGCAAATCTTCGTTGAACTGCATTGCTTTCATTGTTGTAGCTAATTTGTATCTAATGAAATAATTGCTGTTCCAGCCCGAATAAATCTAAGCTCTCTCAAATGAAATTGTTGATGGTTGAAAAGACTTTTATGAAAGGAATTCGCAACAGCTAAATTTGTATTCATTGCAACAGCTTTTCTTCTGATTAAACTGGTTTTGACGAGATGCAATGATAAAGGTTCTTGGTATAGTTTCCATGTAATTACAATGAGCAGGTTCCCTTTCTAGATTCCATTGCAAGTATTGATGATTAGGCTAGGCTACTTAAATTTTTCTAGTAAACAGCGAACAATCAACAATTTTCCGACTAACTTTTTGATTATCAGACAGCAGGTAAAAATTAGGTCTAGCTCGAATTAGTTTATTTCGAATTTTGGTTTTTGGTAGTAAAAACTTTTCACATAAAAGCAAATCAATAGCAACGCTGCCATAAAGTGAAAAATTTATCCCTGATCGTAAGGAATTTGCTCTATCAGTAAACGGATGCGTTAGTTCGATTTTCCTTTAAAAGCTTTAATATTGGAGAATAGAGAATAAAATAGGTTGTTTACATAAGTTAAGTAAGCTTGTGGTTCCTCATCTGAATCTCCCTCCGATTTTGTTTTATGTTCTGCTTTTTCTACTTTGAAAGCATGAAACAATCTTCCTGTGAAGAATTTGAAGATTTAAACTGAGGTGGGCATCACGCATATTTAAATAAAGATTGCAGTCAGTCTAAAAATTCAAACTCAAAACAGCTTTCATCTAGAGAACTACTTGGAAACACTTCTTGTGTGTAAGAAGAAATAATTGTTTCCAAAACTGGAACTTTATCAAAATCTGCAAAGAAGAATTTGTAAAAGCTCTGTACCGACAATGAATACTTTGATTTATACTCATTTTATTTTGTCAAAATTGACTTTGTGAGAGCGATTGATTTTGGAATTACTTTTTGGAGAAATGGTTCTTCTATTTCTACGCTTCGATTTGTTTTTTCCACCCCCTCCCTCCAACTGTTTTCGAAATGTTTTTGTTTCCAACATCTTTTGCCAAAGTTTTGAGTTTTTCGTCTCGTCCACTGACAACTTCTCCAATCTCTGGAGCAGCAATTCCAAATAAATTTGCTCCGATTCTTTTTGCAGCTGGGACTACATATTTTTTTCAAGGAAAGTGCAGTTCTCCCGAGAGTTTGTGCAAGAGCACCAAAACCTCTTCCATACTGTCTTGCATGTCCACGAAAAATAGGAAGGTTAGCTGAGATTTGACCAAGCATTTTGTATGAAGTATAAATCAAAAATGATTATCCGAAATATTGCGAAACAAGAGAACAACTCAGGTAATTCCTAAGGACGCAAAATGACTTGTTTCACCTGTAGTAGCCTTTAGTTCTGTTTTTATGCTGTGAAAAGAGTTTTTTTTTTAATTTTTCCAGTTGTAGACTCGTAAAGAATTGATAATTCATGTACTGACCTGTAGATACTATGTCTCCATTTTATACTTTGGAAATGAAAGGAATACAACGAAGTAAAGGAATTTTTGCATCACCAACTACATTTTTTTCAATAATATCTTTATCAATCATTGGGGAATGTAATCTTATAATGTCGTAAGAATACTGAGGATAAGGTGGAACTTTTCCTTTCTTTATAACACCTATCTGATTTTGTTCTAAATCACAACCAAAAATGCGGCGCAAATCAGCACTTTGAATTTTAAACACTGATTGATCCTCAGGTAAATGAACAGCAATTTTTGTGTAACCTTATCTACTGATACATAAACTCAATCATATTCATAATTTTGTGCACCTATACCTTTTCGAACTTTGTCATTCATGTCTACAATTATATCAACAATACTTGGATACAATCACCGTTCAATATACATCAGTTGAATCCTTCTTTTTTTCTCAAAACTTTCCCGCCCATCGATGAAAGTAAATTTTCCCTCGTTAACGTTTTGGTATAATGAAGGATACGATTTTTCTAAAATACCTTTAGAACTCCTTTAGATTGTTTTTGTTCCGGTAGAAAATTTGTAAAAGAACCACTGTTATTTAGATAACAATTAAAAGAAGCATTAGAAACTAGCTCAAAAGTTAAAGAATCCATGACCGATTGAAATTTAATTTAAAAAAATGACTTACCTTTAACCTGAACTTTTTTCTGCTCTTTTTCATAAAATTTTCCCAGAATTTTTTTTCGAGATTTTTGATTATATATGTTGGAGATTTTTTTGTAGATAATGTCGAAATTTCAAACGTTTCATCTGTAAACTGTGGCTTGTATCCTTTTCGGAACGGTGTATCTTTTTTCGAAAATCTCACTCTATCTCCAATTTTGAGTTTCGGTGTGTTATATTTCATGAACGATTTGTTTTACAAAAATGATTTAAAAAAATGTTTTTTTTTCACATCTCTCGGAGATTTTCCAATAGATCGATTTTTACAACAGATAAGTGTAGAATCAAACTGCTGCACTTTGGGAACAAGTTTTTCACCATGATCTTCAATGTAACGACAAATTATATGTTTTAAAAACTGAATTGCTCTCTCTGCAAATGCCGCTTTTGTTTCACTCATTGTTGAGTAAATTTCAGTGTCTTTCTCCTCGCAAAATTTTTCAAAAGTTCCCTCATATTCTGTTCCTATATCAACCCAAAGTTTTTCAGGAGTGTTTTTTTTGAGAAATCATTTTTCTGGAAGCTTGTAAAGTGTCTTTGGCATACTTTTTTTTCGTTGTTTCGGCTCTGACAAATCTAGAAATGTCTACAGCAACTAATAAAAACTTGACTGAATTTTTTTGACTAGCTAACTAGTCTATAAAAGCCAAGTCCATACACCAGATTTCATAAATATACTTAGAAAAAGCTCGGAGTCTTCGGAATTGCCTGATTTTTTTTATACGCTGTCTTGGTTCGTACGAATCGTTCTACTTCTTTTGTTGATAAAGTACCCCTCTTACTCAAGTTTTGAATAGAATTAAACGCAGCTCTTCCCCTAGAATACAATACGTTTAATCTTTCCTTTTCAGATTTTGAAAGGGATCCAAGTTCCTCTGTCTTTTACTTTGGCGTTCTTGTTAAAAACCAATTTAGGTGCAAAAAAATTAGAAAATCGGTGTTTTTTTTCGATTTAGTGTGCACACAAAGTCTACAATAGAATTTGACTATCTAAAATGACATTGTTTGATTGTCTGAGTCTCGACTATCTAAAATGACATTGTTTGACTGTCTGAGTTTAATTCTAGGAGAATTCAAAATCAAATCACTAAGGAGCTGATTGTTGCTCGTTTTCAACATCGCATTTACAGCACTGTAAACAGAATCAAAAATTTTTGGCACCATTTCCTCTTTTTTTTGTTCCAATTTTTGTTTTCTCAGAAGAGCACTTTGTGATTGACAGACTGTGTACAAATACAAAACAAACTGTTCCATACTATGTCAATCGCTTAATAACAAAACGAGTGATTAAAGAGATCAATTGTAACCGTTTAGTTGAACTTAAAACAGTTCATCTTTTGTGTAGAGGAGTTCTTTTTTGTGTTAACTCTAAAATTTGCCTTTGGTATTTTACTACGTCGTATTTCCGAAGACCTCGAAATAAATTTAAGGTTTTTTTGCGTTTATTTATAAAGAGGTTGATAATGTCGAAAAAAGTAAAAATGTTTGTCGAATGCTGGTTCAAAAGTATCAATTTTCAACCATTGAAAAACAAGATGAGATTTTTCAGACCCACATGGTCCAACTAGGGAAATAAAGTTTCATTCTTTGGAAGATAATAATTTATTCATAGCTTTGGAGAAGGTAGAATATAACCGATTGTACGTGATAAAATAGCTACTCAAACTGTCGTTTCTTCACATGTTGTGGATAATTTCTTTCGAACCATTGCATAAAAATCTAAAGAGATCTACTACATCTATTTCCCAACTATTTCCACAATTATGGTTTATGATTTTTTTCGTCGAAAAGAGAGTTTCCTGAATTTACAGGCTTGTCATATTGATCGACCATCTTAACTCTAGAAAACAAAGTTGACAATGAAATTTGATTAAAGTTTTAAAATGGTAGTAAATTAAGTTATTATGATTTACAATTTGTTAAAAAAACATCGAGTTCATCTTCCGTATGCAAATGTTTTTCTTTGTGCACAGTGAAGAGTTTTTGCAAGACTAAATGGGTAGTGGCTATACCTCCAATCATATTCTTCATCTTTGAATATCAAAAATTGAATTTTAGGGCAAGCGTAGTCATCCAAATAATTAATCTTTGTTTCCAAAAATTCTGAAATAATCTTACTTTTTGCATAACATTTTGCAAAAACTCTATTTCTGTGGCTTCTAAATTTTTCAAGTTCAGTTTATCTTTTGTAATCCTTGCTTCAACTGATCCCATGAAATTTGGGATATTGCATTGAATTTCTTGGGAGGAAGAAAGGAATATCCTACAGTTTGTCCATGTTTATAAACTTCTACACAAAATTGTTTTCAATACATTCAATATCCAAAACAGCCACACACTCTCTGTTAACTTTTTCCCCCAGATTTTTAGTTAAAATGATTAAAAGTCGAACAATGCATATACTGATGAAGCAAATATTTAACAAATAAACAGAAAATTATTCCAGTCACGTGACCAAGAAAGCATGAGACGTGGAGGCTAGGGGCGAAAAAACAATACCCAGGTCTTTTTTTGTAGTAGATTTCACTGATCCTGCAAAATCTTGAAGAAATACCAATTTTTAACCAATTAAAAACAAGATGAGAATTTCCGGATCCACTCAGTCCAACTAGGGAAATAAACATTCGTTCTTAAGAAGATAATATTTTTTTCATAGCTTAGAAGAAGGTCGAATATAACCGACTGTACTTGATAAGGTAGCTATCCAATCTGTCGTTTCTTCACAAGTTGTGAATAACAAAATTCGAACCATTGCACAAAATGCTGGTTCAAAAGTATCAATTTTCAACCATTGAAAAACAAGATGAGATTTTTCAGACCCACATGGTCCAACTAGGGAAATAAAGTTTCATTCTTTGGAAGATATTAATTTATTCATAGCTTTGGAGAAGGTAGAATATAACCGATTGTACGTGATAAAATAGCTACTCAAACTGTCGTTTCTTCACATGTTGTGGATAATTTATTTCGAACCATTGCATAAAAATCTAAAGAGATCTACTACATCTATTTCCCAACTATTTCCACAATTATGGTTTATGATTTTTTTCATCGAAAAGAGAGTTTCCTGAATTTACAGGCTTGTCATATTGATCGACCATCTTAACTCTAGAAAAAAAAGTTGACAATGAAATTTGATTAAAGTTTTAAAATGGTAGTAAATTAAGTTATTATGATTTACAATTTGTTAAAAAAACATCGAGTCCATCTTCCGTATGCAAATTTTTTTCTTTGTGCACAGTGAAGAGTTTTTGCAAGACTAAATGGGTAGTGGCTATACCTCCAATCATATTCTTCATCTTTGAATATCAAAAATTGAATTTTAGGGCAAGCGTAGTCATCCAAATAATTAATCTTTGTTTCCAAAAATTCTGAAATAATCTTACTTTTTGCATAACATTTTGCAAAAACTCTATTTCTGTGGCTTCTAAATTTTTCAAGTTCAGTTTATCTTTTGTAATCCTTGCTTCAACTGATTCCATGAAATTTGGGATATTGCATTGAATTTCTTGGGAGGAAGAAAGGAATATCCTACAGTTTGTCCATGTTTATAAACTTCTACACAATATTGTTTTCAATACATTCAATATCCAAAACAACCACACACTCTCTGTTAGTTTTTTTCCCCCAGATTTTTAGTTAAAATGATTAAAAGTCGAACAATGCATATACTGATGAAGCAAATATTTAACAAATAAACAGAAAATTATTCCAGTCACGTGACCAAGAAAGCATGAAAGGTGGAGGCTAGGAGCGAAAAAACAATACCCAGGTCTTTTTTTGTAGTAGATTTCACTGATCCTACAAAATCATGAAGAAATACCAATTTTTAACCAATTAAAAACAAGATGAGAATTTCCGGATCCACTCAGTCCAACTAGGGAAATAAACATTCGTTCTTAAGAAGATAATATTTTATTCATAGCTTAGAAGAAGGTCGAATATAACCGACTGTACTTGATAAGGTAGCTATCCAATCTGTCGTTTCCTCACAAGTTGTGGATAACAAAATTCGAACCATTGCACAAAAAACTAAACGAGATCTATTACATGTACATGCAAACAGTTTCCATATTTTTCGCTTAGGATTTTCCTCATCAAAAAATGAATTTCTTAAACTTACAGACTTTTCACACTGATCGATCATCTAAACTCTAGAAAAAAAATTGACAATGAAAATTAATTAAAGTTTGAATAAGGTAGTACACTAAGATTATTATGATAAACAGTTTGTTAAAAAACATCGAGTCCATGTTCCGTATGCAAAACTTTTTTTCTGCACAGCGAAGAGTTTTTGCAAGACGAAATGGGTAGTTGCCACGCCTCAATCATATTTTTCATCTTTGAATATCAAAAATTGAACTTTAGGACAAGCGTAGTTCGCCAAATTAAAAATCATTGTTTCCAAAAACTCTGACAGAATCTTAGATTTTTCACAAAATTTTGCAAAAAATTCTGTTTCTGTAGCTTCTAAATTTTTCAAGTTCAGTATATTTTTTTGTGACCCTGGCTTCAACTGATTCCAAGAAGATGTTTTGTACACCAAAACGATTGGGATGTTGCATTGACTTTCATGGGAGGAAGAAAAGAATATCCTACAGTGAGATGAAAGGATACTTTCCATACGGGTGGTTTGATACTTCCAACAAGCTTCATGAACAACAGCTATCCTCGTCTGATGACTTCTACAGCAAACTGAAGAATAGCAACCCTCTTGATAAAGAGTATGACTATTTTCAGAAGTTTCACAATACTCGATTAACTGAAGAGAAAGCCTTGAAAAAACACGGGCTTAAAACCAAAACACCTACGAGATTGGAAAACTACAACTACCTGAATTCTATCTGGGAACAGGAAAAAAAGACAACAATTCGCGATTTTCTACAGTGGTATAACAACAAGGACGTTATTCCTACCCTTGATGCTATGCAGAAAATGATTTAATTTTATCATGACAAAGGGATAGACATGTTAAAATTCGGCTGCAACTACCAAATTTAGCAAATATTGTCTACACAAGTCAACCGACTATAGGTTTTACCCATTCTTTTCGAGTGATAGTGACTGTTTTGGAAAGATACGGGAAGACATGACCAGTGGTCCCTCAATTGTTTTCACCAGGAAAGCAGTAGCAAGCGAAACGTTTATTCGAAAGTCAAACAACTGGCGTAAGTCAATCGTTGGTATTGATGCTTGTCAACTCTATCCTTGACTGTCAACTCTATGTGTCAGGGTATGCCCACAAGCTTGTATAAGAGATGGGACTACAATGAAGAAAAACAAAAGTTCAGTGCAACGCAAAATCGGGTTCGAACGTTTGAAAATATGGTCGTGCCATACGTTCAAGCAATGAGAACTGAATGCAAAATTGAGAGTTACTACACTGTAGGAACACAGAAAAAAAACATTGCTTCAGTGTTGATAGTTATTGGAACCATTGTAAGACTGTTTTTGAAGCAATGGGTTGTTATTTATTTGTTTCGCCCATGTCAAGAAGCTAGACCCATCCTATCTGTTTATGAGATCATAGAGGAACCACGAATTGAGAAAAAGATGAGCTTCAAAAATATTACATTCGAGAAAAGGATACTCTATAGAAGAAATGTGGGAGTTTAGTTGGTGGGATCAATTTGAAAACAATATAGACGTAAAAAATCATGTTAGAACTCACTTTCTTTTCAAAAAACCTCTTTCTGCCAATTCACTACTGCAAAACATTAGAAATGAAACAATGTTCTGCTACGACCAATGCGATCTGAGCGTTCCAGTTCAGCTTGAAGCAAATTTTCCAATCTCCAACTTATTTTCAAAAATATTGATGTTACCAAAACCGATATTGGGGAATATATGAACACATATGCGGAAGAAAATGTTTTGTCAAAAAACAACAACGAATGTTGATATCGAGCTTCAAATTGACCAACGGAACACTTAGCTCACCACTTTTCAATTTTTAATTAGATCCTGGATTACAGTGTAAAAAAATTCATCGAATGGTACAATACACACCACGTAAAGTATTCAACAGTTTTGTTCAGTCTGTTGTTGATGCTGGGCGAGCGGGTGATAAAAATCCATTATCTGGGGAAGTAGCCGAAACAATTAAACTTCTAGAAAATAGTTCCTACGACTATCAAATTATGAACAGATCAAAACATACAATGACAAAATATCTTGGAGACAAAAAAACTCATAAGGCTATCAATAACCATTCCGTCAAGAGGCTCAATATCGTAGCTAAAGATTTGTATGAAGTGGAGTTTGTTAAATTTACTCTAGAGAATCGTGAACCAATAATAGTAGGATTCTTTATTTTACAGTATGCCGAGTTGAGAATGTTGGAGCTGTATTAAAAATTTTTCGGTAAACTTTGCGATGTCATTAAGTTCGAAGAACTCGAAATGGATACAGATTACTTCTATTCGGCTTTGGCAGAAGAAGATTTAGATGAGCGAATCCTTCCCAGAAAACGAGGCAAACGAGCAGAATGGACTGAAAAGCGAAGCAAGGACTGTCGAGACGATTTCATAGCAGACGCGAAAACAACTTTTTCTAGCCATACTTGTTGCTCTAAACATAAAAAACATGACAAGAGAGAAAAAAGATTGTTCAATTAGAAGTTCAGATGCACTAAAATGTTATGCCTGTGTAGTATAACCTATTGCTTTTATGATAGTAAAAGTCAAAAGTATAAGTTTAGCAGTAAAGCACTGAACAAACGCGCATTAGAAGATTCTTGAGATGGCCCGATGGCTAAGTATCGACAAGTACCGGATGAGGCAGTGAAATTGAAGTCAACGAATAGAGGATTTAAAACAATTAACCATGCAGTCGCAACTTATGAACCAACTAAAACAAGTCTCAGCTGTTTTTACACTAAACGGGAAGTTGATTGTGATGGAAAACATACTAAAACTCTAAACTTGTAAGAGATTATGTAGTTAAGTTGTATACAATGCTGTGAGTTGATACATTTTCTCTGTAGTTAACCTTTTTTCAAGTGTTTTTAAACGCTAAATTTGGGTTAACATTATATTGGTTTCCGATCAAAAAAAAACATTAAGAATCTGGAACATTGGAAAAATCGAGCGCCTAATTTTTTTCTCGAAACTCACCATCCTACCATCTGAAACTCCGAAACCTATATGCAATTTTGTAACATTGGAAAATTTATTCCAACGTAATACATTAACAACATTTACCTATTAGGTAACGCGCGCCGAAAATTTTGCAAAAAATTAGAAATTTCCTCACAAAATTAAAAAAAAAACGTTGTACTTACCATTCCCTCACCATCACTCAAAACATGAACCCTTACCAACTCGATTTCCTATCTCAATACATTGAGAAATCTATTCCCTAAGTTAATACATAGGGTGATGACCGGGTACTCTATTGCCAATGTTAATACATGGGGTTCATCATCCCCCGCCCGATTTTGCCCCGACATATACTATTAACCTTCAGGTGCTACTATGTCGCATCTGCCTCGCAAAAAGTAGATCCGGTTCAACTTTCTTAGGGATCTCATCTTGTTCTAGATTTTTACAGTCTTATTCCGCGTTGGTAAGGATTCGTCAGCCGCCTCGAGCACCTCATTGGTGAATAGATCCGGTGGCAATTTGGTCCCCTTTTCAACAATCTCAATCCCGTCATTCTTTTTAGTGTCGTTTTCATTATATTCAGAAGCAGGGTCCATCATTGAATAATCATCCTTCTCCATGTCCTCTGGAGCGCACCAAATTTCTGACGTTGGGTTATGAAGTTTGATGTTTTCGAAGTGTGCGAAACAACCCGTATTGAGCCTGTAAAAATGACCCTCTTGGCTTACCTCTGTTATCTTAGAAGGACATCTCTATTGCTTCAGAAATTTCTTTGTGCCTTTCATTGGGATAACGTTCTGGAAGATTAAAACTGTAAGCCTGTATAAGTAATTAAGCTCCTGTTGGAGTCATATCACATCTCTCACGTAGACATTTGGCAACGTTTCCTTGCCTTCATATTCAGGATAGAAGAATGTTTTCTCATTTCTCGTCAGCATCATATGTGGACTAATGCCCGTAGTAGAAATTTGCGTGCTGTTACAGGAGCCCATTGCTTCTGCTAGATATCTGTCGCAATCTGTCATATACCGGGAACAGAACAGCTTTAACATTGAGTTAAGCTTGATTGGTTCTGTCGCTCGACTAGGGATTTCCTCTGTCGGTTGTATATCGTTGAGTGAGCTTGCGCTACTTGCGCTAAAACTTATTTACTCGAATTAATTAAAAATATCATTTACTGCTAGTGAACAAAATGAATGGACTTCACGCTCCCAAATACTTAATCTCAATTACTGAATCTCAAATACTGACCTAATTCGGCGATATGTCAATCCAATAATGAATAAACCCAATTACAGAATTAACAGTAATGAATTTATTTGGTGTTGTGTTTCCAAAACTATGATCCCAAAAACTGCTCGCAAATATCTAAGTGTGACATCCGTCGATTTAGTTGACCAATGTTTTGAGCTTTGTTCGTGGATTCCGCTGACAATCGTTAAATCCTTGCTTTTAAATTCCGCAAGTGCATATTCAAGTTCAGTAATAAACAAATTTTTGAATTCCTTTACAGTTTGCGGATCCCGCTTAAAATTTTTGCGGATTCCACTTAGATTTGCGGATTCCATTTACATTTTGCGAAATCCACTTACAGTTGCGGAATCGAGAACAACTAGCTATCTTTGCTTGTTGCGGAATCCGCAGCAAATCAAATCTGCCGACACAATTTACGTTACAAGCATATGTACGCGGAATCCACGTAAATCTTTTAAGTGGAACCCACTTGCATTTTGGAACATGTTTAAATGCTTGTCTCTGGAATCCAGGAACATGCAGACCAAAATTGTGCGCCTATCCAGTGCACAGTTTGGCCTCGTAATGTTTTAAACTTATTAATAGCAAATAATTATGTTTTCTTATTGATGCACCTAAAGAAGGTTGATACTTTTGATGTAATCAAAGTACTACGAAGTTGCCTAAAACCGCCCAGAAATTGCCTAAGTTGCCTAAAACCGCGAACAAATTTGATTCTGTTTGAACCAATGTATATTGATTTGAACAGATTTCAAAAAACTCAAAAAAGTGAAAAAACTGAAATGCCCAATGATATCGATAGTGGAGCTGGCCATCTGATTTTGGAAGACTCTTATCCGACAATGCTGCTACTTGCAGAGCTCCTCGTGATAAGATGCGAGCTGGTAGAACGCTTACGCTTCGATAAAATAAAAGAATTGTTAGGTGAACTAGCTCGGAAGTCAGTGTTGCAATGTGTTTCATTTCGAGATGTTTGGCAAATGAAAACAATGAAGGATAAAGAAGGATAAAGATAATGTTCAATTTATTCTTAGTTTTTGTCATTTTGTTGAATGTAAAGTATAGTTTGTTCAAAATGTTTTTATTTTGCCCAGAAGTTTAATTCAAAATAATCATTGTTCAACTTGGTGTTACTTTTGTCAGATATGGAGTTGAAAAGGTTATTTATAGAAAATTAGAATTCGTGGTATTTTACGCTGGAACCATCTCGCCTAATATAAAACATCAGCAAGTCGATTGGTCCTTTGAACATGTTAACAGATACAAAACTTCTCAGTTGTTACTTTGCATTGCGCATGAAAATAAAAAAAAATTAAGAAAAATTTTGTTTTTCTCATTATTGCGTCTTTGTGTGAACGAAAACTTTTATCTCAATGTAGACTTCAAAATTGGGACTTTCAAAGAAATAACGGACTTTTTTGGCGCCATAATTTTTCTTTCCAATCATAAGTCCAATTGTAAGCTTTTTTTGGCAAGATTATTTAATTTTACTTGAAAATTACTAATGTCGTGACCTCAAGCTTCAAAAAATATATTCATTTCTAATTGTTCTTTGAAAGTTACCGATTTGAGCTTTGATAGTATGGACAAATTGAGATAATATAGCTTGACGTACTTGTTTACGCACGACCAAATATTTGATCTAGAATCAATTGAAAAAAAAACTTAAACAATATTTTTGATCTGTAAATATGGCAAAAGCGGCAAACAAAATACGCAAATAGTAAAAAAGCATTAAAAAAATGACCAAATGTAAAAAAAAATTTCAGATTCATAAGAAATAAGCAGTAATTTTTGATAAAATTATTTCAATTTGATTTATATTTGTAATTTTATTCCAAATTTAATTTTGAAATTAAATCTTAAGTTTAAAATGGTGTTATGATCATTTTTATATTTAAATCTTCGAGACTATTGTTTTTGATCTATTTGGATGCTTATGACAACACCGACTCTTGGCTGTTTTTTATGCTCATTTTCTGGTTTTATAAAGGGTAGCGTTTGAGGGGCTGTCTAGGGTAGCATTACTTGGTATTGAAGTCCAATCGTGAGGCTCAGCTTTAAAACTAAATTGAACGAGTTAAGAAAAAAGTGAGAATCAAAAATTACAGTTTCGATCTGAAACTTTACAGTAGTTTGTGTTCGAACATCTTCAGTGCAGAGACCAGGTAATTTCAGTGCCGAGAGCAACAAATAATTTATGTTTTCAGGAATTTTGGTCGAAACAAACCCATCAAAATTACGTTCTCCAATTACTTCTTGTAATGTGCCCAAAAAAGCTTGAGTTACTAAAATCAAAAGTGGGTTTGAATTTTAACATTTCCAGCAATTTACAACAGAGATTGGGCCAGTTTTCGTTGAATTGGTTAAATTATGATTACAATGTCATTCATAGACGAGTACGTAAGCTCCCAAAACTTTAATTTAATTTGGGCTCTTCTCAAAAAATCTGGACAATTGGAAATAGGTTTCCAGAAAATCCTTTATTTTCTGTCAATGTCTGTGGGCTTCTAACAATGTCTGTTGGCTAGTGGTGCGAAGTTTTGCGGTGCAGCTTTAATGATGAATGAAACACGACACCCTTTAAAAAATCAACATAAAAGAAGCCTTTAAGATTTTCCACTTTCTTGAAAAAAAATTATTTGTTTGTAGCAAAAATCTACAGGTTTTTTTGCTGCACTGAAACTGAAAACTAGTATGGTCAGTTACGCTTATTTTTTTTGTAATAAGATACCAAAAAACGTTGCAACCGCCGCGAAATATACTAATGCAAACTGAGTATTATTTCATATCATTTCATAGACCAAAAGAATATATATGAAAATAGCAAAATAAGCACTTTTTCCCTACTACCAAATTTCCATACAACGAAATTGCAAAAAAATTCTGATAAATATCAATTACAAAATAAAACTTCGCAAAAACAACTCGATACGTGCCGAGACTAAAAAAAACTTTGAATTGTTTTAAGAAAAAAAAACAAATTCTTAGGTTTTTTAGTGCACTGACCAGACTCACTGCTCATCTCTGGTTACAAATCAAAAGGTAACTTTCCGATAACAAAGCTGAAAATTCAAAAATTTAATAAGCTACTAACGGCGTAACTTAAAATATCAAAAACTGCTTCGTGAGGATGAAATTTCAGGACTTTTAGTCGGAATTGACCTAACTCAAAATTACGTTTTCCATAATTTAAAATTTAATGGCTCGAAAAAACTTGAATTACTAATATCGAACCTGTTTGAACTTTTATTTTACCGTCGGGTTAAAAAAAGATTGAGCCAGATTTCTCTAAATGGGTTGGTTAATTCATACATAGACTGTCAATCAAAGAACAATAAGTAAGCTCCGAGAACTTCAACTAAACATAGGTTGTTCACAAAAAAAAATTAACGATTTAGTTGTAAATTGTTTCCAACAATTCTTTTTTTTTGTTTTTTTGTTTTCGCTTTCAAGGAAAGAAATTCATTTTTATCTACAATTGAAAGCTGGTATAATCAATCGTGCGTCTTTTTAATAAAAATTTAAGAAGTTAAACGCGCAAATTTAAAATATTGTATGGTAAAAATAAACGTTAAACTTCGAGTGAATTTTGTTTCAGCAAGGATTTTTTAAAATCAATGCTATATTTTTAAAACCAAACCGAATTGTTGAATGTCTAACTTTGCTTTACGATTCGTTTTGCTGTTATTTTAAGTAGCAAAAAATATTTAAAGAAATCTTATTTTTTCTGCGACGTTAACTTTCAGAAATGTATAAATAATTTACATTTTGCTCTCAAAATTGTTCTTCAGGACTGTGTTTTCCCGGAAATTCTCGAAAACTCAAATTAATTTCTTAACGAAATTCAACTAAATAAAAAAACGGATAAAATCTAGCAATCGCTCTCGACTGAAGCAAAATTTGGTCAGGTTAAGTAGTATAGTAAACTGCCCTCGCTCCAACCTCCCACTCCTACTACAGCAGAAGTCAGCACCACGGAAAAACTTAAAACGCACTTAGGGGTACCAGTTGAAAAAAAATTCAAGTTAAGCCCAAAGTACTCAGCCTTTTATATGGAGGTGACTATAGGTTTAAAGGAAAAAAAATTAATTTAGTCCTATTATGGGAATAATTTGTATGCGTTTGTTTGAAATTGGTTTTCAAAATTTGTCGGTTATGAAATACCAAATATTGTATTGGTTGTAAGCAGATTTACCTTGCGCTTTCCTTTATCTATTTTAACAAGTAGTATACCCAAATCGAAGAAACTGAGTTTTCTGGCAAAATTTCGTTGTATAAAACAAATGACATGAAGCGAAAACGAACACAAACGCAAAATGTTGAAATTTTTCAGGACCGACTGTAAATGTTAGAAAAACTTTCTAGCGTTTTTTAGCCGCGGAAGAGATAAATTGAGCTGTTCTGATTTGAGTTTTATAAAAGTGGGCATCTGAACATTCGTTTGGATTATTGAGCCAAATTTGGAACACAGCACAAGGAATCAGCTCAAATAAGTTGGAGCTTTAAAACAAATTCTTCTGTAAAAAGCACACACACACACACACACACACACACACACACACACACACAAACAGCTCACATGCACACACACACATTGAGACGCACACTCCTTTAGACGCGCACACACAGAGAAACACACACTCACAAACACACACACATACAAACTTCTTTCTCATACTACATTCGCAGATTACAGAAAGTTCAAAAGATAAAAAATAGCCAATCGAAGATTGGAAAAGAGTAATGAATGCAAGTGAACAAAAAAATACAAATTTCAAAATTTTAAATTTCAAAAACAATTTATGATTGGCGCTTTTTTGATAACTTGAACCCACCTAGAGAAAACTGGATCAAAAGTTAAATTAAATTACACTTTCGAAACCAGAAAGCGTTCACGTTTTTTTGCGCTATTTCTACGTTGTATTTGGAGAGTGCTATTTACGTCACTTTCAGCGCATGAATTTCAATTGAACTCAAAAAGTGCATATATACCTAAATGCATTCATAAAGGCATTAATATGTATGAATCCACATCTGTAGTTATTAGAACATTTTAATTTTTTTCATATATAAGAGACTTCAGTACGTTCATTACTGTTAAAAAACTTCATTTTCAAGTTTTAATTGATTCACCTCATATGCACTGTTTTAAATAGATCGCGTCTAGAGTGGAAATCTTGCAACAAGAGAAATTGAAGCAATTCAGCTGAAAGTATTCAATTTCCTTCCAAATTTATTTGGAAGCAAGTGACTGTAGTGAAAATTTTCCTGGAAAAAAAATCTTATTCCCGATTATAAGACAATTCGTTTTTCGCATGTTAAAAAACTTTCTAGATTTGATCTAAATTTGGACTTCTCTGAAACTCCATGTTAAGTTATAAAGCTGGTTAAACTATGCTTTATGTATGGAGGAAAAACATCAAAATATGCATTTATTAATTTTTCAATGGTAGTTTCACTTACGCTAATTAATATATTTTCCATGAAGTGATTTAAAAGACAACTGAATATACAGCGTCCGGTCTTAATATTAGCTACACCAAAGCAATGGCTTGCATGTATATTTATTTATCATAATCGACTAATTGTGAAAAATTAAATTAAATACAGCTACAGTTTAAGTTGTTTCAGTTATTTGGCTATTTCAAAGCTGTGATACTTGATAAACGTGGACTCATTTTCAACATTTTCCGAATTTAAGACCTCTTTTAACCCGCAGTCAAATCGAAAAGTACGGGGAACTTTCTTTCTTGCGGGTCAAATTGTCGTTATAGAAAGTCGTTAGGGTCTGAAGGTGATTTTTCCCGAACGGGCCTTGTCGGTCGTAAACTGTTCAAACATGGCAGCGGTCTTAGTGTGTACGAACTTGATTCTTCCGTTCGACTTGATACACATGCACTATTATTATTTGCAACTGTTCTAGGGGTGCAATTATCACAATTCTCTAAGTATCTAGGGGTTAATGCTCCTAATCTTGTGGCTGATGATAAGTCACTACTTGAACAAATCGAACTATCACAAACACCTCCTCTACAGGTCACAAAACTGTTCGTTCTAGACCTTGATTCGTCAACGTTTCTAGGAGTCGTCAATACTGTGTGTCTGTGCGTCGACTGATTTGATAAACAATAAACTTTTGACATTGTAGAATCGACTTGAGACATTTGACTAGAACATGACATCAAACCACTTGTATCTTTTGGACTCCTGTATGTATTGAGTCTTTCGTCCAGTGGCTTTGAGATTCCGTTTGTTTTTATGGCTGCCAATCGGGCTGTTTCGTTGTCTTGGATCTGAACAGATACCATCGAAACCCTGCCGCGCCTAGGAGTCGAGCAAGCACTGTCGTCACAAGGTATCCAGTTGTTTTCCGGGATCTCCTGGTATATGTGACTGGCTAAGGATGACACTCTGGCTCGAATTGAAATTGTGTCATTTAGGCTGTTCATGACGTTTTGGTCGGCTGAGTTGCAATTGTAATCACAGGTGTATTCTAAAAGGAAGTACGTCTTTCACGAAACTCATTTTAGATAAAAATCGGGTCCGAAAAAAATGCAAATTTTCAATTTATGGACTGCTGTCAATTAATATATGTTGAATATTACTGAATAAAGTTCTTAACTGCCAACTAACATATAACAAAAAGTTTCTGATTGCCATTAAATAATAAATTTCCTGACGATAGCCTGGTATTTTAAGTTTTCCTAGCTAAAAGTAAAGCTCCTGACTGGACTCGAACCCTACGCAGCCTTAGTAGATCCTTTCTGTGAACCTATTTTTTGGAGAAGGATAGTAATTTAAAATGTACAGTACCCAGTCTCAATAACCTTGCTCGTCGCAAGGATGATTAAATGAAATATATTTACGAAAACTTGTTAAACGTTCCCAGGAATTTACTCTAATACATGACTAACCATTTTCACGTTCTGTGCTTGGTAGATCAACGCGAAGCTTACCCGGCAACTCCTCCCGACAACTAGCTCTCATATCTACCTCACCTCTGTCAACAGGAGGTAATCTTCTCTCAAACAGTCTATCATAAGTCGCCTCACACGATGAATTACTCTTCACATCTTCGTTGTCGTCATTTAAATTTTCTTCATCTTCATTGCCAGCATCTAGCGAGTCACGATTCGACGTCGGTCTAGGATTCGGTTCCGAATATATCCGACGATGGGACAAGCTGCGATGAGTGGCTGGTATCGTTGGGTTATTCGATTCTGAATTTTCATAATACTGCACTTCCGAATAATAGTGTTCCGATTCCATAACATCTTGACTTATCCTCTGACTTGGAATCGTTGAATGTCTTAAATTTAAAACTGGAAGACCTCGCGATGGCAAGTTTGGCTCCGGCAGCTCGTACAGATTATTGTTATTATCACAATAAGGCTGTTCACAGGTCCTAGGTTCGACTCCCGGAGATGGGTTCGGAGGCAGAAGGGAACTGCTCGAGGGGTTGCTGTTGACCCAGGAACCCGCAAAACGACTGGATCCCACACTTGTCGGGGAACCCAGAGGCGGAACAGGAAGCGGCGATGTTGGAGGCACGTGAGTACTGCTTAAGGACGTTGCAAGATTCAAACCCATTGGATTATTACCTCGGTCCTCACTCGCATGTTTATTACTAGACTTGGAACTTTTTCGAAGATGTGAGAAGAACTTCAAAAACGAGCTCGCAGGTCCATGACTCCCAGAACCCTTCCCACTTTTTCCTATTCTGCTCTCATTTAAAGGTGACATTGCACTGTGATGGTGAACTACATTAGGTAAATTACCCGTTGAAGCTAGCTGCAACTGGGGGAGTGATCTCTGGCTTTCGAAGGGGGGTTCGTCGTAAATATGCTGTTGTACCGGATGCTGGCGGATTCTGGGCCTGTATGAATTGACGGCGTTGTAGAGATGTCGGGCGTTGTCTTCGTGAGCTCGAATGGCTTCCTCGTTGATGTAAAGATGCACACAACTATATGGACCAAAACGACCTTGGTAGTCTTGCTGTCGGGCGAGCTAAACAGATACACTTCAGATGTAATTTCACAAGTAGATAATTAAACTCGTTTGTAAATGGTTCCTTTATGTTAATTAAAACTCCTATCGGTCATTTATTTTCTTCAATACACTAAGCATAACTCAATGGCATAATCACACCTCTCAAAGACTAAATTTCCGAAAAATAAAAAGACGCAGACAAAAAACTAACCGTTGTGTTGCGTGCGTATCGAGATAATTTCGATTCAGATCGTATTTTCGAATTTGTTAAAAACGAATTAATTTTTTTATTTTCAACAAATTCGAAAAGACGAGAAGCATCGAGATCTGAATCGAAATTATCTCGATACGCAACAACACAGTTAAAATTTATTCAAATTAAGTTAGTCGAGGAATGGTAATACCGTCATAACTTTGGGAAGAAATCAGCAAGGATAGATCAAGCGCATATAGCCGAAAGCACCTACATTGGTAGGGCGGTCAAGCCATCCCAACGGAACGATAATGACGACCGCTTGGCCCTGTTCTCGGCATCAAACGACCTATGCATAGCAAATACCATGTTCAGGAAAAAATCAATAACTTCCTACATGGTGCTCTAGAGACAGGAAAACAAGAAATCAAATCGACTTCCTATTAATTAGAAGAAGGTGGTGCACATCGATAAGTGACGCCCGCGTGAGAAAAGACGGGCTTCTCCTCGACAGTGACCACCGAATGCTTACGTGCGCCCTCAAGTCGAAGCTTAGAGTTTACAAGAAGACACAGAAAACGCAAAGGCTCAACCTTGAAGCCCTTCGACACTCAACCACGGCAAGAAAGTACTGCCAAGAGCTACGCCGGACCGCGGAAGGTGTACAACGCGACGCCACAGTAAACCAAAAATGGGAGCGTATCAAAAAAGCTATAGTAAACACGGCCAAAAAAGGGTCAAAAAAGTCACAGACCAAAGAAAGCGCGTAAAGCAACTCATACAAAGGGACAAAAGCAAATACCTGGACGAAAAGACAGTCGAGATTGAATTAGCAAATAAAAAAGGACACACACTACAGACTGATCAACACGCTAGGCGGCAGCGGAGACAAAGACTATCACAGAGTCACTCAAGGATGCCAACGGAAACATGATCAACCAGGTCGACGCCGACCAAAAGAGATAAGGGACGCCATACAAGGGCTACGGACCCACCGCGCAGGTGGATGTGATGGCAAACCAGCAAGACCAAGTGCATGTTTGCCTGAACTGACCCAGCGGTGCTGTACCTCGACTGCAACCCGCTCGAAAACGTCACTGAGTTCGTCTACCTCGGAAGTCGGCTATCGTCCAATGACAACATAGCAACAGAAGTACAAAACAGGATCGCATGCGCCACTGCCAACAGCTCTAGATTAGCAAAACTCTGGAAGAACAAGGGAACGACGAGAAACACGAAAAACAAAGTATTCAACGCATGCGTAATGAGCGCTCTGCTATATGCTGCGGAAACATGGACAAAAAATATGACCTCGTCAGACTTGATTTATGGGAAACAAGATGCGTGAGACGCTACCTCGAAGCACGACCTGATCAAGACACCACCACTATCCGAGCAGCAGCAAACCTTGGGACATCCTTCGACTCTCACCCGCGAAAGATGTGACTAAGATGGTGTGGTCATGTACTTCGAATGGGGGAAGAACAAGTAACTCGAGAAGCATTAATGTTTGAAACTCGAGAAGCATTAATGTTTTGAAAAAGCTCAGTCATGGAAACGCCCACCGGGTGGCCTCAGAACAACATGGAGAATGAACGTCGCGGAAGACGTTGAACCGATCCTCAGGCCTCCATGAATAAGGCACGATGCTTGGAAGAAGTCGTGGAAAAATATATGCTACGAAGTCGCCCAGGACAGTCTGAGATGGAGAGCGGTGGTCCGAGACGCTGCAATCAGTGGCTAGCTGATGGGCAGCCATGCCTTTGCTAACGAACGAACGAAGAAATCAGATCAAGTGTGAATCATTAACCAGAGATTATGTGTATCAGCATTATGTAAGTGTAATAACTCCTGTCATGACTAGTTGTACAATAAAAAACAAATTGTTCAGTTAAACTTTCTTCAAGCGTCAGAAGAACTAAATTCTATTGAGACCATTAACATCGCCCCAATGAAAGAGTCTCCCTATAAAATCGCCCAAAATTATCTGAACACATTACATATAGACAAACTTAAAATGCCTATCACAAAAACATCTTGTGGCTTCGGCAAATAACAATTGGCCTCTAAAAAGAACTCCAACAACTCAAAGCATAGCTTGCCTTCCTCGCTTTAACACTTCAAAGCACGAAAATAATTAAACACAGAGGTGCAGCTGCGCTTCGCAAACTTTTGCGAGAACACCACTAAAAAGCAGATCTAAAAGTGAAAAAAGAAGTTGAAACAAACCTCGAATTAGCAAAGACTCGGCTACGTGTAGGATTCGAATCTGCGACCTACTGCAAGAGAGATTTTGAGTCTCACTGCGCATTATCCACTCAGCCATGCAAAAGCTTAACAACCGACAAATTCTAGTCACGAATAAAGCAGCTACAAATGCCAATAAATTGCCAATGCCATTCAGCAAAAGCGGCACCAAGTACAAATAGACTCAATTTTGCAAAAATAAATTTATAACAAACTGAAGGCATCCACACTAACTTTGCATGTAACAAATTGCGAAGCAAAAAGCCACATTATGCATAAGTTATGCATTTCAAAAAATTTCGAGAAATATAGAGTTAGAAAATTTCTTAAACCGAGCATTCATTATCATTGTTGTTTGAAACAAATCACTTTTTGCGCTTCATTTGACGAATTACAAATGCATCAACTGTTAATTAACTTATAAGTATTCGAATGTCAAAGCACATGCTATGAAAAAGCTGTAAAGGTGCCCTAAAAGTGACACCAATATTTGCGACTTCGGTTGGAAAAAAAGAAGATTCGTACTAATACACTCACTTCGCAAGTGAAAATATTTCTGAATGACACTCAAAGACCGCTATGATATCGACATCTCCATGACAACAATGCCATAGAATCAGTAACTGATTTAGGGGGGATGCCCCCACCTTCAGGGATTCGACCCCCTGCTGACAAAAAAGGTCCCCCTTTGTACTATTTTGAGATATGCATTATAGCCTGACTGGCCCGAAAATTTTTTTAAAAGCACCAATATACACAATCTTTGAGGAGGGAGCGCGCCGAAAAACCGCAATTTTTATGGTCCACAGTTTTCAAAAAGTGCCCAAAAACACCTTTTTGGCCTGCTTTTTCAAAAAGTTTCGACAAACAGGGTCGACAAAATTTTCGAAATTCTTTTGAAAAACTGCTCCCCATCGAGAAAATCCTAGATCCGCCCCTGCATAGAACAGCCACTGCTTTCAAGGACGCTTTTCCGATCACAAAATAACCTCTCTTTGGAAAAACCTAATCAATTCAACTCATTTATTCAGAAATGCTTTACAACAAAAAACATAGCCAACAGAAATTTGAGAAAGTTTGAATAAATACGAAAAAAAACGATTCCTGATTCACTTTTTGAAAATTTTTCAGATTTCGAGAACAAAATACAAGTTAAAGCTCTTTGGAATTTTTAAAATCTTTAATGATTGTCATTGGCTCATAATGTTAACCCAAGAGAAAGCTGGCCCAGTAGGTTTGTTTCCAATGGAAAAGCTAAAAACTAAAATCTACTTTCAAATCGAAAAGTCATTCTAGTTTTTTATGCCATTTAGACTTGTTATTCGGGAGTGTAATTTGCCTTCTTTTCAGCAAATGAATTTCAATTGAACCCCAGAAGAAATTAAAAATCAACCCACAAAAAGTCAACCTCTAAAAAGACTCTCCGTTCATTGACACGAAACGCAAAATCCTATCTAAAAATCTTTGGGTCTTTTTACTTATTCCTCCCAAAAATGAAAATTTCAACATCTTGAACTAAAACCATTTTGCTTCAATCTGATTGGCTAGAATTAGCCAATCAAATTCAGTGCCCATTTTTTAAGTGATTTGTTGAGAAAGGGGGCAATTGTTAAGTAGATTAAAATAAAGCATTTTTGACCAATCACAACGCAGCAAAATTAGAATTCTCAATACAAAGCTCTAGCGCTAGCGCTTTTTTACTGCTTTTATTGAAAGGGGTGGCAATTCTTAAGTAGATACCAATGGGAGGACGATTGTTAAGCAGATCCCTAAAAATTATTTCAAATGCACTCGTGGATTGGAAAAAGCACAGAAAACAGCTCCAGGGAACAAATGACCACTTCTTCCGTATCTGTTCAAAATTCGGCCTTATTAGAAATCAGCTTAAGCAAGAAGTGATTGCATTGAACAATAAGGCTCTTTTCCAGTTTCCCGCCTTTCAAAATACCGAGTTATATGTTTGTTTTACGTGTTATTACGGCTACATGCGTGATGTTACGCTGAAAGTATGAAGAACACATCTGTTCACAGTTGTCGATTTGTTCACCACGCCAAATTTCATTGCATTATGACAACGTTAAATAGACTTTTCAAAATTGAATTTGAAAGGGGAAACTAGAAAAGAGCCAACAATAACTTTATTTTCGGCACTGTTGAACGCCCCTCTAAGGGGGGTCTATGACGTCAGAGTCGAAGGAAATTCAGGCCACAATTTGAACTTTACAAGCAGCTCAAAACACTATTTTGTAATCTGTAAAACGTTGCTTTTCAAAATTAAGGCAAGTATAGTCCATCAAATGCGTTATTCATGACATGCACCACTTGGGATTGGCATCCGTTAATAATATCAGCCGGTTTTTGAAATGCATAAATTATAAACAAGAAAAACGCCTTCAACCGTGTTTTAATTTTCAACTTTCCTAAACATCATTTGGAGGATTGAATTTTATTGAAACGCCAATATTTAGTGAAGAAAGATTCTGAAGTTCCGGAATTCTTCAATAAAATTTTAAAATTAATCATATTTCACAAGTTGATAAGAAAATATTCGGCTTGAAGTCCTTAATTTTACGATTCGGCTTGATGTCCGGCACCCCTCGGGTCTAGGACAACAAGCAGACGGAACTTCAAGCCGAAGGTACTTCAGGCCGAAAATTAAACTTTACAAGCACCTCAAATCATTATTTTTTAATCTGTAAAACGTTGCTTGCCAAAATCCTAAGCTATCACTCTATAATAAGCGTTATTTAAGACAATGAATCACTTGGGATTGGCATCCGTTAATAATATCAGCCGGTTTTTGAAATGCATAAATTATAAACAAGAAAATCACCTTCAACCGTGTTTTATTTTTCAACTTTCCTAAACATCATTTGGAGGCTTAAATTTTATGAAAACGCCAATAACTTGTGAAGAAAGATCATGAAATTCAGAAATTCTTCCAAAATTTTTTCAAATTAATCATATTTCATGACTTAGTGACAAAATTTTCGGCTTGAAGTCACTTATTTTACGATTCGGCTTGGTCGAATCTTTCGCTCTATTTTGAGATACTAAGTTGTTATATTTATGATTTTCAACATAAGTTAACTTGTCTTATAACCATGGTAATGATATTATACCATTCGATAATACAAACAAGTACTTAATGTGGCCAGCAATTAGGTGCAAATTAAACAATTCGTAGTAACAGGCAGGATGCAGTATCTTCGGATGCGTGGGTTCGAATCCCACTCCTGTCAGAATTTTGACTTTAACGATTTCGATCAATTAACTTCACAGATCTTAAGACAATCTATTCTAACTATCAAATTAAGTGGTTTTTGGAACAGCGCAAACGAGGCTGGTTAATTAGGTTTGAGAAAGTTTGAAAACGGACGAGCGGCGTCTATTGATTAACTTTATTTTTCCTTCCCCCACCAAAGAGCCCTTAATTGCTTTGCTACATTTGCCTAGAATTAGCGTGATTTGGGACGATGGGACCCCTCTGTCACACTTGGTTTTTACCGAGACCCTTCTATCACACTTGTACGTTGTGCCCAAGTATGATAGTTGGTCCCTAGAAAATCAATGGATCACCGGGGAAGTGATACATCTTCAGTGTGCCTTTATGGCTCTCCTAACGAACGCTACCAACCATTCACACACCCCCCCCCCCCCTCTACCTGTAAACTTTGAAGGCTCTTTTTCCTTCCCCCCCCCCACATGCAAATTTCTACAAGTAAATTTGTTGACCACATTGTCCGATTGTTATGAAAATTTACATACAGACTAATAAGGCCACGACAAACAAATTTGGTCCTCATACTCAACGTCGTAAAACCACTCGTTACACTAATATATTGAAGCTCGTGTGAGGTGGGGGGGGGGGGGGGGAGTTGGAAAAAAGAGCCACTTTGAACACGTAACTTTTGTTTGCGGGTTCCAATTCCAATCACATTTGGCTCTTTTGTAGTCCCCCCTTCAAATTCAATTTTGAAAAGCTTATTTAACGTTTTTAAAGCAATGAAATTTGGCGTGGTGAACAAATCGACAACTTTAGCCGTAATGAAACGTAAAACAAACATAAAACTCGGTATTTTGAAAGGGATGAGGGAAACTGGAAAAGAGCCTCACATTGTGTCGCCAGCAGCTCTTTTCCGGAACACCCCCCCCCCCCCCCGGTCCCTGTTTTAACCTCGTCCGCTAGGTGAGATATAAACTATTCTTCGACGGTAAGTTCTATGCTCTCTGAGAAAAAGACAGTTTCTATTAGCAACTTAAATTCAGTTCTCCATGTTTAAGTCTGGCTGACACTGACCTCGAATCATTTGAGAGACAGTGCATTATAAGAAAGAGTACATATGACATATGTCTTTACAAATAAATTGATACTAATTTAATCATCAGACTTCTATATGTTAATCAGTAGAAGTTGAAACTATAAAAGTTAGGTGATTTGTAACTGTTGGAGGTGACTTGCTGAAAATGGATTGCCGCATTTGAAACAGGTTTCGTTTTGGAGTGAATTATCGATTCCGCTATTTTGTTACCTTCCTTTTTGGACAAAATTTGCCGGTTCCTATTTTCTGTTTGTGTTTCCACTCAGTATTCCAGACGTCCCCTGTTTTCGGATATGTATCTGAATCTCTAGGCCTTTCTCGCGCCTGACAGCGCAATCTAATGTCTTGTTCGAGGGATTTTGTTTCTACTAGCAGATCTTTTCGGACTTCGTCTTTAGACATATTGGCTGTGAACAGATCTCTAATTATTTCGGCCTCTAGTCCTCCGTCATTACATGCTGTGCATTTGAAGTTTCCTTTCACCACGAGCTCTGTAAGACCGCAAAGGAATTCCTCCAACGTCTCTGTTTTTCCTTGTTTACGTGCGAATGCTTCATATCTGTCCAATGTTACATTTCTTGGTTTTACGAACAATGTTTGTTGCCGGCCCCAAAGATCTCTGGTTGTTGCGTTCTGCATCTTGAGGTTAGGGTGACAATGGCTCAATCGCCTTCGACTTTCGGTACTAGACACAGGTGAATGCAATTGCAGATTTTCATGTCCGCTTCTTCCCTCGGCACACCACCCACAGTTGGCACCAGGTTATCTAGGAGTTGACATTGGTTCTCCCAATGTACGCGTTTTCCAGGTTTCGAAATCCCGGTCTCTCACCTGTGTATGTATTTCACCTGTTATTGGTTATTCGTACCCCGGCTCTTGTGGTTTTCGAATGAGTGGTGGTAGTCCGAGTAGGTTCTGCAGATTTATTCCGTCTTGTGCAATGATCCCTAAGAATAATTGTTGGTTCCAAATTTCCCACTCGGTAGGCGGTTCCTCAGAAGCTTTCTGCCAAAATGGCAGAACACTGAGAGGCTTTTTTGAAACTGCTGGCTGCGCCATATTATACCCTCGTCCGTTAGGTGAAATGTAAAGTATCCTTCGACGGTAAGTTCTATGCTTGCTGAGAAAAAGACAGTTTCTAATAGCAACTTAAATTCAGTTCTCTTATTTTAAATCTGACTTACAGTGACCTCGAATCATTTGAGACACAGTGCCTTATAAGAAACAGTACATTTATCTTTACACATAAATTGATAATTATTTGATCATCAGGCTTCTAAATGTTAATCAGTAGAAGTAGAAGTTATAACTATAAAAATTAGGTGTTTTATAACTGTTTGAGGTGATTTGCTGAAAATGGATTGCTGCATTTGAAACAGGTTTTGTTTTCTGGCGATTTATCGAAGTCGCTTTTTTCTTAGATTGCTTCCCGACCACGTCCGCCTCGTGATTGAGATATGTTCTTTCCGCTTTTTGGACACAATTGCCGGCTCCGATTTAATGTTTGTGTTTCCACTTATTATTCCAGACCTCCCCTGTTTTCGGATATGTAACTGGTTCTCTAGGCTATTCTCACGCCTGACAGCGTAATCTAACGCTTGTTCGGTGGATTTTTTTTCTGCTAGCATATCTTTGTCGTTAGACATATTCTGCTAGCTGACATCGTCGTTAGACATATTGGCTGTGAATTGATCTCTTGATTATTTCGGCCTGTAGTCCTCCGTCATTACATGTGCATTTGAAGTTTCCTTGACTACGAGCTCTGTAAGTCCGCAGTGGAATTCCTCCAAAGTCTCTGTTTTTCCTTGTTTACGTGCGAGTGCTTCAAATCTTTCCAATGTTAAATTTCTTCGTTTTACCAAAAATATTTGCAGTCGGCCTCATAGATCTCTGGTTGTTGTGTTCTAAATCTTAAGGTTAGGGTGATATTGGTTCAATCGCCTTCGGTTCCTAGAAACAAGGAAAAACTTACTGGATTTTCTTAACCGCTTCTTCGCACGGCACACCATCCACAGTTGACCCCACGTTATCTAGGAGTTGACATTGGTTCTCCCATTGTACGCGTTTTTCCTGGTTTCGAAATCCCGGTCTCTAACCTGTGTATGAGTTTTACCTGTTATTGGTAAATCGTACCCCAGCTATTGTGGTTTTCGAATGGGTGGTGGTGGTCTGAGTAGGTTGTGCAGGCAGATTTATTCCGTCATTTGCAATGATCCCCAAGAATAATTGATGGTTCCAAATTTCCTACTCGGTATGCGGTTCCGCAGAAGCTTTCTGCCAAAATGTCGGAACACTGAGAGGGTTCCTAATAGCAACTTAAATTCAGCTCGCTATTTTTTAGTCTGGTTGAAACTGACCTCGAATCATTTGAGAGACAGTGCATTATAAGAACTAGTACATGTCTTTACGTGTAAATAGATACTTATTTAATCACCAGAATTCTATATGTTAATCAGTATAAGTTATAACTATAAATATGTATGAGTTTCCATCTGGTTGTTTTATCATGGATTATGGATTATCATTAATGGATGTTTTACTATAATACCGTACAGATAAAGCAACTTTGTTTCTATTCAAATTCAACATATGGAAGTCAATTTAAAGTGACTTTTCTCAAAAAAATTCCTTAAAACGTGTCAGCATGAACAAGTTTTTACATTTCTGACATGCAAAATGCCATGTGAACAATTTTTAAACAGCCTAATTTTGTAATTTTCCGAGGGGTGGGAAACTAGAAAAGAGCCATGTCATATAAGCAGGTAAGGATAATAGCGAAAACCCCATGTTTATATCTGTTGGGGGGGGGGGGGTTTCTTGCAACCTAACATAACTAGACGAAGCTAGAAAACAGTTGATAATCATCGCGAACTTCAAAAAGTTACAATTATGAAATCTATTTAGATAAGACTATCTCTTGCCCGAGGAAATCGACAAAATCAGACGTGAAAGTTGTCAACAACTTAATGTTACTCACACTTCTGCCGCCGTCTGAGCCTAGTCTGGGTCGCATGGTGATGACATGGTACCTGATGGCTCCTCCCTCCGTGTACTGACTGTCACTCTCACTCGTCAGAGTTCCCGTCCCATCTCCATTGCCACCTGGTCCACAAACATCCATTTTCGAAATTCAAATTTCTCAAAGTTAATTCTTAAAAAACGGTTTACAATTTTTTTCATGTGTTCACACTGATATGTTTTCTGATTTATTAAAATTGAAAGAACTGGAAAATATCGAAAGGTATCATAAACCGAAAAATAGATCTAGATCAGGCTCTATTGTTTACAATGGTTCTTCCACCATAAGGGGGTGGTTAAGCCACAGATACCAAAAACTTCTACGGGTCTACCAACCACAGGGCTAACTTAGACCACCCACGTGACAAGAAAAGCGGACTTAACATACATCGTCAAAAATCTTTATACCTCGCTGATAATACCAGGCGTCTACTGGCTCTGCATATTCATAATGAGCAGAGTTGCCCTCTCCTGCAGATCCAGACAGTGTCGGCACTTCTTCCATCTGAGACTCCTGCTCTTGATCCTCATCTTCCTCCTCCTCGTCTACTTCTGCAAAGGGCAACGGAGGAACGTCCGAAGAAGTTGGTCTATCAGCATTTTGGTGTTCCTGTTACGACCGAATAAAACATAACCAACTAAATGATGACAAGTATCAATGAACTAAACACAATGGAACAAATTGAATCTCTTTGAAGAAAATTTTCAACTGTCGAATTTAGAAAAAAAATCACATAACCTCTTCACAAGGGCGGATTTAAAAAAAATCGAAAATTTTGTCGACCTTTTTTTTAGGTCGAACAAATTGATTTTTCGAGCTCTCCCTAAGGACGGTTTAGTCCCTGTTCTGGCCAAATTTTTAGCGCAGCAGGCAAAAATTTGAAAAAAAACAGTCCAAAAAAGACATTTTTATTTAGGCTTTTTTTGAAAAATTTTGACCGAAAAATTGCGTTTTTTCGGCGCGCGCTCCCCCCTCAAAATTATAATATATTGGCGCCGAAGGCGCCTTTAGAAACATTTTAGGGTGGGTCGGCCAAAACTCGACTTCTTAAAAAATACCAAAAGGATTTCTTAAAATCCGCCAGTGCCTCTTCAAATTCGAAAATTTATAATGGGAACTTATTTCATAAAACTAACTCAAATAGAGAACTGGGTTGACGCCTTTTTTTTATTCCGTTCAGAACTCTCAAAAATTGAAATCAAATTTCGAACCTAGCAGTAACTCAAATTTTTTGCGCCATTTCTATTTTGGTGATAGGATCCTTATTTTCATCAAATTAAATTAAACTGAACAATGAAAGAAATCAACCGTGAAACCACAAAAAAAACAAATTTGAGCGTGATTAAATTATAAGACGTTTTTTTTTTTTTAAAAACGCGACCTCAAAACGCAGTCAACGAGGAAATTGCTTTCAAGAACATATTGGAGCTCCTGATACTATATATCCGTTAAAAAGGAAACTTTCTAATGAATAACGTCAAAATATTGCTTGCAGCAACAAATTCAACAAACCTCGGGTACATCTCCTTGAGCGTCAGGAACATTTTCCCCTCCCGTCGAGTTCTCTATTTTACTCGTGCACTGCAACCCAGCACCACTTCCCCCCTCACAATTGAGATCCAAGCCCTTCTTCTGCAGATGCACCACTGATGACTCACTACAAGGCGTATTAAAATGTTTATTAATCTGTGTCGCCGCAGCGAGATTGTTATTTGAAGCTAAGGTGATCGGTAGGTTGTTGTTCGAACTGCAGGGCGTTGCTGTTGAGTTGAGGCAGTAGTTTACTATTGTCCCTCCCCCTCCCCCTCCCCCTGCACTTTGAGGGGGAGGAAGTGGATACTTGTCCAGTTCGTCGTATATCTGCTGACTGCTGTTGTGCAAGTGAGATGAGTAGTGAGGGGTTGACATTGAGGGCCTAAAATTACAAAACTGCTTAGATAATTCAACAGTGTAGCTACGTTAAGACTTTGTTTCATTTTCAACAAAAAACATATAATGAATATTTTTTGCGAAAAACTATTACGATAGTGCGAAAATGAGACAATGAATATTGACCAATACAAAAACTTCAATTTAGTAGAGTGATACGGTTTTAGAATGCTGGAAAAATCATCTAACACAGTTGAAGCGGAATTTTGTAACTCTAGTGATACATCACCGACAAACCAACAAATCAAGGGTAACAAACTAACGGGCGCCACTTCCCAGAAAAAAAAAATATTTCAAAAAACCGCCGCCGATAAAACTAGCCTCTACCAACATTTAATTGTTTTTATTAACAAATGAAGATCAATTTGAAGAAAACATGTATTGAAACACAACTGCCAGCGTTAAATTAGTATTCAGGCAAAACTTTTAAAAGGAAATTAAGACGACAATACGAGCCGAAACCAAACGTGTTGCCACAAAAAAATCAGCTATCTAAAGTTTTGAAGCTCGAAGTTTTTACGTCTCCTCGCCGCAATAAACACCCCCATAAAACTCTACTCTATTTCTTTAAATGACGCAAAATGAGGAAATTATGCCATTTTAATATAAGCCGAAACTCCTTAAGCTGAATAAAACTTATAAGCAATAAAAAAACACAGGGAAGTATACAAAAATGGAGCTGTTAATTTGCTACAGAAATAAGTCAAAATGACTTTCATTTTAGGTCAAAACCACTGAAACAAAAAAACTTCAATGCTGTGGAGGAAACCAAGCCAACAAAAACTAAACAGACGTACAATACAACAACTATTATAGTTTTCAAGTTTGAAAGCACTGCAATATCAAGAAAAAGCAACCAGTAATTGTGCAGGTCACCACATTAATGTACAGTGCACGCGCTGTTAGCAATAATTCAATGATTATGCTAGCCAAGTTGTTTGCCTGAAAAACTTCTATGTTTCGACTTGCTACGCTTGCTAATCGCAATCATAATTAAATATTGGTAATATCGTTATCAATAAATAGATAATGAAAAACCACGACTTATTGGTGTGATTTCAAATGAGTGTTTGACAGTACAAAAAAGCAAGTCTGTATTGCTTACCTGTCTGGTAATGAAGGTGTCTCGGCTAGCATTGCAGACCTGGATCTGATTGGGGGTCTGGGGGCCCCGTTCCTGACAATCTGAGAGTAGATGTGGTTGGCCCCTGGTCTTGCAGCATACGTGTCGGCCTCTCCCCCACCTGACTCGTAATAGTCGTCACTACCAGCGCCTAGAATCAAACGAATTAGTAATAACAATCGTGATACAATTATTAATAAATTATTATTAATAACAACCAGGGGCGAACTTAGGGGGGGGGGGGCTGATGCCCCCTCTCTTCAGGAATTCGACCCCCTGCCCACCCAGAGGGTCCCCTCTTTGTACTATTCTGAGATATCTATTTTTGACTGACTAACCTTAAATTTTTTCCAATATTGGCCTGTTTTTTCAAAATTTTGCCTGCGGCGCAAACATTTTGTTCAAAACAGGGCCTTTTAAGTGCTTTGGAAGAGCTTGGAAAATCTATTTGGTCGACGCAAACCCGCAAAAATACAAAAATTGAATTTCAAAGAAAACATTCAGCCATACAAGCTCTCAAGTTTTCGAGAACAAGTTACGATTGACACTTCAAAAAAGCTAACTCAATTCCGATCAATAAGTTAATTTGTTATGCCGCTGGGAAATCAAAAATTGAAATCCACGAAACTAGACGTCGATATTGTTTTCCAGCACTTTTACAATTTTGCTGCTCGATAGGGGAGTTTGCTTTCTTTATATTAAAAAAATGAATTAAAAAATGAATTGAAAAAATAAAGAAACCAAAAATCGAACCAAGAAAAAGTAAATCAGAGCCGGGACAAATTTTAAAAATTTTCCTGAAAACAAATAGAAAAAAACAGCACTACTTATTTAAGATTCTTCTCTACGTTGATTGACTCTTAATAACAATAAAACACAAAGGAAACTGCACTTTGCAAACAGAAGCGAGAAATAGTAAAAATAGGCCTAAAAAATGTCAAATTTAAAAAATTTTCTGGTATCCCAGACCTCGATCTCAGGAGTCTCACGTCCTAGCATCAGCGCCAAGGGCGCTTGATAAGCATCAAACACTAGCCACTAATAAAGCAGACAGATATAATTCTACGGCAACAAAAGTAAGCCAGATATAAGAAGAATTAATTCCTCGTTGTTACAAAACGGCTTATTAACCGAATATAAGTTAAGCAAACTTTTTAGCAACTCGGAGAGGACGAACCCGTTTGGATTGCAGGATGCTGCCCTAAAATCAAAGACATTCGAATAAACTTTATTACAAAAGCATGAGAGTGGAATTAACAATAACTAAATATAATTCCTGAAGAATAAAGGAGGCAAAATAGTAGCTTTTTACTCTAAGAAAAAAAACGTCTCTCAAAAAAACTCGACTATTTTAGTGGTATGTAGGACAATTTCCTGGCGATATACACCTTGAGATAATAGGTTTAATTATATTAACTTGACACAACTGGCTGAAAATTGAAAAGAAAAAACAATTCTGAATTTGTATGTGTTATCTTCAGAAAGTAGTCGTAGCCCCTTTTGTTCGGTTCAAAGGTAAAACTTGAACTTATTCCCTTAGCGGTTACTGCCACTACTAACTGTAGCTCGTCTCTAGAGCCCCCCTGACACCAATAGAATTTGACGGAGGCCATTTTGACGTTGGGCACCTAACTGAGCTCAAGTGGCAGTAACCAGTACACAAGTCCAAGAGGGGTTTTCAAATAATCAGGGACTATTTGAAAACCCAATTAATTGACAAACAAAAAGGCGTACAAAAACGTCAGCAGTTAACTGCAAATTTGTATTTAACGATGTCTTCATTGCTCAAAGTGTATAAATCAAGTAGATTATGAGCCACAGATTGAATATCAGAATGAGTTGAATTGTCAAAAAAAAGCCGGAACTAAATTTTTATCGCGTAATAGATTGAAAAGTTTCGATCCCCTAAAGCTGAGCAAAGCTCGTTGTATTAGACTCTTAATTTTGGTACTTTCAAGGGAAAAATAACTTGCTCTACGTGTCATGTAAACAGGATTCTCAAAACAGAAAAGATTATTTTAAAATTTTCACAATGATGTCCACCAAGGGCTCTCAATACAAATATGAGAAGTTCGTAGACATGTAGCTTGTGAACTGTTAAAAATTTTTTTAGTGCAAAAATACGAACGAATGCTATTATATTTTCGTTTGAAATGAATTAAGCGCAAAAATTGTTTCTGTATCATCAAAAGTGGCAATAGTTGAGTATAATTGGTGCAATTATATACGAGAACTCCGTATTGCAAATTGGTTTAACATTTGAACTATAGTAATGAAGAAAAAACGAATTTGGAAAAAAAATGACGAATTTTTGAAACAATCCCGCATTGTTTTCTGATTTTGTTCCGCATGTAATTATTGTGAACATTGAATGATAATATGAGCACCGAGATATTTGCATGAAGAAATGCTTTTTAGGGGTAATTTATTGATGTATAAGAGAGAACTGGAATCATTAAGTGAGGATAAGTTCAAATACACAATTTTATCTATATTTAGTGATAATTTGTTAACACAAAGCCATTCAGTAACCGCTTTAAGATCATTATTGAAACTTTCAATTGAGCAATTTAAACCTGCAATGTTTGTATCATCTGCAAATAGTAAACTTCACACGAAATGCACACTTTGGGTAGGTCATTGATATATATGAGGAATAACACGGGCCCCAAAATGGAACCCTGTGGATCACCGCAATTTACTTCCAGCCAATAAGATCTGGAATTTCCAATTTGCACTAAATGCCTGTCGTTTTTAAGGTAGTATTTGAACCATAGTAACGTCTGTTCACTTATTTCTAATTTATTTAAAAGATTTTTATGATCAAGCGTATCGAACGCCATCTTCAAATCAAGAAAAACCGGCGTAACTTCTGCAATTGCATCAATAATACTATGCTTTTTCGGAAATCAAACTGTTTGACACAGATTAGGAAAAAAAGTCCAGGCATTCGTATACTCTGTTGTACATAGCACGCCCGAAAATTTTACTCCAGGTTATGAGAAGAGATATTGGACGGTAATTTTCTAAAACCAGCTTTAATCCTTCTTTATAAAGCGGATGAACCACAGCTCCGACCAAAGAGCTGGGGAACGAGGCTGATTTAAACAACTTGCCTATTAGAATTTTCAGTAGGGGTACAATAGTTACTCAGCTCGCTTTTAAAAGAGCTGGGGAAGGAGGCTGATTTAAACAACTTGCCTATTAGAATTTTCAGTAGGGGTACAATAGTTACTCAGCTCGCTTTTAAAATGACATGGTAATATTACCAAATCGAGTAGATGACTTATTTTGCATGGATGTAGTAATTGTATCGATCTCCAATTCTGTCGCTGAAATGTTACGCATACAAAAATTTGGTTTCTCAAGGATTTGCTCTGAGCTAGAACTTGGTAATTCATTGGACAGGTTAAAACCGATAGTTGAGAAAAATCTGTTAAATTCATTTGCAATGTCAAGATGAGACGTGATTAGTTCTCCGTTTGTGTTTTTAATTGAGATAATTTTTTCTTTTTTGCCACATGCAATTCCATTATTTTCATTTAAAATTTTTTAGACTTGCCTTGAGTCACCAATACATTTTTGAAATTTATTATATTGGTCTTTTTTGAAATTTATTATATTGGTCTTTTTTGAAAAGTGAATCTCAGTTTTAAATTTCTTTCTAGAATTCTCGCAGTCGGGGCTGATTTTTTTTGACCATGCTTTATGTAGCCGGTTCCGTTTTGCAATCAATTTTTTTTAAATAGTGATCCATGAAAACTTAGCTTTTCTTTTCTTCGAACTTGATGATCTAAAAGGAGCAAAATTATCTAATACTCTATTATATTTTGATGCAAACTGATGAAAGCAATCATCCAATGATTCTGAAAAGTTAATTGTTTGCATCGTTTTAGATATCTGCTGATTCAATATGGATTTCAGAAAACTAGTATCACGATAAGTTTTTGTATCTTCGTCTTCTAACTGTGATGTGTAAAATTCCAAAGTAATCAGAGAAAGATCAGAAAAAGACATGTTATTTCGTACTTGAGCAGATTTGACTTTTAAGACTTTAATAATGAAGTGATCTAAAAGAGTTTCACTTGTATTGGCAATTCGCGTTGGTTTGGTGATCAGCTGTTCAAAGCCATTGCTTTCCATGACCTCATGACATTTTGAGGAGAGGTTATTCGCTTTTAAAATATCAATGTTGAAACCACCGCAGGCTATAACAGGATACTTTTTGATTGATAAAGCTTCAAGAGTCTTATCTAAATCATCAAGGAAGCAAAACTTATTGGCTTACGGCTGATTATAAACAACGAGCATTATAAAACTTTAATGGAATACTTTCACGTAAATTAACCAACAATTTAGTAACTCGCTCAGATATTCTTCTGACATTAAGCTAAGACCCCTCCTCCGTTCTTACTCCTATTTTTTCTCAGTTAGTATTGTAGCCAGTCAGCTTGTAGCAATTAATATCGCCGGCTTCATGAAGCCAGGTTTCACTTAGGCATAATAAATCAGGTGGCGATCCATGGTTGGCTATTAATGCTTCCAGTTCGTCACAATGTTTATGCAGAGATCCTACATTTAAATGGAAAACGCTAGCAACTTTAATGTTTGAGGAATTAGCAACTTTCGAAGACACAAAGGATTTAATGCTAGTGTCACCAAATAAAAAAGCACAGTTATGTAACACTTGAGGTTGGAACAAAGGTAGTTCTTAAAATTAAACTACGCTCCGCGAGTGTTAAAACAAACAAATAATGAAACGCTCAGGCGATGCTCCACTTCGCCAACACAGGCAAAATGGGCAAAAAGAAGGTCTCAAATTATTTTAAAAAACGCCTAAAAATCAGCTTTGAAAAGTACCAAGAAAAGTACTTCAGGCCAATAAAATTAATACCTAAAATCTTGGTTTTTGCGCCACATGCTCTTGTTGTCTTCCAAACACGAGCAGCCAAAAAAGCGGATAAAACACATGCTGATAAAAAACATGATATTATTACTGAAATTTAGCTTTAATTCTGAGCAAAAACGTATGCAAGTTAAGTTGGATAAAGTGGAATAGCTGGACAAGCGTTTGACTTTTTATTTAATTTAGAAACAAAATGAACTCGTAAAATAATACAACGTTTGCTTGCGTAAATGGTGATAATAATCACTGACAATAATCAAGCTGCTATTACAATACTGATTGTCACATGATTACATGGAATCATTGAAGCATTAGTGTCTAATAGATTGTCACGAGACCTTTTGGTCCGTTTTCAGACGTCTCTGAAGACGGGCCAGAATTAGTTTAAAACAGGTATACCGGGTGCGTGCTCTGAGGAATAAATAGCACAATAAATTTTCTCTTGGATTCTATCTTTTATTTCTCAAAGCTTTCGACTTACAGCCCTAAAACTTGAACTACAAGTAGTACAAAAATTGCCACCATACAGTTGGAAAAGAGTCTTTAAATGCAAGTTAACAGAAAAAAACCTCGATTGTTTTTCAGAAATGTCAAAAAATTTCAAAGAAAACATGCGGCCAGGTTTACTAATTTACCTCCCGTTGGGGCAGATCTGACGGTGTAGAACATGGTGTCCGTGGGACTCCTCAGGTAGTACCTGCCTGGATCTCCCGCTGACTCCCAAGGGATGGCTCTCAGATCATCATTGTTCACTGCATTCTCCAGCGTCCGCATCGCACGTTGGCTATATCTGGGAAAACACGAAGGACTTTACTCGGCATCATTATTATGATAATAGCTCGTGAATTTGTCCGACCACTTCACACGGGGATAAGAAATCCCCTGGTTTGAGGAACCATGATTCGAATTGACTTTGCCAACACACTAAACTATCTTCAAAAGTTTGCATTTATGTCTTAGAGCAAGCAATTACTATCCATTTTCCAATGAAGCCGACTTTGCTAGCTGAAAACAAGAAAGAAAGTCCCAAGTTTCTGGACTGGAATTGAACAAGAATATTCACTCAACGAAACTGAAAGCATTAACGGAAAGGCAGGAACTCACTCGTCGCGACTGTTCTGGTTAGTGGGTGCCGCCAGTCGTCTCTCTGCGTCTGGTGTGTCGTACACGTGCGCTCTGTGGCTCACTCTTCTCGCCGATATGTCACGACTGTCCTCAATTTCCTACAATCAACAGACAAGTGAACAGAAGTGTTTTTTTTTCTTGTAATATTAGATGGACAATAACGCTATTGCGTGTGGAAAAGAATCGAACTCTTGCAATAGCTTTACATAAAATCAAACTTAACTTGGAATCTAAAATGTTGCTGACTCATTTCTCAAAATCCTCCAAGGACTCAACCGAGCCATATTTTACATGGACAAGTATCATGAACTGGCTGACAACATCTTATATTCATTAAAAAATCAAAAAAATAGCTGTAAGCTGGTCTTTTTCAGAAAGAAAATATGTTAGAAAAGATTAAAGAGCCGTACACCATATTGATGATATCGGATACCTGAAATAATAAACAACAAACAGAAATAAAACAGAAGCTTAGCAACTCATCGGAAGATATTTAGAAAACAAAGATACTTACGTTGTAAAAAGCTCCATCGCTGTATACATGTTCCGATAATTCGTAAGTCATGGACCGATTTGAATCACGAGGCGCTATCGAAGGTCTCAGAGATTTCAACGTATAGCGAGACCTGACATGCCTTCGAATCGGAAGTTTGCGAGCCCCCCGAAGACTAACTGGAGTCCTGACATTCGGGATCTCAACATTGGAGTCCAAAATTTCAATGTTGGGTGTTATTAGGTGGTGTACTACTGTTGTTTTGGCGTTACTATCATTTGAGCTGGCAGTCGCCTCTTTCTTTTTGCACCTGAGACGTCGGAACAACTTGAAGTTGCGGATCTTCCGACAGCAGCCCCGATTGACGTTTTCATAGCCATTTTCAGTAGAGTTCGGTCTAAAACATTATTTTAATTGAAACCAAGAATCTTTCATTATATTATGAAGTCGTTAAGTTTCAAAGTGTGCTTTCACAGAATTTGACAATTCAGAAGTCCACTCTCAAATACAAAGCTAGCAAAGGTCCTGTCCAAAATTACAAATTTTGGTTAGTTCGAGATCAAAGCTGCTCACCTTGCGTTAATTGCACTCATTTCAGATCATTTTCTGGACTGATGATCTAACAGCAAAAAAGCAAAGTGAATCTTGTTCTTTCACGTGATTCGTCTCCCGTCTGTAGTACATAAAAGATCTGTAAGTGAGACTGATTCTTAGAGCTTGGTTTCTGGTCTCATCCGTTCTTAAATTTGTTGCAGTCTCATGCGATCACTGAAATGTTAACCTAAAGGGCTCATCTTTTTTATGCAAAAAACCAGATACACAGCAAAAACTTAAATTATTTTTTTGATAAGGATTTTTTCGCAGAATCCCAATTCTACTGAACAAAGTCAACGAGCAATCACTTTGATCGGTTCAAATTAGGGCGATTTTCTAAATCCATAGACGACATTTGATAAAAACTCTCAAGAACAACCAATTATTCCTTGAAACGAATTTAGAAAACAGGTCAATAAAGCGGAACAAAAACAGTTATTTTGTCATCCAATAACCTGTAAAATTAACCAAATTTGATCCTTTAATTGTACAATTGCTGTGTTACCTGAAAAAAAAAAAGAATGATGTCAATCAAATTATAATTTTCTTCTCTGTAATTATTAAATCACATTTACCATCAGTTTTCTAATCCAACAAATTGAAATCTTCAAAATGAAGTGACAACACTTATCTGCTCAAAACTTATCTGCGCGTCTTCCGACTAGTTGTAAATTATAGCGACTTTAGATATTTCAAACTCAATGAACGAAAAATCAAAAACATCACCCATAGCAACAATGGATAGTCAATAAACCAGCCGAAGTGAAAACGACCGAAAGTATGGGGGATATAAAAACCAGCCGAAATTCATATAGTTTGTGTTGAGGTTTATTTGTTTTTAGTATCTGTTACATAATTGTTTAATGACTTATTTATGTAGTAGCTGGTTTATGACGACTGGTTTACATACCACCAGCAATAATGAATTCCAAAATATACCAAAAATTGAAACATTTTGCAAAAAAATCTTCCTCGGAAAAATAACTGCTACCTACAATTTTCTTCAATTGTGTCAGCCATTAGACCTAAAAAAATTATCATTTGGACACAACTCAGAACCCAAACTCTGTTCCGTTTTTAAAAAAAGTCCAACGAACAAACAGTTTTTTCTTTAGTCAATTATCTCTCAAAATTTGCCCTCTTGCGCTTCCATTTTCTGAATAATTCTGCTCAGGGCTTTTTTCGAGTCGCCCTCTGGGAAGTTTCCCATGTCAAAGTACTGTGGCGCAATAGAGACTAGCCACTCTGGTTTGGCGTCAGTCACTGTTCTGATGTAGTTCTTGGTGGTGAGCACAAACTCGTTGTAGACTACCCAATCTGGCTTGTGGTCCAGACATGTGGACGGATGCAGCTGGACCACCTAAACAGGATATATATGTGTTAAAAATCACTATCTCACATTTAACATAGAAGCGGGAATGGACGTTTATTTATACAACGTTCGAATTTCGAGGAAAAAAATACATCATTTTTTATTAAAGAGCTTTGAATTTCAAGAATTGTATTTGATCGGAACTTTCTGTAAGTTATCCTATTTAGAGAAAACAGGGTAACTTTTTATATTCAGCCAGGAATTCAGAGACTTAAGTCCATTTTTGAAACTATAAGTCATCCACGTTTTAGATGAATTTTACATGAGCTTCACACTTCAGCTGCTCGATTGTGGAGTTTCCCTTCCTTTCAACATAGGAAATGAACTGAATGAAATCAAGTTATGTGTTAACATAAGAGAACATAAGAGAACACCATTTCGTTCATTTGTACGATAAAAAATCATCACGATCTAAGTGAAAACCATTTCGTCTATTTACACCAAGTGGCAACGGATTAACGCTGAACTCACTGCTGATTGTTTCCAAACTACTGTCCATAAAAACATCTACAACACATGAATTTAAAAAATCTTAGAGGGTTGCTGCACAAGGTGCCCAGAATGTTAGCCCACAAAATTCGATGCTTAAAATTTAAACGCTTGACTAAAAAAATGAAAATTAACTTTTTCAACGCATGTTTAACTTTCTGAAATTTTTTGTTCCCTTAGCTTCAGCTTCAAGAATTTAAAAAATTAGACAAAAACAAGGTTCAAATAAATAAAATCTGCTTGTGGTGATCAATAGCCCGGATAAGCAAGATTACTCTTCGGCTGTACACTAGTTTGAAAAACAACAAGAAAACACAGGCAAAGAGGAACGATGAGAAGCGATGCAACACAAACGCTAAAAGCATCAGCCGATAAAATTGGTGAAAAAAACTAGGTTTACCAAAATTTTCTTGTCTCTATAAGAGATCAATCTATGCAAACAAGCCAAAGAAGACTTTCGAGTTTTAAATTGATAACGGAGCAACACTACCGAAGCGGAAACAAAGCCGACAGAAAAACTTAGAGGTCCCCCTAACAATTTTTTAGAAAAACTTTTAAGCCTCGCTGAAACTAAAACGAACAACGCTTGCAACTACAATGAAACTTGCTTATGGCACAAGAAAAATCCATGATGAGGCACCTAAGTCGACAAAACTTGAAAAAATGAAAAACGAAATTTAATCTTCAACCGAAAAAAAAATCAATTCCAAATGAACTGAAAAAAAATAAGTCCCGACCGGGACTCAAATCCAAGATCTTAGGGTGCAAAAGCGACTGCATTACCTGAAAGTTGCTAAGGTTCAATAATAAAGCAAGTTCAATTTCTTACAGATTTGTAAGAAAAGTTGTTTACGGGAGCAAAATCTTGTTCCTGATTACAAGACACTTGCTCACGCAAGTAATAAAAAACATTTAAGCAATTGTAAAATTGGCTTTTTTCATAATACTTTACCATCCCATCTATCGTAAAAAAAGACTCTTTAGAAAAAAATGATGTGGGGGATCGTCATGAATTTAACAGCCCGTCTTCACGCGCCTCTGAACCTGTATAGCATTGAACCTTAAACTTTTGAATTTCGAAGAAAAAAGTAGATTATCTTTAAACTCGTTGAATTTGTAACAATTTATCATGGACACTTTTTTGTTAAAACTAACCCAATTTGAGAAAACTGGATCAATAGGCAAAAGTTATATTTCGCTGGGAAATCTGATAATTTATTTCCATTTTCAAAGTTAGAAGTCGTGAAATTTACACTTTTGCTGTTCGATAGTGGAGTTTGCCTTCCTTTTAACAAACGAAATGAGCTGAACTTGAAAAGAAATCACAAGTCAAACAGCAAAAAATCAAAATTGAGCGTGAACAAATTTTAAGACTTTTTCCTGAAAAAAATCAAAAAAAAAATCAGCAAGACCTGTATAAGAGTACTAACTACGTTCATTAATCTTAAACATTTTGTAGTATATTATAATCGAATCTATTAGAATACACTGATAATTTTTTTAATACACTAATAACTGTCTTGCTGAAACTCTCTTTTTCAAAAGTTTGTTCAAATTCAATTATTTATTACCTTAAACTATGGTTGCTTTGCACTCTTTCATCAATATCTCAGAAACCAACTTCGATAGATCACAGATGTAATTCCTTCACGAATACCTTTATAAATTTTAATTTACACTTCAAATGGGAAATCTAAAAATTAAATTCCTTTTTCAAAACTAGAAGTCAATCATGTTTTTTGTGACCTTTACTGTTTCTGTTCGATAGTGGAGTTTGACTTACTTTTAAAAAAAGAATGAGCTGAACTTATAAAGAAATCATAAGTCAAACCGCGAAAAAGTAAATTTGAGCCTGAACAAAAAATTTTAGACTTTTTTCTGAAAAAAACTAAAAATAAAAAAAAATCATCGCGACCTACATAACCTATATACTACGTTCATCGACTCTTAAAAATAACAAACGCGCTATGAAAATTAAGGAAATACGAAGTAACTATGCCTTAAAATGTTTTTAAAAAATCCCATCTACGCGAATCGAACCTCCAGATTTTGAGTCTAACGTCAACAAAACGGCGCCAGCGGCCATTAATGACTTCAAATACCAGCCACCAATAAAGCATATATTATTAAATTTTCAAAGCTTGACAGCATAAGTGTTATCAGAATCAGCGCTAAAAAGGATTCGTTTGATAACAATACACTAAATTAAATGAAAACAGAAGGAAACTCCATCCTTTGGAAAAGAAGCCAAGAAAATAAGCAGACAACTATAGTCTGGCACAAAAACAAGAATTAAGGTCCTGTCTGGAATCGAACCACGTGTCGTCCCAAGCATGCAAGTTACCTTGATCTTAAGTGGGCAAAGAGAGAAGCTGGAACTTGATATATAACAAAGTAAGTCGAGTACAGTGCGAAAAACGCCTAGTACACAATTGCAGCACTCTTGCTAATCGTAAGGGCAAACTTGTTCATTTACATCAATAAAATATCCCAAGTTACTGACCTGATTGTCCTTAACGGTCAAGTAGTGTCCACTTCTCTGCAAATGAGCAGTCTGCATGAAGAATCCAGTGACGAGTGCCTTGCGGATGTTGATGTAGTAATCTCGACTGGCGAAGTCAGTGCTCGCCCTCTTTAGTTCAAACCGGTCCATGATTCTAGCCAGCTGAAGTCTCACATTGTCCGCTGATTTCAGAGTCCTAAAAACATGCAAGAAAAATAATTGCATTTCCAATCTATGCACAGCAAACAGCAACATTGATTGTATTTTTAACAGCCTATATTTAAACTTCGATGTGGAAACGCAAATATCTTTAATGACTAACACATCGAAAAAATTGACAGTTGAAAGGAAACCAAGTTCTAATGTAAAATTCCGATAAGACAACGATACACAAACAAAAATAGGAAAATTATTAAAGATTATTCTAGAACGATCCAATTAACCTGTAGTTAATGAAGTTATCGTAACACCACTGAGGATCGTCATGATTCTGCTTAAACGCATGATACACATTCAACAACGTCAAGTGATCCCCATCAATGTGAGCGAACCTCATTTTCGCTTCATCTGCTGCTTTTTTCAACTCATTCGGTCTTGTAAAGCATTGAGGAACTGAGAGCATTGATACTATAGATAGAATCTCATTGGAACAGTTGTAGTCCGCAGAAGCGATTAACATCTTTGCCAGTTGTGGGTCCAGAGGAAACTCTGCCATCATGCTTCCTAGGGGAGTCAGGTCGCCGTTATCGTCCAGGGCATTAAGGTAGTTTAGGAGTTCCAGGGCCCGCATTAGAGTTTCGGGAGCAGGAGGGTCCATGAAGTCAAAATGAACCAAATCATCAATTCCTGAAAACAAACGAAAACTGTTCTTTCTTCTCTCTCTACACTCCGACCAGAAATTTGTGAAATTTCTGAGTGAGATTTGAATAATTTTTTACCCTTTCATTTCATCTCAAAAAAAATCAAGATTACAGGGATAGTCACAGAAGTTTCGGGCCATTTTTATAAAAAGCTCAAGAATCAAAAAACGAAATTTGAAGTCGAGATCCAAAATGACCAATTCTTTAATAAAAATTCCCGTCTCTAGAAGTGATTTGATAAATATCTCACCCAATTTCTTTAATTGCAGCACAACCATTCCCAAATTAGACCTCAAGATCTCTGGGTAAGTGTTTTCTTGCATTTCACTCTTGTACGCATTCTCAGTATACAGCCGGAAACACTTGCCCGGCTTAGTTCGTCCCGCTCTACCCGCTCTCTGCTGGGCCGACGCTTTACTGATTGGCGAGACCAAAAGAGACTCGACCCTGATGCGCGGGTTGTACACCTAAAAAGCAAGGACATTCACGTGACTACTGAACTAGACTTCCAGGCTTCCTAATTCAACCTCAAACTAAAACGACCCGAGTTTTTTGGCCCAAACTATGCAAAATAATTTGCACTATACCAATTCTGGTCAAATTCTTGAAGCAATTTTAGTTTTAGTCTCATCTTTTTAGTCAATCCAGTTCGATAAAAAAACGCTTTTCAAGTTTCCGATTTTGTTCTTTTCAGACACAGCGCTGGTTTAATTTATCCGGACCAGGTCCAAATCATCACAACCCTGCATTACCCATAATTTTTTTTTAAATAAAATATATCTTTCGTTTTCTAAGAAAAAATAACTTAAGTTGTCAAAGCAACTGAAAAAAGTCAGTCTTCAGAAACTTCGAAGCCAAAGTCATTATTCGGTTTTACCTTCTGTTTTGAGAATCCCGGATCAATCACAAACACGACGCCGTCAATTGTAAGCGAAGTCTCGGCGATGTTAGTAGAAATGACACACTTTCTGCCAATGGCCCCGTTCGGTCTGTCGGCCGGAGGGGGCTCAAAAATTCTCTGTTGCAGATTTGGAGGTAATGTTGAATAGAGCGGAATAGTGCTGAGTAGGCCCACATCAGGTCCCAGGTTGTCCACTTCTTTTCCCAGTCGCTTGCAAGCTTCTTCGATCTCTTCTTGACCAGTTAAAAAGAGAAGAATGTCCCCTTTGACCTCTTCGCACATGTGGATTTGGACCACTGTTCGTATTGCTGCTTCCAAATAATCTCTAAACACATTCATTCTATTCTATGGATTCTTTTCCGTATATCTCGTATTTAGTCTGCTTCATTTCTATCTATCTTACTGTGAATCAAAACCCTAATTTGTCTTTAAGGTACCAGCCTTTGCAACATATCCTTTTTGCCTAAAGTTCTCCACCACGAACATATCTTGCAAACCGAATGACTTGAACTTGATAACGCTTGAAAAAGCCTGTGTAGAGTTTAGGCGGTACGAAATATCGAGCAAAAGAACGAAGTAAAAAAATAACAAAGATACCCGCAAACTAAAAGGGTCTGAACGAAAAACTAGAACTTAGCCCCACTTGACAGTAATCGTAAAATAGGCAAATTTGTCAATAGTATATGTAGAATTGTAACTAGAAAAACAAAAAAAATCTTTTTAAAAAAATTTCTTGTGGAAAGTTTTTGATTCTCAAATTGGCACTAAAAACTTTAAATAAATTTACTCGAGTTTGAAGAGGTCTTCACGGCGTAAATAAAAAATAAGCAATAGTAGGCCAGCTCGCTCGCTTTATTTGCTCAAATTTAGACTAAAAACCAAAATCATCGAACCCGTTTATCTCAAAACTGAAAGATAATACAAAAAAAAACTGAAAAATAACATACTAATTCAGATGAAAGAACAACAAGAGCGCCAAAAAAAACCGGCTAATTTGAAAAAATCATCGGAAGCGAACGTCTTGAAACATGCAACTGGATAGATAACTAGCGCCTAATTGGAGAGCAGGAGAATGGAAATAGAACGGAATCAATGCAAGAAAGCATCGGTTAAAGTCATGAACAAAGCGAACACACTTGTAAAAGGATTAGACGAGAAAGACATCTCAGTTGGTCATCGACTTCCTTCCAAAACAGCGGCCCTCAAGCCAATGATTGTGAGCTTGAACAGATGTATAAGCAAAGTGCAAATGATAACGAAGAGGAAAATGCTGCAGAAAGGCGTTTCTAATATCCAAATAACTCGATGGACTGAGTTAGCCGCGAATAGAATTTCTAAAAAAAAGATGAAATCGGACGAACATATTACGTCAAATGGACCAACGATGTGGCAATATTCTCTGAGCTGAAGGCTGACAATAAAGTATATCGTGTTAATGGGTTGTATGAAGGTAAGATGTCCTTGAATACTTTTTTTCTGATAAGAACAAATATTTTCATGTTTTTAGGAACAACCTGTTGCCAAAAAAGCAGTTGCAAAAATTCTTTAAATGTGTTGCTATTGACTGTTCGTTCTTTGCGTAAACATCATGAAGATATAGAAGAATTTCTCAGTAGTCTCGAGTCTCCAAGCAATATACTATACCTTACAGAAAATTGGCAAAATGAAATCGACGAAACTAAAGTATTAATTGCAAGGCTTCCATAGGATGCTAAGAAAAAAAGAAAAACAAGAGGAGGTTCTATGATTCAGCTAGTTGCAGAAGTTGTTTCAATTGATCAATTACATTTCAATCTGGCAGAATCTATTTCAGTCCTTGTAGAACACAAGGAACTAACAAATCATAATCGTAGTAGCTTACGTTCCTCCTCGTTTAGACAAAAATCAGTTTGGCGATGAGTTGGATAAAAAACTTACTCAACATAAAACACCGATTGTCCTGGCAGGGGATTTTAAAATGAATATACTCAAGCTCAACAATCTACAACAAGCTTATCTTGATTCTGTAATGCGCTTCGAAATAAAAATGAGACAAGAATTGATGAGAGTGTTGAGGTGCTCATATTTGAATGCATTTTGATCATTATCCTCAGTCTAAAAGGCAATAATAATGGGAAAATGATTAAAAGAAATCATATTGTAAAATGTCTTTATTATAGAAAAATAAATTGGATGATTTCCTGATAAATTTGAACAAAAGTTTGAAGTTTCAAATAATGTCAACAAATATAAAATTGATACGGCCTACAATTATATTAATGGATGTCGGATTGAATCAGAAATTGAGCTTGCCCCGCTGCGAATTTACATCCGAATAAAAAGCCAAATGCACAATGGTTTGAAAAAAATTAAAAATTCAATTCTGCGGAGGAATGAAACGTATAAAAAACTTATAGAAACGTATAAAGTTCAGAAGCGTGATATAAAAAATTTTAGTGCAACTATACACTTTTGAAAAAGATAAGGTATTTGTATCGGAGACTCTAGACAGGTTTATAAGGTTTTAAATGAAATAACAGGAAGAAAATCTAAATCTTCGTGTATTGCAGCTTTATCTGTCGATAGTAGCAATGTGTCTGAATCTGTATCAATCATTATAACTTAGCTATGTCTATATCTCAAGTAGAACCACTCCTTGAGATTGACAACGCTACTAAGTCAATGTATCATTGCATTGTTTTTTCCAATAAGACATTCGTGTTATACCCAGATTGAATCCCTAACAGACTACCGGAATCCATGAAATACGTAATTTACCGTTCAAAAAAGCTGTTACGCTATAGCGCCTTAATTAACCTACTTTAAAAAAACTTCCATTCAATTCTGGTGTTTTTACCGCTTCTTGGAACTGACAGCAAAATAAATATTACTAAATACAAGCCGATCTCTTTAAAGCAGTTGTAGCAAAGTAATAGAAAAAACATGCAGTTTTATTTGAACAACTATGTTGAAAAATTCGACTTCTTTTATGATGGTCAGTATTGGTCTCACGAAAACAAAATTGATGCTCTGGCGGACAATGAGAGCATTCGTTTAGTGACTAACGGGAAAATCAACGCTAGTTTAGTGAATTGATTTAACGAAAGCAATTGATAAGCTTGATCATCAAATTCTTTTACAAAATTGGAATATTACGGAATACGGGAAAACTCTTATAAATGGCTTAAAGTTAATTGTCAAAAAGGTATCAAAGCGCTCAAGTAAACAAATCAAACTTCTTGATGGATTCCTATAAATACAGGAGTACCGCAGGGCTCCGTTCTTGGCCCTTTTTTAAATTTACATTTCTGACCTGCATCTCTCAGCCACCGATTCAAATGTCTCGTTTTGCTGCTAATACTAATTTAGCCTGTATAAACTCGTTTTTTGATCTATTTCAAAAAAGGATGAACTAATTTTTCCAACTGGTTATTTATGTGCAAATAAATTATCAGACAAAAACAACTCATATGAATTTTGATGCATCTAATCTCCAAACTTAGCAATCTGATAAAATTTATGATCCAAAGCCACCCCGTAAAATCCTAAGTGTTGTACTGGGCAACAAAATAATTGTTTAATACTCAAAAAATTAAAAGGAAACTCGGGTGTCATTGTTGCATTGTTTCAAAAATGCGTCATTATGTTCCAACGTCAAACTTAATAAAATACTCTCAATCGAATATCAAACAAAAAAACAATACGAATTGCTTGTGTATCAGGGAACCAGTTTTTCTCTTTTGAACCAAATTTAAACGTAGCGAAAAATTGCTCGAACGAAATTCTTCTAGAGTAACTATGATAATAAGTATGACAATATTTTGAAATAACGAGTATCTAACGGTACATCAACTTCACATATACGATTTATTGGAGTTTTGCTTCCAATATTTCAATCATAGAACCCAAAATTGTTTTTGAATTCAATGTTTCACATGAAAATTTATGCTCTCTAACTAATAGGAGTACAAAATTGCTGAATATAATGAGCCTGGAAAAATTGGTGATATGACCAAAAATGAAGAAACAATTTTTAATCATAATTTCAAAGATAATTTTATACAAGGAAATAAGGATTTAGTACATTCCATTTTTAATTAACCTATAAAATTTTCAATTTCTTGAACCCAATGGTTAAATGCTATCAAAGCACCCTTTCAGGGATGCGATTCTAGTTCAAAAATGACCCTTAAAATGCTTTTAGTTTTCGAGATATCGTCAGTTTTTCAAATTTTCTAAATATATTTATATTTATTGATTTCCTTATCACTGGTGTAATACTATATGGGAATAGTAATCGCGCTAAATCACTGACAACCAAACATTTTTAGGCTCTTTTGTGGATTAACTTGGTTTAATTATTAGAAAAAAAATATTCTTCTTATTTTATTTAAGTTCGTCATCAATATGTGTTCGGTTAGACTCGATAGGTGCGTATTGTACTTTTAGTCTATTCACTCCATTCTGGTATTTAGTAAAACAATTAATTGAGTTTCCTAAAAAACGTTTAAAATTTACAGTTGTGCTGTACTTAAGCGATTATCGCGAAATAAATTCTTTCATTCTTTCTTAATCTTTTTGAAATCAGGACTGTTCGAATCACGAGTGAAAGGGCTTTTATATGACATATCACTCGACCCACTCCGAGGATCAATTGTAGCACCTGCGAGGAAAACAAAATAAAACAAGAAAAAACTAAAACACACCCTAATACATAGTTGCTCCCCATTTTAACAACATCGAAGTTATTTTTCCACACAGCAAAAAATAAACGAAATAATTTATCCGTTAAGCAAAAAAAATGTACCTTTCTGGTTCTGGTGTGTAAAATATTTCCACCGGATGTGTTCTTCCAGGCACACTCATCAGTGGACAACTGTCAAAATACTCCTGGAACTTCCCCGCGTCCAGAGTCGCACTCATCACAACCAGTTTCAAATCCGGTCTATTTTTCACAACTTCTTTTAGCAATCCCATTAAAATGTCTGTAGCCAGTGTCCGTTCATGGGCTTCGTCCAGAATTATGACCCCGTATTTCTCCAGTAATGGATCTGTCATTGCTTCTCGGAGCAACATACCTAAAACAAAAAAACTTCAGTAATTGAAAAGCTATTAATTACAATGCTTTATGGAGATAAAGAAAATTGTAAACGTATTGGTGATAAATGGATAGCGACTACACCTCGCAATAATTATGCGCGCGTCGGTTATGAGACTTGGGCGTTGCTTAAGGCTGATGTACCATTTACCAGCAAAACGAATCCTTTAGTGCTCAACTAAAGGATAGGGTCAGCTCACCTCACACAAATCAGTGATGTTCATCTAATTTTAGAATGAGAATCGTTCAAGGATGTTTAACTTCAAAAAAAAACGTTTCGTGTTGAAATATACCGTCAGTCATGTATTTAAGCAACGTTTGGGGTCCCGAACAGTCTTCGAATCGAATGGAATATCCGACTTGTTGTCCGAGCACGACATCCATCTCCTCAGCCACTCTCGCAGCCACACTCATGGCGGCCACCCTTCGAGGCTGCGTACATGCCACTCCCTTCTTGGTGGAGAAGCGCATGAAGTCCACACACCATTGTGGAATTTGAGTAGTTTTACCACTTCCAGTTTCACCCACTAATACCTGCATACATAAACAAATCTTAGCATATTTTCAAGAAATTAGTTTCAAAGTCCAAAAACATTCCCAATGAACACACTTTTATCAAATGATTCAATAATTTATTCATTTTTGCCGCGAGGTCAAGTTTTTGTTCTAGCGCAAGTTTTTTTTGGACAGCAATTATAAACGAGGATAGCCGGTTGCTGTACAAATAGAAACAGAAAACAAGGATAGCCGGTTGCTGTACAAATAGAAACAGAAAACAAGGATAGCCGGTTGCTGTACAATTAGTAACAGAAAACAAGGATAGCCGGTTACTGTGCAAGTAGCACAGAATATTCTGATCACAGTCTTAGAAAAATACAAAAAAAATCATATTAATGTCGTGTTTTTTCTCCATGGTATGATAAAAAGATCTGAACGAAAAAAAAAACTTAGGCATATTTGACAGTCATAGTAATAAAGACCATTCAAAAAACAGTTTTTGAAGAAAATTGACTAGACATTTTTTTTTGATTTTTTAACCTTTGTTTACACAATGGTGCTTAAAAAATCCAAAAACTACTTTTATTTGAGTAAAACTAAGTTTTCACGGCTTAAAGTAAGCTTAAACAAGCTATTGTAAGCCTACACGCTCACACAGTTTTAGTTCGAAATTAGACCAAAAATCAAAAATTTCAAACCGGTTTTTCTCGACACAGTGAAAAAATGAAATTTCTTAATGTCGTCCGAATCACGATTGAAAGGGCTTCAATATGATATATTTCTCGACCCATCCCGATAAATATTTGTGGTACCTGATTTTGCGTGGAAAACAAAAAAATGAAAACACACCCAAATACAAAGTGCCTCCCCATATCTCATATGGTCGGAACAAAAACGAGGTAGCGAGAAAAGATACTCGTTTCATTAAAGAAAAATTATTGCTGCAAAATTCATTAGAAACATAGCCAACATTCAGTTGGAAACGAGTCAATGAACCGGAAAAAAGCAAAAAAAAAACAACTTGTTTTTTTTTTTGAAAAATCTCATCTTTCGAACTTCAAAGATTGACGCTTTTTGCTAAAAATGACTAAATTTGAATAACTGGATCGATAGATAAGCTTTTTATTTCGCTGGGAAATTTGAAAATTAAATTCCTCTTTTGAAACTAGAATTCGATCACGTTTTTTGTAATCTTTATACTTTTGCTGTTCTTTAGTGTTAGTGGAGTTTGTCTTCTGTTTAAGAAATTAAATGAGCTGAACTCGAAAAAAGATCATAATTGAAACCGTGAAAAAGTAAAATTTGAGACTACGATTTTTCCTGAAATCGAAAAAAAACCTTCGCGACCTATATAAGAGTCTAACCTACATTCATCGATTCTTAAATATCACCAAAAAATGACAGGTTGAAGTGACCAAAACAGCGACAATTAAAAACAACAATAAAAAAATTTTCAAAATTATGATTTAATTTTTTTCAATGCTTTAATATGATACTAAACTCCCTATGAGCTTTGCTAGTCAAAGGCCATCAGATACTTATGGTGTTTCATTTTGCGACCGTTGCTTGATCTTTTGGCCTATGAATGATATATTCGACATTTTGTCGGTTATGGTGCTCATTGCACCAGAATTAAAGACGAAGCCAGTTGCAACAACAATTAACCGTGCTAGGTAAATAACACGGAAGGACATTAAGACGACATGACATTAAGACGACAAATGAGCGTTAAAACAATTGAAATTCACCGTTCGAACTTAGACAGGTTTCTGCTCTCAGAAATACAATTGGTGCAGCATTGTCTTAAATACCATTAAAAAGTTGATGTTTTAACAGCCGGACACCATAATAAACAATGACAAAAAATTATGATCATGAAAAGATACAGGTTACTAGAAGGATTTTCTTCTTAACCAGCTGACCTCTACCTACCCATATTTTTGCTTGCACAAAAGTAATAACAGCAATATGATTGGAAAATGTTTGTAAAAAAGTTGTGCTCCAATTGAAATTCTAGATTAGCAGTTGAGTTATTTGACTATTTATGTAATTCAAATTCTTGACTACCACAAGATCAAACAACAAGATCAAAGAAGTTAGACAGCCAGTATTTATTATACAGAATCAGATTTCAGACAAGTAAACTTGTTATTCTTACAAGCAAAACCTAGGTAGCTATCAGCTAAAAACCAAACGTCATCTTTGCATGAAACTTGATCAGAACAACAATGTAATTGGTCAAAGAACAAAATAAAATTAGAGGCGTCAATGGTTCCGAAAATGCAGAGCGCGAACTTACATGACACTGGTTTGACCTCAGGATACTCATAAACTTTTCTTGATACTCCCAAACTGGCAGCTTTTTTCTCTTCGCCAGTAGTTCCAGATACCTCTGGGTGAATATTGAATTATTGTAGGGGTTCCTGTTTGGAACTTGGGCAGCTGCCCCGCCCACTATATCTTCATACTTGAGGATCTTTGCCCCCGATGATGAGGATGATGAGGTGGGGGCGTCTACTGCTACTCTCCGTTTCTGAGACATTTCTTCTCACTCACGACTTCAGTTTATGACGCGAATTCAGACCAGCGAAATCTGCAGCTTGATCTAAAAAGATAGTTATATTTTAGGAGGATAGAAATCTGGGGATATTTCACAGACTGATAGATCGCGGGGTTAAATACAAAGCATGTCAACAAAATAAAAACTTTCTTCTTGTCATAGCCTGAAAAAGTTCTAGGTTCGAGGCTGGTATTCGCAGAATTCTACTATTTCCCTATCCAAAGAAAGAACCAAACATATCCGGTCACGAAAAAAAAATTTGATATAAACTTGTTTGTGTGTTGTGTCACACACGCTAAAATGAAACCCAATTTCTTGTCAAAGCCGGTCACGAAATTTTAGCCGAATAGGGTTTCAAGAGATTTCAAAAAGTCCGAAAAAAATCATCACGTCATTGCAGATCCTTGTACCCTCGCAAATCTCAAACACTCTCCTAGTTTCAACAAAAATTGCTTGTTTCATAAGAAACTTGTGGCTTATATAACAGATATTATAAGATTTGCAGAGATATTTGTGAACATAAAGAAGTGGGGGAAAAAGTCGACTATGAAGAATACATTTTTCAAAATCTTCAAAAAAAACACTGAAATTCCTGTAATTTGATGTATAATAACAAATATTGGTCAAAGTTCATAGGCAGTGTAGAAATTGAACAGCTTTTGATAAAGACAACTAAATAACATAACTGTTTACATGAAACGGTTATGTGCTTAAGTTTTCATGAAAAAAAAATTCAATGTTCCCAATTGATAAAGCTTGCTTATCGCAAGCGTAGATATATCGATATGGCCGCCTTCTAATACAATCAGTTTTTCATACAGGCGAGCAATAAGATTGGCACCAATAAAAATATACTAACTTTTTTGGGGGCTGGAAATATTCCCCGTGAAAATGCCTGACGCTTCCACACAAATTAGTATTCGGCCAAGTTTTTGTACCCTGATCCATTCAAAAACAAAAAAAAGTACCATTCATCCGCATAATTTAACAAGACTGCTTGTATCAGAGCTAAGCACTGAATGTTCCGACTACCATTTGATGCCTATGGAATACATTTTAAAACAATTTGAAATTCTCAAATTGCTAGTTAAAAAGTCGAACGTTGTCTGGCAAAAAAATCACCCGAGCACAAAAGTTCCGGCCTTTTCCTCGAAAGTCAGAACAAAAAACAATTAAAGGCTATCAATTTCGTATACCAGGGCTAGTTGACAATTCCTAAAAGCATACCTTTCAACTGTTTCGGTTCTTAGTTAAGCGCCGGTTACTCGACTCAGAACAATTGATTACAACAATTGTACTTACTAAAATTCTGACTTATAAAAAACGGGAAAGACGGAGCCAGAAATATGCAACATGTGTTCTTGGTAGTGGAATTATTATATTTTCACTACATCAGCACACCATGTAATAAACCATAGCTGCCATAACATCGTACAATTAATATTTACTCAGAAGAAGAAAATGTCTCTGTTGGTTATCCAGTGACAAGTGCCTACACTCCATAAAAAAGTTACCAGCATTGAATCTTCTACTATTTCAAAAATTGAATTATTTTCGACCTGAAAATGAAATGGTTCAAGGTTAGTTTTAAAATTTTTTAAACACGGAATGATTCAACTTCGAGCATGTAACTTTTCAGAATAAGATACCAACAAGTAATTCTTCGCTTGGCTTATATAAAAAGTTACTATCAGTTTAAGCGAACGAGGCAATTTTCTGCAATCCAGCAAGCGAAACTAGCCTTTTCTAGATAGCAGCAATGTACATTAGATATTTTCTTGTAGAGAAGAAACCACCGCATTTTTTTCAGCCTAATCCATCATTTATTTTTAGAATATATTTTCGGGAGAATCGGGCAGTTCGAAGAATGAGCCACAGACTCCTCGCTACTTCCAGAGAACGCACAGCGTGTCCAGCATCTTTGAGGACGCTAACCCAGTTTCAACTACTTTTAACCCCAAAGATGACACCAGCAAGCATAACGAAGATGATGTAACGCTACCAGTTCCTGCAGGTACCTTATGCAAACAAGACTTCTGACACCACTATCTTCAGCCAGTAGTTGAACAACATAGAGAAATTTCACAATGCGAAAAGTCTGAAGTGGCATTTCAACTTTGGAATTTTCAATGAAAAAAAAAACAGTTTTAACACAAAGAAAGAAACACTAGATAGTATGTAAAAAAAACTAAAAGCAAACAAGATGGCCGCTTTCTGTGCAAAACCCATCAACCACGATAATAAAAAAAACCGATCAACCACGATAATAAAAAAAATGCTTAAATTTGCGTTTAAAATTTGCGTTTTGTTTAAAATTTGCGTTTTGTTTAAAATTGCGTTTTTCTGCGTCAAGGGATCATAGAGACAAAAGAGCCTGGAAAAATTATTACTGACTTCAGTAACCAAAAAGAAATCTTAGTGCGCTTAAGTGTTTTCACGTCACATTGAGAAGTGCTCTTTGAATAGAGAAGCGAAGATTCGAGAAGATTTCGAGAGTATGTCGTTAAAGCAGCTTTACATAGAACAACATAACTGAATCTTAACTTTGCAATAATTTTTGATGCGGTAGAATAATAGAAAGAATGCAAGCCAAATACAACCCTGTGCGATAGCGTTTCTCTTTAGTATTATCAGCACACTACTGAAAATCCGCAACCGATCATGGCTGTAGCATACGTTGAAGAAAATTAAGAGAACTCAGAAATCCAAGTGTGTATTGCAGTTACTGGTACCTGTATTTAATATGCAAGCTTTACAAAGCTTTCAGGAAGCCACAGTTTACTTTGATATGAGATAAAATCTTCATATTAGTATTATTATTGTTATTTTCATAAGGAATTTAATCAGAGATAAAAGGATTGCTCCCTTAGTTTGCAAATCATTTTAAGATGTCCTTTTTAAAACTGATTTGCAAACCTAGGGAGCAATCATTCCTTCTATGATTAAATTCATTATTTAAAAAATGATAAGAACGATTTGAAGAAAATCAAATTTTCAAAGCTTGCATAATAAATACAGCTTCCAATAAATGCAATACACAAATTGACTTCTGAGTTCTCCAAATTTTCCTCAACGTTTGCGAGAGTCATCAGCGTTTGAGGAACTTCAGTAGCGTGCTGGTGATACCAAACGGAACAGCTACCGCACAGGGTTGTATTTTTCTTGCATTCTCTTTTTTTTCTACCGCATTAAAACTTGATGCAAAATTAAGATTAAGTTATGCTCGTTCTATGTACAGCTACTGTAAGGACATATTCCAAAGAAAAATCTTCTCGAACTTTCGGTTCTGAATCGAGTGAGCACTTCTCAATGTTAGGTAAAAACACTAAGGCACACTAAGATTCCTTTTCGCCTCTGGGAGTCAACCCGAGGTTGCAAGAAAGCTTGATGGGATTAATGGACTGAAAACACGAATAGATTAGGCAGTATTGTTGCTAAGGTATACGACAAACGATGATTTTTTTCGGAAATTATATCTGGTGAATCGGTTGAGGTTAAAATAACCAAAATAAAAGTCGTGTCAGGCCCGGGTTCATAAAATCCTGTTTTAGTAAAATCCTGTCCATTAACTTTTCTTTCAATCACAGTAATATTATGTTATCTTTATTATGATTTGGTGAAATTGGGGCTTTTCAAGCCCAATTTTTGTGTGTTTTAAGATGCTGATGAGCAGTAGCTCGAAAGTACTCCTAACTAATTCAACGTTGATCAACAACGTTTTCCTCTTATTCTTATATAACCATATTATTATTTTTTTACTTCCTGATTATGCCTCTGGGATGTTTTTCCAGCTATTAAGTTCTAGGATTTGCTCGACAGTTTTCACAAATGTAGATAAAAACAAAAATCCATGAGCAAAAGTTCTATTGATTCATGTTCTTTTCGAAGTAGCTCCGCATATACTCGATCATTTTTTTCTTCCAGTGCTGTTCATCGAAAAATTCCATTACTCTCTGGATGACATTGACTCTGTGCCCCGTCCTGTACCAGTCAATTTTTCTATTCAAAATTTTACTATACATTACCAAGTCTTTGAGACTGAAATAAATTAGCTAAAGTTTCTGCATAACCATTTGATTGCTCTCTTGTGAAAAGATTCGACGATATGATAATCAGATCGCCGAAGTTCCCAGCACTGTGAAGGTGTGAAGAATAGAGTTGATAAGATAGCTCTGTATAAGTGTAATTTTGACTCTATCGTTATAATCGGTCAAGTGCTTCGTCGCAGGAGAAAGAGGAATTTCATTGCTTGGCTAACCCGATATTTAACAAGGTCACTACAAAAAAAATTTTCACTGATGACTAGACAAACATCCTTCACTGGAGGTTTCTTTTCAATCAAGGGTTAATCAAGCATGAAGTCTTTTTCAATTGGTGGCACTTGTCAATTTCGAACTCAGATATTGAGCATTTCTTGTAATTAATCAAGTTAATTTTGATTGCTCCAACAAAATAAACTGTTCAGATCTTCTTGCAATTTTGTCAGTTCTTCCGCTTTACCCTCGAAAATTACTTTCAGGTCATCCGCGGATAGCAGGGCAATCGATGAAGAGACAAAATTTGGCAGATCATTATTGTAGATCAACAACAAGTGTCCGAGGACACATCCTTGAGGGACCTCTGTGATCGTCAGAGAATCAAATATCACTTCATTTATTTATACCCCCTGCATTCTCCCGTTGACGTAGTCCCGGGCAAGCTCGAATATTCGTTTTGATATCTTGAGTTGTAATCCTTTTGGTAGGGGCTAAGGTTTGACTTTGTCGAAGGCTTTCGAGAAAACAAACAAAAATTAGTGGATTTTACAGTTCCGATGTTTTTGCAAATTTGGAACAAACTGAAGTAGTGTTGTTGCTGTTTGTTGTAGGCCGTCTACAATGCTGACGGGGGATAAACCCCAATACTCCTCAAGAAATCCATGACGGCGGTTGTATCTGTCTGTAAGAGCTCTAGTATCTGGTCTTCTCCAAGGTTGGCCTTCCGCTCTTCATCCCAGATGCTGCAATGTAGGAGTACGTGCTCTGTATCTTCTTCTCCGTTATTACAGTAGGGGCAGCTTGGGTCATCCACTTGCCCGTGTCTGTGTTTCGTTGCTTGCAGGAATGGCGCCCTGCATTTTGTCGAAGGTGCCCTCCAGTTGCTCTGCGATGGAAGTGATGAACCGGGACTTGGTGTAGGTAGTCTTCTAGGCGTCAGTCGTCCCTGTCCACGTTCAGGGCCTCTCTCGGGTCTCTGCCTTCTTCGATGGTGGCTAGGCGTCCCGGGGCAGTAGATCTCCAGTCCTGGCGTATGTTGTCTTCTCCTCGGGACTTGAGTCTCTGGCATGGTCCTGGGTGACTCAATGCTCGTAGGTGGTGGTCTTCTGGGAACTGGCTGCATCTGATCAGCAGTTTGTTCGCAGAGTCTTCGATTTCTTGTCTGATGGTCGTGAGCGCTATCTCAGCCCTTGTTTGAGCGGCTGGCGAGCCTTTCGGTGCTCCTGTGATGGCCCGGGCTGCCATGTTGTTGCAGGTCTCCAGATGAGCTATGTGGGAGTCTGCTGTGAACGCACCCCACACTTCCGCTGCGTATAAACCGCCGGGTCTGACATAGGCTCTGTAGAGTCTTTTGAGGTCGGTAGCACTCATCCCCCAGTCTCTGCCTGCCAGAGCCTAAGTATCTGGTTTCGCTTGAGGAGCTTCTTGCAGGCTTTCTGGGCGTGATTGCCGAACCTCAGCTGTGAGTCGATGCGGACTCCCAGTATCGTCACTTCTTTCTTGTAGTCTATGTTCCTTTCTAGCAGAATTATCGGTGGCTGGGCTTTGCCAGCTGTTTCGCGAGGATCGAGCGAGACAAAAACTGCTTCTGTCTTCTCGACTGAAATCATCACATGGTGTTCTGCTGCCCATTCGGTGATGACGTTCAGTGCTATCTGTTTGTCGGCTGCCGCTTCGTCGGGAGTGTCTGCTGCCGCGCCAATTGTCAAGTCGTCTGCAAACTGACCGGGGGTAAAACCCAATACTCCTCACGAAGTCTATGACGGCGGTTGTATCTGTCAGGAAACTGAAGTAGTTGAACCCGTAGTCTTCTTCGTTGGAACCCGTATTGGATATCGATTAACAGGGATGCACAGGCTTTTACAATCGCTCGAAAAATGATTTTGGAAATTATGTTAACGGTATAAGTACTCGGTAATTGAAAACTTCTTTGCTATCATCCTTAAATATTGAAAACACATTGCCCATATCGCACTCTGACGGAAATTTCCATAGACGCTGTATAATTTTGATAAGATTTTTTTTGCGACGATGATATAGTATCAGAAATTTTTTTTCTGCAGAATTCGTGGTATTGCATCGTTTCCTCAGCTTTTGCTTGGGTCTACGTTTTGCAATTCCGGTGCGACTGCTTACACTTGTTTTTATTTAATTTCCACATAGCCAAAAAGCTGCCCACAAGGAGGTCCAAAGAAGATGTAATCGTCGTCAGTTACTACAGATGCAAAGTCAGCGCTGAAGAGCTCCGATTTTTCTTCGTCCGATCTTGCTTCACTATTGGTAGCTTCAGACTTTATTACAGGAGATCAGCTGTCCCTCTCTATGCTTTTCAATTACTTGAACATCTTTGCTTGCTCTGCGTGGCGAACAAGGTTCTTTTATTACTATCATCGTCTTTCGTCTGCATTGTTTTGCAAACTTCCAGAAGAAGAGTTAGCTTTCCTTATACTAGGAGTCCTTTCTTTGCAACTTTTCTTCTCTCTGTCTCTTTAGTCGATTTAGATGTTTAGAAGTTTCATTGGTAATCACGGTGGATGGCTTTGTGGTTGTTTGGCTCTTATAGGAGTGTACCTGTCAATCATTTCAGACACCCATTTGTACCGAAGTCATGTGTTGACATCAATATCGCTGTAGCAATAGGGCTGGAAAAGATTTGACATGTCCTCAACCATTTCTTTGTAGCCGCATTTGCAGTAGCTGTAGTATTCCCAGTTCCCTCTCTTCATGATTCTCTCGCTTTAAGTGAGATTTACTGCGATTGACCTTTACGTCAAATGGTAAGCATAAAGGTAAACATAACCAGGAATGCATAACCAGGGATAAACAGACCTTCAAGTCAATTATAAAGAAGAAGAAGAAATGTTAATTAAGTTATAAACACATATAACTTATGAATACATGACACTTAACAAAATTAAAGTTTGTAAAGGTTGCATCTAGTGGCGCGCTGGGGGAAAAAGTTCATGTGTTTTTCTAGTTTCTGATATTGTGCATGTGCCGTTCAGGCGGCTTGTGGAATAGTCTTCACGTTGAGGCACGAGATGGTGTAAAATATGGAAGTTGTTTTTTCCTGCTTGTTGAAGTAGGCTGGAATCCATTCTTTCAATTAGTGAGTCGATAGGATTAAATTTTCTAATGATACCAAGTTTTATTGCCTTTTCTTGAACACGGTCAATGGATTTTAGCGTAGTTATGTTTGCGCAAGCCCAAACTGGTAAGGCATAAGTTATTTGGCTCTCTATTAGATACTCGTAAATATGTTCCAATTCTGATAGTTTCATTCCATAACTTTTGAGTCTTGACAGAAGATAACATGAACTTGATAACTTTTTACACAAATTGTTGATATGTGGCTGGAATGTGAGTTTATAATCGAATGTAACTCCAATTATTTTCATTTCTTCGACATCTTCAACGTTACTCAAGACTGGGGGTGAACATTGAGAGGGCGAGCTGTGTATTGTCATAACTTTTGACTTCTTATCGTTGACGAGAAAATCGTTATCTGAACACCATTGTTTGATATGCTGCATCGCGTTTCTAGAATCATCTTGCGATCCATAAACTGGTTTGATAGTGTAGGAGTCATCAGCAAACTTTATCATTTCAGCCGTATTTACTGGTTCCATATCTAATTCTGACGTAGCGATATTAAACAAGATCGGCCCTAAAAATGTGCCTTGTGGGACACCTTGACTTATGATTGCGGTTCGAGATTTTCGGTTGCATTCGGTAAAAACTAATCTGTTTTTTAGAAAGCTAGCAACCCAATTTATGATAAAAGGGTTTATTTCTGGGGTGACTTGGCTCAATTTTTCTATGACAATGTGGTGTTGGACCCTGTCAAATGCTTTACTGAGGTCAACAGACAAAATTCTCACGGAGTCGGCTTTGGTCTTCTGAAAAGTCGCTGTTTGTTGTTGTAACGAAATCATTGCTGTTGTCGTCGACGCATGTTTTCTAAAACCATGTTGGTTTCTGGGCAGATAGTAGTTGTACTGTTCTGATACGAAGCAATTCATTATCATTCTCTCGAAAAACCGGGAAACAACTGGAGTGATGGAGACTGGGCGGTAGTCGGAAGCTTCTGATGGTTTTTTGCCTTTGGGGATAGGGAAAATTCTAGATCGTTTCATCAGACTGGGAACTATATTTGTTTCTAGAGATCTGTTGAAAATTTTCATGACCGGTTCTGCTAGGGAATGTGCGTTTTCGCTCCATACCCAAAAAAAGTATTTCATTGGGTCCACATGCTGTTTTCCGGATTCTTTTGAGGCCTTCATATATTTGATTCAAGTTGAAATAAGGTGTTTCTTTTTGTGTTTTGTCACTCACGATAGGTTCTCTATAAATTGTGGCTGTACAAATTTCGGCAAAGTAGTCATTCAGTGAATCAGGGTCATCCTTACTACTTTGACCCATATCTTTTCTACCCATTCGTTTATTACCAGTCAGGTTATTCTTGATTTCGTCTTTAACTACCAGTTCTATTGAGTCGATGTTCCTTCCCTTTTTTTTCAACTTGTATTTTTTATTCAAGAGGCACTTGGGTTTAGCTGTCATGAAACTGGGGTCTTTGCCAGAAAGTCGCACTTTTTTCTTGGGACAATAAGCATCTAATAGATCAAGTAGAGTTCTGTGAAGTATGTTGAAAGCTTGTTCAGCATCGCAGTAGTCCAGGTTCTCGAATTTAAGCTTGTCTAATTGCAACCCAAGACACATTCTTTCAGGAGTGCCCGTTTTTCGTATCATATAAAATGTATGTAAACCTGATATAAAATGTATGAAATGTAATAGTATTAAATTTGAATAAATGGCCATTACGTTTCAGTTCGCCACAACTCTGCCAATAAACTGTTTATTGACCCAAAAGAGCATTTGCTAAAGAATCCACAGGACAGAAAGAAATTGCTTTCCCTTGCCAGTTCACCAGAGCCTGATAGTGAAGTTGCTGAACACGTTGATTCAAATCAAACGCATAACCCGGCAGAAAGCATTCCCAGAACGAACAACCCAGAGCATAACAAAACTGAACAAGATACAAATCAGGAGGCCAATGATAAAAACGAACCGAACGTGCCAGTGAGACGGAAGAACAATGTAGACGTTGAAGTTCACACTCAAGTAGGTCACATGTTTAACTTCCACGAAAATTGGAGGTAGTACTGAAAAACCATTTCAAATTCAAATTTTTGTAAGTATTTTATTTGTATTTGAGATTTTGTATTTATCCAGGAATCTCCAGCGGATCGAAAAACCACGACTACAAAACTATCAGCTACCAATCTAAAAGATACCTCTCAAATAGTAGAACGAATGGAAAACTTGGAGAACAAACTAGTTGCATCCATACAGAAGCAGGGAACTAATCTGCGAAAAATGAAGCAAGACCTTTTCGAGTTGAAACGAGAGATAGCTATGATGAGGAAGCATAACTACACAATGGCACGAGATGTAGACGATTTACAGCTTCATGAACTAAGAGAAGAGGTTGTGAACTTGGCAGAGCAGCAACATTTAATCCAGGAAGCCGTCTTGAAGGATCACGTAAATTCAATAATGCAATATCTATGCTTCCTCATCAAAAAAATATAACTATTAAAAAACAAAAAAAACTTTGAGCTTTACAGGAAAATGTTAAAGATTACGTATATTATTATGTAATTACATTAATTAGAGTTGTATAATTTGGATTGGCCAGAAATTTTAAAGCAGTTTGTAAACATGTTTGTCACTTTTTAGAGCTCTTTAATCATTTTGTGAAAAATGTTAATGCTGATGATGCACAAAATGTGCGAAAACGTTTAGTAGTAGTAGTTGTTTCCACATGATGGTCCTTGCCCCTTCATTGGATCGCTATGTCATAGTTTTGCTGCGGCAGTTTTCACCGCACAGCCACAGCCATTAACATTTAAAATACACCAACAGTTGCAATTAACATTTTCATATAATTCAGAAAAATCTACCAAAAAATAAACATTTTTATGACGTATGATAATAAACAGGCCAAGCATCTTTTGTATTTCAGATCATTCAACAGAACTTCTACCATATGTCAACTATCAACCATCTTGACCAAATGAGCGCTTTAAGAGCAAAGCACGACCCGAACACAGAAGAAGGTTTTGTACTTGAAGAAAACATTGCAGGCCAAACATATTGGATGCAGAAACTTGTCACTCAGTCAAAGAATCTTGATTACTTCAGTCAACCATATTCTAATGGAGTACCGCACAGATCCATCGCACCAAACAAAAAGTACATGGCACTTTTCAACTAATTTTTTCAATTATCTCTAATTTATGAAATTTGAAGGGTTTTTTGACTGGGTGAAATGATGTAGATACTTCGTTTACCATGAGAATTTCTGACCTTTTGATTTACTGAAGAAAGTAGAGAAGTTTCCAAACAAAATATACCAGTAATTAATTGTTTTCAGAGATGAGGAGCTCGGATAAGGTAACTTTCAGAAGCTGTCAATTGCCAGCGGCTACATGAACTCGCAGTAAAACATTTGGACTCTTTGCTTTTTTTCCCCACCTGCAAATTTTTCAATTTGAAATTACTGTTCACTTTGTCCAATTGTCATGAAAATTGACATACAGACTGATTAAGCCATAACAAACATATTTGGTCTTCATAATGAACCTTGTAAAACCACTCGTTAGACTATAAAATTCATGTTTGTGTGAGGTGGGGGTGGGAAAGGAAAAAGAGCCAACATTTGTTATCCTAACTTTAGAGCTAGAAGATAAATTGGTATACAAAAAATGACACTTTAATTAAATATCAAAAATATTCAATTAAGCTAGCGTTTAAGCTGGTGGCATTTTTGCAATAAGAAGCATGAAATAGCAGTGCAAGCTAGCAGACAGGAACAGAAAAAAATTAAGCCCAAAAAATGAAAAGAACTACCTCTACAATAAAATACACAGCGGCAAAGCTCAGCTTCGCACCACTTACGATGATGAGAAACGGTGAATTAACCATCAGTATAAGGTATAGAGAAATATTGACAATGTACAATCTATGCTGGAATCTTAGCCTAATTGTTGTGATAAACGTATCAAATAGTCTTTCTTTGTTCAAATTTACTGCTTGTGTGTTTTCATATCATAAGCGCGCTGGACTTTCCTCTTCTCGTTATCTTACCAAATCTCGACGTCCCAGCCGTTGGCGATTGAACTTTCCCTGGCGTAACTGGACGCAAGAAGGAGTGAGCTGGTGAATCGACCTCCAAATCGACGTCAGGTTGTACCACTCCTTTCTTTTCTTTTTTATCGCATTTCCCTCGGCAATTTTAAACCCTAAGTGAAAAGTATTCATAAATCACCCCAAAGAGCTTCCTTTCTCGCCCCAGTTGTCTGTGTTTCCGGTTGATGCCGCGATTCCAGGCAAGACGCATCCCTGTGTTCTCACAGAAACTAATTATTGGGACTTCAAGGACCAAATATATCAAACCAGCTCTAGTAAAAACAACAATTCATTTCTACCGCGGCGCAGCGCTTCGTGATTTGTTTAAAACAGTTTCGCAATACAGACCAAAGCTCCTAAATTCAGTAACAATAGTTGCTGGATACAATGACAACAGGCTGTATCCAAAAGAATTAGAAGCAGTGGAAAAACTTGGTTAACCTTGTCACTAACCAGTTTCAGCCCAAGACACTGATCATCCCCAAAACGATTCAGAACTGTAATAATTCCGAAGTAAAACCGCAAAACTTATATTCAAAATCATGTGCTGTTTAATTTGATAAATAGATTTGTACACCCCCATACACTTATTGTTTCACCCAATCTGAACCTAAATCTAACCCCTAAAATGTTCTGCAGTGATGGTATCCATTTCTCGTTCTACGGTAATGATTTATTTACAAACTTTCTTTCAAATTTAATCTATAAATTCTCTCGCTAACTTGACATCGCCGTCCTTCCTAAAATGGCTACTCAAACACACTGCCTTATTTGTAAATACAGCCTGCGTGGCGTAGGTGTTTGGTGCTTCACATGCCCAGGCTACATGCATGTAAAATACAACGGCCTAGCCCGCAGCAGTGATCACTATGACGATTTCAGTTGCCATCGCTGCACCTCCCAATTTCATTCAGCTAACGACAAGCATGAATGCAATCCCCCAACCCTAGCTACAACCACGCTCCCTCAAATGCACCCTCACCCTTCCACTGCCCCACGCTCACAAAACTCAGGAAAGTCTTCCACTATGTGCCAGTCGGTCATATTTGGAAGTTTGACCTTGAGAAAAGCAAAAAACACTTGATTTTGGAGTGAAATTTAATTTTTCAAAATTTCGAATGGAGCCTGTCATGCACGATTTTCTCGCGATAACTGAAAGTCAAAAAAGAGAAGTCAGAAAAATCGAGTGACAATCGCGGGAAAGTTGCAAGAAAAATCAGTAGGAAATTGCTATTCGCAATTTCCGTCACAATAATAATCTAGAGTAGAGCTGTCCTATTTGAAATAGAAGACAGAGTGTTCCTGAGAACTGGACAATTATCCAACTGGTCAACTATTCGAACTGGACCAGAGTGAACCTTCGGTGGAAAGGTGGACAGCTTGAGTGTCCCAATGGTTCACATAAAACTACATTCTAGAGTACAAACTTGTTCCTGTTGTTGAAACTGACAAACATTAAACATATTTAGTTACATTATTTAATTCTTGAGTTGCTTACCGACTTAATTACTCCCAATTCTTGAGCGTGCTACAATGTGAGTACCAATTTAAATTTCTAGAGTGTGTTTTATAATTGTTATGTTGAGGTAAGGCGAGTTTTAGGTTGATCCATCTGAAATGGATCAAAGTTCCACTGTCTAATAAAAAGTAACTTAACGGATTGTTCCGACCCGGTTTTTAACGGCGTTCATGTATTTTGGGTATCTAGAGACCTAAGTATGGGGACGCTATTATTTCTAGAGTGGGGGGGATATCTTGGTAGTAGCCTTTAAGCGGTAACGGGTCGTAGTCTCATGTCACAAGCGAAAGGAATTGGCTCCGACTGGTTTGAGGTGGAAAAACACAAGAGATAGTGTCCCTGACTCTTGAGCCAATGGTTATAGGGCCTATTTTTCTTAAGCCTCATGTGTGACTGCAGTAGATGAATGTTACATAGTGTTTTTATGGCGCTCCTGGGTGTTTACGACATCAAGACTACGGAGTCGAACCCACTTGAGACAGCTTCGGGCTACATGCCCATTCTAGAGTACCGGCGGTACGGTTCGACAGGAACGTGCAAACCTTCCGGTTGTACCGTGATAGCTTTTTAAGAAAACTCGAGAAAACTTCCTGGTACGCTCTCCGAACGAGGCTTAGCTAACCGAGTAAAGGGGGGCAACTAGGGGGACAAAAACACGAGCAAAAAGACAAAAAGCAAAACAAAAAACCAAAAAAGAATAGAAAAAGGAACAAAAACCATAAAACGAAAAAAGACAGTGACTTTGACACCAAATCAGTTGGATCAAACCTTTATATTAAATAAATAGTATACCCATACTGTTTTACAAGTTCGATCGTTTCGATCAACCTAGCAACTTAACTCAGTAACCTTAATAAAGTGCCCGAGTGTGGGGCGTTGTCAAGGGTTTTCAGATAGCTTGGAACTTAGCTGGACCAATAGGAGACTTGACTGGAAGAGCTGACCAGCCGAGTGGGAAAGTGGTTCAGGAGCACTTGAGCTGAACCAATAGGAGACTTGACTGGAACAGGTGACCAGCCGAGTGGGAAAGTGGTTCAGGAGCACTTGAGCTGAACCAATAGGAGACTGGACTGGAAGAGGTGGCCAGTCGAGTGGGAAAGTAGCAAAGAAGGATTTGGGCAGTTCTAGAGAATTATCAAGTTGGGCAGAACGGGTATCGTTAAAATCCACATTACTTCATAGGAGATAAGTGTAAAATTGGATAAGCGAAATCCCCCGGTTTTGAGGAACGTTTTTACTTAAGCAGGCCTGGAAACAGGTCTACGGTTTTCTCTTGAGAGGTTTAGCACCCGGCGCTTAAGGTAATTTTTAGGCTTAAGAAGGGGGGCTAAAAAGGGGGGAGGTTAGAAGGGGGGCTGGTTAGGTTAGAGGTTGGCGGTTGTAAATTGTAAAAAGGGGGGAAATTAGAGTAACTAATTAGTCGACATCGTTGATTTAGTTACATTAGTCATTAACACGCGTTGGTAATAATAGGTGGATATCGAATTTTAAACTCGAGTTAAGGAAGGTACCCTGGTCGGATTGGTAGGGGGGACGGACATAGACAATTCTGGTGATACCCAATAAGATTATTAGTTGGGGGGAGGAAAATGCGTGGCAATTAAGTACCAGACTTTTTTTTTCGACAAAAGGTAGACATTGGTCACCTTTGAATTTTAGGTGGGTTCTTCTTTCTGTTTTTATTACTTTTTCTAGCTTGGATTTTTTGTTGCGTTTTGAGGATTTGTGCTTAGTTTTTACACGAACAGGTGATCACAAGATACCTGCGCACATGTTTTGGTTTCAAGTTGTTTGGAACACTGAAATAAAGGGAACTAAAAAGAAATAAGAAAAAGGGGGGTCAGCATTTGGCTTTTAAGAGAGGGTTTTTGGGAAAATTTTACTAGAGCTTAAGTGGTGGTACAAGGTACAGTGAATCAAGAAGTCCCCATAACGAAGAAGAAAGAGGTCCCACCGCTCAGAAACTTGTCAACAGTCTTGGGACAGTGCCAAAGAAGTCTTGGGACAGAGCAGTCTGGGGACAGTCTTGGGACAGTGCAGTCCTGGGACAGTGTTGGACCAGAACAGTCTTGATACAGTCTTGGGACAGTACGGTCTTGGGACAGTGGTCTTGGGACAGTGGTCTTAGGACAGTGGTCTTGGGACAGTGGTCTTGGGACAGTGGTCTTGGGACAGTGGTCTTGGGACAGTACGGTCTTGGGACAGTGGTCTTGGGACAGTGGTCTTGGGACAGTGGTCTTGGGACAGTGGTCTTGGGACAGTGGTCTTGGGACAGTGGTCTTGGGACAGTGGTCTTGGGACAGTGGTCTTGGGACAGTGGTCTTGGGACAGTGGTCTTGGGACAGGGGTCTTGGGACAGTGGTCTTGGGACAGTGGTCTTGGGACAGTGGTCTTGGGACAGTGGTCTTGGGACAGTGGTCTTGGGACAGTAGTCTTGGGACAGTGGTCTTGGGACAGTGGTCTTGGGACAAGGGTCTTGGGACAGTGGTCTTGGGACAAGGGTCTTGGGACACTGACGGAAAGTACTGGGACAGTACCGAACACTCTTGGGACAGTAGAAAGAAGCCCGGGACGGTACAAAGAAGAGTAGGGACGGTAATTGGAAGTCTTGGGACGGTAAAAAAATTGAAGTAAAATTACAATAAGTGTTTTAAGACAGAATTAAGACAGAACAAGACTAGTCGGAACCAGGTACGGTTGAGACCACAAATAAAGAAAGTTTCTCGAAAAGTTTTGAAAGAGAACTGGAACAAGGTTTTTATCACGTTGTATATTTCCTTTTAATAATTTTATTCTAACAGAAAATTTTAATAACAGAAGATTTTATTCTTAGACTAGAATTGTGTATATAATAATATTGTAAATAAGAGCAATTGTAAATAGAAATAATGAGACGGAGTAGGGTACCGGTACTAGAAAAAAGGTCAAGTTGATCAAACACGAAATATAACTCGTCGCTGCGCGGAACGACATCAATGGGCCCAAGCAAAACAAAAGATAACTTTTCAGTTAGCATGGTCAGCACGAGGAGTAGTACCGAGAACAAGACGCGAGAAGGTACTAAAGATAAACAGGTGGAGCCCACAATTGAAATCGATCTAGAGACACCAGACCATAGCGTAGATGAAGTGGAGAAGAAGACAACGGAATCCACACCGATGCCCCATATGGAAGATCAAAATCCAAAAACCGTGGAGTTTTCGCCGATAGACGCGTTGGAAGACACAACAAGCAATACCCGAGAAACGGTGAAAGACGACTCTCAAGTAAAGAAAACATCTTTTACAGAAAAGTTGGCGATGATGGTCGGAATGAAATCGAAGGACAACACGGCCGAAGAATCAAAAAAGAAGGACAACACGGCCGAACTGAAAGAGCACGAACATTTGGGACAGTGAGCGCGAAGACGACAGAAGCTGACCTAAAGGAAGAACAAGCCAGAACGGAAGCGACAGCCGAAAACAAGACAACGGCTGATCATGAAACAGCTACTCTTGAGCTTGGCGACCTGATGACAAAACTAAATCAGATCGACAAAAAACTAAAGTACAGTGAGGAAGATAGAGACTTAATAAGGAAAGAGTTAAAATACAACAAACACGAGTATCTGGATAGTTATTTTAACCTGGCTAAGGCGACAGACGAGAGACTCCAGCAGATGTCGGACAAGGTAGATGCCACCAATGAAGAACGAGATAAGAACATCAAAAAAGATATGCAACAGTTGAAAAACCGATATGATGATGTCAACAGCCAATTAGGTAGCCTGGAAAAGAGAATGGAAATAATGAACAGGAATCAGGCCGAAAGTTCGTGAGCAATACAGGCGAAATTGGATGCAATCTTGAGAAATTCTACCTCACAAGAAAGACCGGCAGCGGATCGCACGCAAGGCACCAGAGTTGACTTTGTGGAACCACAAAGGAACAAACGGCAATCGACACCGTTGCCTTTAAACCGGGATGCGGTAAGCATAGCACCAACGGCTGCTAAAACAATCATGAAAAATGGAGCATCAAACACAATGAGTGGCCCGGGGGACTCAACAGCT